>NC_068423.1:17912151-18222151 GCF_023373465.1 Oncorhynchus keta
ACAGTAATGGTGCAGGGCATCCTCATGAAACTTCCAGCAGGACTTTTACAGGATCAAAGAGAGAGCACAGCAGAAAAAGCTCTCTCTCGGTGACGACTCCTCCGTCCTGACTGAGTCTGATCACACCTCTACAAACTGTCCTGCAGACGAGGATAGTCGTCTGCAGTCGGGAACACATGGCACAGCTAAATGCAGTGAAGGAGGAGGGAGAGAAACACATTTCACAGATAACAGGACTGAAGGAGGAGGTGAGGAAGCTGAGGTGTGACAGAGAGCAGGACACTCCCTTAGAGAAGCCAGCAGAACAGAACACCTCAGAGCCAGACCACAACCTCGGCACCACAATGGGACAGACAACACAGGACCCCACCCCTTCCTTACAGCCTCCCTGTCAGCTACCCCGATAGCTCTCCTGACAATCCCCACCCATCCACTGAGGACACCCAAAACCAGAAATTGTGCTCTTCATTGACTCAAATAGCAAATATATTAAAGAGAATAAACTTTTTCCCAAACACATAGGGACTAAACTCTGGAGCCCAAACACTAGGCATGCCCTGGAGCTGTTGTCAGGGGACAGATTAGGTTCCCCCACCCACATTATAATTCATGACCTGAGGGCCCAGCAGGAACGGGTGGACACAGCACTCAAGGGAGTGATTGAAAAAGCTTCTTCCACTTTCCCCAACGCACAAGTGATTATCTCCACCTTGCTACCATGAAAATACATTCATTCACCTTACCACCATACAGCGGGTGAACGCAAGCATTTCCTGGGACTGTGCCTCAAAACCTAATGTTTACCTGGCCCACCACTCCACCCTGGACTTGAACAGCCTTTACGACCAGGTCCACCTCTACAAGGCAGCAATCCCAACTATTGCCGTGACCCTGAAGGAAGTCACCCATAACCGCAGCCCCAGCACCTCACATAGGAGCAACAGAGCAATGGACAACATGCCCAGACCAGCGAGACACCCTCCCAGACCTGCAAGACCCACTTCTAAAGGACCTGCACTGAGAGAACCCACGCCAAGAGGACCTACACACAGACCACAGCTTCACCAGCTGAGACCAACCTAAACAAACCCTAGCCTTACCCTATATAGGCCCTTCCAGATCAGACCTATGCCCCTTTGAGACAGACCCACTGGTTGCCCTCTAGGTTACAGAGAGCTGGAGGTCCCATCCACCAAACTACCAGGTGTGAAACAGGGAAGGGACTCAGGGGGTATGCTAATTTGGTATAGAGCAGACCTAACCCACTCTATTAAATTTGTCAAAACAGGAACATTTTACATCTGGCTAGAAATTAATAAATAAATTATCTCAACAGAGAAAAATGTCCTCATGTGTGCTACCTATAGCCCCCCAATAGAATCCCCATACTTTAATGATGACAGATTCTCCATCCTAGAGGGGGAGATCAACCATTTCCAGGCCAAGGGACATGTACTAGTCTGTGGCGACCTAAATCCCAGAACTGGACAAGGGCCTGACACCCCCAGCACACAGGGGGACAAACACCTACCTGGAGGTGACAGCATTCCCTCCCAAATATGCCCCCCTAGGCACAACTATGACAAAACAACTAACAAAAATGGGTCACAACTGCTGCAGCTCTGTTGCACACTTGGTCTGTACATAGTCAATGGTAGGCTTCGAGGGGACTCCTATGGTAGGTGCACCTACAGCTCATCCCTTGGCAGTAGTACTGTAGATTACTTTATCACTGACCTCAACACAGAGTCTCTCAGAGCATTCACAGTCAGCCCACTGACACCCCTATCATATCACAGCAAAATCACAGTCTACCTGAACAGAGCAATACTCAATCATGAGGCATCAAAGCCAAAGGAACTGCACAATATTAAGAAATGCTATAGATGGAAGGAAAGTAGTGTAGAAATCTACCAGAAACAATGAGGCAACAACAATTTCAATCCCTTTTAGACAACTTCCTAGACAAAACATTTCACTGTGAAGGTGTTAACTTGGCAGGGGAATGTAACGTTTGTCATCTGGGGAAGGAGAGGAGGACCAAGGTGCAGCGTGGTAAGTGTTCATATTATTTAATGAAATATGTAACACTAAACAAAACGACAAACAAACAGTCCTGAAATGTGAAACAAAAACACTGAACAGGAAACAACCACCCACAAAACACAATGGAAAACAGGCTATCTAAATATGGTTCTCAATCAGGGACAACGATTGACAGCTGCCTCTGATTGAGAACCATACCAGGCCAAACACAGAAATAGAAAATCATAGACAAACTGACATAGACAACCCACCCAACTCACGCCCTGACCATACTAAAACAAATGACAAAACAAAGGAACTAAGGTCAGAACGTGACAGGGGATGAATACAGGCACTGTCTACGCCTTCACTATGGTGAATCACTAAAACAATACAGAAATACACTACGGAAAAAGAAGGAACAGCATGTCAGAAATCAGCTCAATGTAATTGAAGAATCCATAGAATCTAATCACTTCTTGGAATATTGGAACACTAAAAAAACAACAATACGAAGAGTTATCTATCCAAAACGGAGATGTATGGATAAACCACTTCCCCAATCTTTTTGGCTCTCTAACAAATATCAAACAGCAAAAATATATACATGATCAATTACAAATCTTAGAATCAGCTATAAAAAGACTACCAGAACCAAATGGATTCTCCAATTACATTGAATGAACTACAGGACAAAATACAAACCCTTCAACCCAAAAAGGCCTGTGGTGTTGACGGTATCCTACATGAAATGATAAATTATACAGACCACAAATTGCAATTGGCTATAGTTAAACTCTTTAACATCATCCTGGCATCTTCCCCAATATTTGGAACCAAGGACTGATCACCCCAATCCACAATAGTGAAGACAAATTTGACCCCAATAACTACCGTGGGATATGCGTCAACAGCAACCTTGGGAAAATCCTCTGCATGATAATTAACAGCAGACTCGTACATTTCCTCATTGAAAACAATGTACTGAGCAAATGTAAAATTGGCTTTTTACCAAATTACCGTACAACAGACCATGTATTCACCCTGCACACCCCAATTGAAAAAACAAAACAAAGGCAAAGTCTTCTCATGCTTTGTTGGCTTAAAAAAAGCTTTTGACTCAAAATGGCATGAGGGTCTGCTATACAAATTGATGGAAAGTGGAGTTGGGGGAAAAACATACGACATTATTAAATCCATGTAAACAAACAGCAAGTGTGCGGTTAAAATTGGCAAAAAAACATGAACAATTATTTCCACAAGGCTGTGGGGTGAGAGGGATGCAGCTTAAGCCTTACCCTCTTCCACATATATATCAACAACTTGGCGAGGGAACTAGAACAGTCTGCAGCACCCGGCCTCACCCTACTAGAATCTGAAGTCAAATGTCTACTGTTTGCTGATGATCTGGTGCTTCTGTCCCCAACCAAGGAGGGCCTACAGCAGCATCTAGATATTTTGCACAGATACTGTCTGGCCTGGGCCCTGACAGTAAATCTAAGTAAGACCAAAATAATGGTGTTCCAAAAAACTTCCAGTTACTAGGACCACAAATACAAATTCCATCTAGACAACGTTTCCCCAGAGCACATAAAAAACTATACATACCTCGGCCTAAACATAAGCGCCACAGTTAACTTCCACAAAGCTGTGAACGATCTGGGAGACAAGGCAAGGAGGGGCTTCTATGCCATCAAAAGGAACATCACATTCGTAGGCAGACCTGGCTCTCAAGAGAAGACAGGCTATGTGCACATTGCACACAAAATGAGGTGGAAACCGAGCCACATGTCCTGACCTCCTGCCAAATGTATGACCATATCAGAGACACATATTTCCCTTAGACTACACAGACCCACAACTAATTTGAAAAAAATGACATTCTAATAAACCTCCATGTCTATTGGGTTAAATACTACAGTGTGCAATCACAGCAGCAAGATTTGTGAACTGTTGCCATAAGAAAAGTGCAACCAGTGTAAATACAACCTATATTTATGTATTTCCCCTTTTGTACTTGAACTATTTGCACATCGTTACAACACTGTATATAGACATAATGTGACATTTGATATGTATTTATTCTTTTGGAACTTCTGTGAGTGTAATATTTACAGTTAACTTTTTATTGTTTATTTCACTTTTGTTTGTCCATTTCACTTGTTTTGGCAATGTAAATATATCTTTCCCATGCCAATAAAGCCCCTTTAATTGAATTGAATGAGAGAGAGACAGAGAGAAATAGAGAGAGACAGAAACAGAGAGAGAGAGAGAGAGAGAAGACAGACAGAGAGAGAGAGAGAGAGAGAGAGAGAGAGAGAGAGAGAGAGAGAGAGAGAGAGAGAGAGAGAGATGTATTTTATCTTGTGTCCTTTAATTATTTGTACATTGTGTATATATATATATATATATATAATATGACATTTGTAATGTCTTTACTGTTTTGAAACTGTTGTATGTGTAATGTTTACTGTTAATTTTGGTTGTTTTTCACTTTATATATTCACTTTGTATGTTGTCTACCTCACTTGCTTTGGCAATGTTAACACATGTTTCCCATGCCAATAAAGCCCTTGAATTGAATTGAATTGAATTGAGAGAGAGTAGACCAGCCTGAACCTAAAAGCACTCCCTGCTCTAGCCCTCAGGCCTGCACAGCACTAAAGGGATGGGTGTGAATGGGTGACTGAGTGCCCAGTGTGTGTGCTTCACTGAGTACTGTGGCTCTATTCAATGTGACTGTGCCACACAGAGACACTGATGAATGTGGGATGGCAGATATGGCTTGGAAACTCCCAATTCTAAAAAGATGCATTCGATGATCTATTTCCTACCTCATTCAGTCAAGTGCCTCAAACTGAATGAGTATTGATCATGCCTAGATCATCCTCTCACTATAAAACTGTTAAATGAATGTCATCTCACCCAACCATCTCGATTCGTCCTAACGTTATTGGAGTCAGCCACGTTTCTTTGAGGTCATGCAGTGTGCTAGTAATGAAGTATAGCTTTGCATAACATCAGGTGATAGGTTGGCAGACTGCCTCCATAGGCTCCTCATGCCAGAGCATAGCCTTCTCTTCTTAACACTATGCTGTTCAGTCAAAGTAAACACAAGTCAAAAAGCCTGGGTCTACAGTGACAGAGCAATTACCAAAAGTGTGTGATCACTGGGTTTGAGCTCAGAAGACCCAAGAGTATATTTTGTAGCAACTTGTGTAACAACTGTTTAGCAAGTACAGTATTTATACCAATGTATGAGTACAGTATTTATACCAAATGTACAAGTATAGTATTTATACCAAATGTATGACTAAAATGAAGAAAGAAAAACAATTATGTCCGCTACAAAAAATACATCAGGTTGGTTTAATTTACGTGGTTCGATCTAGCTCAGACTGTGTGGATACGTTTTTTGTTTTTTCCAACTTTACCTGTCCTGAGAGATAGCTTTTTTAAACTTTTTTTTTTAACCTAAGTCCAAGCAGGAAATGGGCTTCAAAACTCTATCTCGCTACAGGCAGATAACAAAAAATGTTGGTCGGGAGTGGTGCTTCGTTGGAATGTCGTAGTCTTGACTTTTCTGCCTGCCTTTTCTTTTGGAAAATCCTTGGAAGCTCCGGAACAATTTGTTCATTCTACAGTACCCTTTGACCATTGTCAAGGGCAGTGGGGTGGGGTATCCATTTTATAATCTGTTCACTCATACACCAGTACGAAAGAATTTACTCTATCCATGTGAGTTGTTAAATACGTATCCTTTATCTAGAACATCATTTGGGTAATGGCTTGCAACACATGGGTTACTTACATACAGTGCCTGTATTCATCCCCCTTGGTGTTTTTTCTATTTTGTTGCATTACAACCTGAAATTTAAATGCATTTTTATTTGGATGTCATGTAATGGACATACACAAAATCGTCAAAATTGTTGAACTGAAATCAAAAAAATAACATGTTTCAAAATTTAAAAAAATAAAATAAAAACGGAATATATATGTATTCACCCCTTTGCTATGAAGCCCCTAAATAAGATCTGGTGCAACCAATTACCTTCAGAAGTCACATAATTAGTTAATAAAGTCCACCTGTGTGCAATCTAAGTGTCACATGATCTGTCATATGATCTCAGTATATATATATACACTTGTTCTGAAAGGCCCCAGAGTCTGCAACACCTCTAAGCAAGCGGCACCACCAAGCAAGCTGTCACGTTCTGACCTTAGTTCCTTTGATTTGTCTTTGTATGGTCAGGGTGTGAGTTGTGTGGGTTGTATATGTTCCGTTTTCTATGTTGTGTTTGCGTCTGGCCTGGTATGGTTCTCAATCAGAGAATGTTGTCAAATGATACAAACGCCCCAGAAAATAAATTTTAATTCCAGGTTGTAAGGCAACAAAATAGGAAAAATGCCAAGGGGGTGAATACTTTCACAAGGCACTGTAGGTGCCAATGAGCAATGGCTTGCAACACATAGGCCTTGTGTAACCCTTACACGTGACAGACTCAGAAGTAGCCATTCAGGATCATTTGTGTTGATGTACAGTACCAGTCAAATGTTTGGACACACCTAGCCATTCAACAGTCCATCATTACTTTAAGACATGAAGGTCAGTCAATACGGACAATTTCAAGAACTTTGAACGTTTTTTCAAGGGCATTCACAAAAAAAAAATTTTGCGCTATGGGAAAACTGGCTGTTATGAGGACCGCCACAGGAAAGGAAGACCCAGAGTTACCTCTGCTGCAGAGGTTATACATTCATTAGAGGTACTAGCCACAGAAATCGGTAATTAACTGCACCTCAGATTGCGGCCAAAATAAATGCGTGAATCAGGCCTACATGGTAGAATTGCTGCAAAGAAACCACTACTAAAGGACACCAAAAATAAGAAGAGACTTGCTTAGGCCAACAAACACGAACAATGGACATTAGATTGGTGGAAATCTGTTCTTTGGTCTGATGAGTCCAAATTTGAGATTTTTGGTTCCAACGGCCGTGCCTTTGTGAGACGCAGAGTAGGTGAACGGATGATCTCCACATGTGGTTCCCACCATGAAGCATGGAGGAGGAGGTGTGATAGTGTGTGGGAGCTTTGCTGGTGACACTGTCGTGATGTATTTAGAATTCAAGGCACACTTACCAGCATGGCTACCACAGCATTCTGCAGCGATATGCCATTCCATCTGGTTTGCGGTTAGTGGGACTATCATTTGTTTTTCAACAGGACAATAACCCAAAACACACCTCCAGGCTGTGTAAGGGCTATTTGACCAATAAGGAGAGTGATGGAGTGCTGCATCGGATGACCTGGCCTCCACAATCACCCGACGTCAACCCAATTGAGATGGTTTGGGATGAGTTGGACCGCAGAGTAAAGGAAAAGCAGCATACGTGGGAACTCCTTCAAGACTGTTCGAAAATCATTCCAGGTGACTACCTCATGAAGCTGGTTGAGAGAATGCCAAGAGTGTGCAAAGCTGTCATCACGACAAAGGGTGGCTACTTTGAAGAATCTAAAATCTGAAATATATTTTTATTTGTTTAACACTATTTTGCTTACTACATGATTCCACATGTGTTATTTCATGGTTTTGGTGTCTTCACTGTTATTCTACAATGTAGAAAATAGTAAAAATAAAGAAAAATCCTTGAATGAGTAGGTGTGTCCAAACTTTGACCTTTATTGTATATTTCCACTCTGTGCATGAATCAGCGGTAGGCTGGGACTGTTTCCAAAATACAGTTTCCATAACAACTTGCTATAAATAAGTCTCAAGCTTGCAGCCTCTCTCTGGGCATTGGGGTGGAAGCAGGGGCGGACTGGGACCAGAAATCGGCTCTGGCATTTTTAACACACCAGGCCATTTTATTCCTCGAGCTCCCCATTATTAGCCAAATAATGATCATTTTGCTCAAAACCCCCAAATTAAACAGGCCCACGAGGCAAAACAATGTACCTGCCCATCTGATATTTTCCTGAAATGACAGATGGCCAGTCCACCCCTGGGTGGAATATTAAACTGTTGTTTATCTGATTACGATTTTCACCAACCAACCAGATGTGGGATGAAATTACTCAGAGCTTTCCCTCTTTAATTGGTATAAGGCTTTAGCTTGAATGTACAGTATGCACCGAGAAAACATGCATGCCAGCATAGACACACATGTAGTGCCACAAGCCATAACTTCCTTTCACATACAGTCAAAGCTCATACCAAGGAAATTAATCCGAGCCATAGCTCAATAACACCTTCCCCCACAAGCAATACATGGGAAAGACACAATCATGTTCTGAAATGAATTCATACTAACTGACTGAGGCAGACGGGAGTCTTGTGAGGATTGAAAGTGGAGTTGAGACCGTGCACAAACTACAGTATATTTGACTCCAGGGCGTCGGGTGTGTAGAGTAATGGCCAGGCACATGCTGTCAGGCCTCAAATCAGGGTGATCTTTGTGAGGGCTTCCATGTGCCAGAAAGGAGGGTAAATGTGTTCAATGTAGAACTGGGCAAAAATCCATATCGCAATAAATTGCCTGAAATGGCGCGATAACGATAAATATAATTTTTATGATTCTTTAAACTACTACTACTAGTTTGATAGTTGTAGCCATCAATTGTCCCATATTAGCAAAATTCTTTCATATTCCTCTAGTATTTTTTTTATTTAACTAGGCAAGTCAGTAAAGAACAAATTCTTATTTACAATGACGGCCTACAAACAGTGGGTTAACTGCGTTGTTCAGGGGCAGAATGACATATGTTTACCTTCTCAGCTCAGGGATTCGATCAAGCAACCTCATGGTTACTGGATCAACACTCTAACCACTAGGCTACCTGCCACATATAATTGTTCTGTGCTCTTTTTTTGGTTGACTGTTGTTTATAACAGTATTATCTAGTGTGAGGATGGTACAGTGCATGCTGCTTAGTATGAGCACTGGTGACTAAAGTGTCTTCAGTTAGATGGAGATCTATTCAAAGAAAAGAAGCTTCTGCACACTGCCGACTTGTTGCTCCAGCACACTGTGCACTTGTTAATTTAGTGAAATCTACAGGTAAACACCAAAATAAACATCTAAATAAAGTTTCTTAGTAGGGTAGTAGGGTGCCACCATGAGCCACCAGAAATGATTCAATGCACCTTGGCATAGACCCTAAAAGTGTCTAGAACTCTATTGGAGGGATGCAACACCAGTCTTCCACAAGAAATTATATAATTTGGTGTTTTGTTTATTTTGAAAACGCACCACCTCAGAATCTCCCATATTTTGTCAATTACCTTAAGATGCCATTCTGAAAAATGAAACTAAAGTAAAACCCCCAATATGCCTAGAGGCACCAGAAATATCATTGAGCAAATTGTTTACGTGCGAGACAAGCAAATATGTGATGAAGACTGGAAATACCTTGAGGCCTTGAAAGGGGAGTACTGTACTTGACTCTTGAAGGTCAGCCACTTGTCATAGACCAATAGGGAAAGTTATGATATCAAAGTGGTGCGATAAGTTCTCTCTCCGATGACGTTGACACTCGCGACATCAACAGGGTGGGAATGAAGTGTTCTTCTACAGCTTTTGGGAGTGCTGGGCAGCTATTACTTATTATTGCAATGTGGTTTACTTAGTAACTCACTATTACTTATTATTGCAATATGGTTTACTTAGTAACTCACTTATTTAGTAACTCACTATTACTTATTATTGCAATATGGTTTACTTAGTAACTCACTTATTTAGTAACTCACTATTACTTTCTATTGCAATATGATTTATTTAGTAACTCACTATTACTTTCTATTGCAATATGGTTTATTTAGTAACTCACTATTACTTTCTATTGCAATATGGTTTACTTAGTAACTCACTATTACTTTCTATTGCAATACGGTTTACTTAGTAAGTCACTATTACTTTCTATTGCAATATGGTTTATTTAGTAATTTACTATTACTTACTATTGCAATATGGTTTACTCAGTAACTTAATATTACTTACTATTGCAATATGGTTTACTTAGTAACTCACTATTACTTTCTATTGCAATATGGTTTACTCAGTAACTTAATATTACTTACTATTGCAATATGGTTTACTTAGTAACTCACTATTACTTTCTATTGCAATATGGTTTACTTAGTAAGTCACTATTACTTTCTATTGCAATATGGTTTATTTAGTAATTTACTATTACTTACTATTGCAATATGGTTTACTTAGTAACTTACTATTACTTACTATTGCAATATGGTTTACTCAGTAACTTAATATTGCAATATGGTTTACTCAGTAACTTAATATTGCAATATGGTTTACTCAGTAACTTAATATTGCAATATGGTTTACTTAGTAACTTACTATTACTTACTATTGCAATATGGTTTACTTAGTAACTCACTATTACTTTCTATTGCAATATGGTTTATTTAGTAATTTACTATGACTTATTATTGCAATATGGTTTACTTAGTAACTTACTATTACTTACTATTGCAATATCTTTTACTCAGTAACTTAATATTGCAATATGGTTTACTCAGTAACTTAATATTGCAATATGGTTTTACTTAGTAACTTACTATTACTTACTATTGCAATATGGTTTACTCAGTAACTTAATTACTGGGGGGGGGTGAGAAGGATTACTTATCCTATCCTAGGTATTCCTTAAAGAGGTGGGGTTTCAGGTGTCTCCGGAAGGTGGTGATTGACTCCGCTGTCCTGGCGTCGTGAGGGAGTTTGTTCCACCATTGGGGGCCAGAGCAGCGAACAGTTTTGACTGGGCTGAGCGGGAACTGTACTTCCTCAGTGGTAGGGAGGCGAGCAGGCCAGAGGTGGATGAACGCAGTGCCCTTGTTTGGGTGTAGGGCCTGATCAGAGCCTGGAGGTACTGAGGTGCCGTTCCCCTCACAGCTCCGTAGGCAAGCACCATGGTCTTGTAGCGGATGCGAGCTTCAACTGGAAGCCAGTGGAGAGAGTGGAGGAGCGGGGTGACGTGAGAGAACTTGGGAAGGTTTAACACCAGACGGGCTGCGGCGTTCTGGATGAGTTGTAGGGGTTTAATGGCACAGGCAGGAGCCCAGCCAACAGCGAGTTGCAGTAATCCAGACGGGAGATGACAAGTGCCTGGATTAGGACCTGCGCCGCTTCCTGTGTGAGGCAGGGTCGTACTCTGCGGATGTTGTAGAGCATGAACCTACAGGAACGGGCCACCGCCTTGATGTTAGTTGAGAACGACAGGGTGTTGTCCAGGATCACGCCAAGGTTCTTAGCGCTCTGGGAGGAGGACACAATGGAGTTGTCAACCGTGATGGCGAGATCATGGAACGGGCAGTCCTTCCCCGGGAGGAAGAGCAGCTCCGTCTTGCCGAGGTTCAGCTTGAGGTGGTGATCCGTCATCCACACTGATATGTCTGCCAGACATGCAGAGATGCGATTCGCCACCTGGTCATCAGAAGGGGAAAGGAGAAGATTAATTGTGTGTCGTCTGCATAGCAATGATAGGAGAGACCATGTGAGGTTATGACAGAGCCAAGTGACTTGGTGTATAGCGAGAATAGGAGAGGGCCTAGAACAGAGCCCTGGGGGACACCAGTGGTGAGAGCGCGTGGTGAGGAGACAGATTCTCGCCACGCCACCTGGTAGGAGCGACCTGTCAGGTAGGACGCAATCCAAGCGTGGGCCGCGCCTGAGATGCCCAACTCGGAGAGGGTGGAGAGGAGGATCTGATGGTTCAGTATCGAAGGCAGCCGATAGGTCTAGAAGGATGAGAGCAGAGGAGAGAGAGTTAGCTTTAGCAGTGCGGAGCGCCTCCGTGATACAGAGAAGAGCAGTCTCAGTTGAATGACTAGTCTTGAAACCTGACTGATTTGGGTCAAGAAGGTCATTCTGAGAGAGATAGCGGGAGAGCTGGCCAAGGACGGCACGTTCAAGAGTTTTGGAGAGAAAAGAAAGAAGGGATACTGGTCTGTAGTTGTTGACATCGGAGGGATCGAGTGTAGGTTTTTTCAGAAGGGGTGCAACTCTCGCTCTCTTGAGGACGGAAGGGACGTAGCCAGCGGTCAGGGATGAGTTGATGAGCGAGGTGAGGTAAGGGAGAAGGTCTCCGGAAATGGTCTGGAGAAGAGAGGAGGGGATAGGGTCAAGCGGGCAGGTTGTTGGGCGGCCGGCCGTCACAAGACGCGAGATTTCATCTGAGAGAGAGGGGAGAAAGAGGTCAGAGCACAGGGTAGGGCAGTGTGAGCAGAACCAGCGGTGTCGTTTGACTTAGCAAACGAGGATCGGATGTCGTCGACCTTCTTTTCAAAATGGTTGACGAAGTCATCTGTAGAGAGGGAGGAGGGGGGGAGGATTCAGGAGGGAGGAGAAGGTGGCAAAGAGCTTCCTAGGGTTAGAGGCAGACGCTTGGAATTTAGAATGGTAGAAAGTGGCTTTAGCAGCAGAGACAGAGGAGGAAAATGTAGAGAGGAGGGAGTGAAAGGATGCCAGGTCCGCAGGGAGGCGAGTTTTCCTTCAGTTCCGCTCGGCTGCCCGGAGCCCTGTTCTGTGAGCTCGCAATGAGTCGTCGAGCCACGGAGCGGGAGGGGAGGACCGAGCCGGCCTGGAGGATAGGGGACATAGAGAGTCAAAGGATGCAGAAAGGGAGGAGAGGAGGGTTGAGGAGGCAGAATCAGGAGATAGGTTGGAGAAGGTTTGAGCAGAGGGAAGAGATGATAGGATGGAAGAGGAGAGAGTAGCGGGGGAGAGAGAGCGAAGGTTGGGACGGCGCGATACCATCCGAGTAGGGGCAGTGTGGGAAGTGTTGGATGAGAGCGAGAGGGAAAAGAATACAAGGTAATGGTCGGAGACTTGGAGGGGAGTTGCAATGGGGTTAGTGGAAGAACAGCATCTAGTAAAGATGAGGTTGAGCGTATTGCCTGCCTTGTGAGTAGGGGGAAGGTGAGAGGGTGAGGTCAAAAGAGGAGAGGAGTGGAAAGAAGGTATGCAGAGAGGAATGAGTCAAAGGTAGACGTGGGGAGGTTAAAGTCGCCCAGAACTGTGAGAGGTGAGCCGTCCTCAGGAAAGGAGCTTATCAAGGCATCAAGCTCATTGATGAACTCTCCGAGGGAACCTGGAGGGCGATAAATGATAAGGATGTTAAGCTTGAAAGGGCTGGTAACTGTGACAGCATGGAATTCAAAGGAGGCGATAGACAGATGGGTAAGGGGAGAAAGAGAGAATGACCACTTGGGAGAGATGAGGATCCCGGTGCCACCACCCCGCTGACCAGAAGCTCTCAGGGTGTGCGAGAACACGTGGGCGGACGAGGAGAGAGCAGTAGGAGTAGCAGTGTTATCTGTGGTGATCCATGTTTCCGTCAGTGCCAAGAAGTCGAGGGACTGGAGGGAGGCATAGGCTGAGATGAACTCTGCCTTGTTGGCCGCAGATCGGCAGTTCCAGAGGCTACCGGAGACCTGGAACTCCACGTGGGTCGTGCGCGCTGGGACCACCAGATTAGGGTGGCCGCGGCCACGCGGTGTGGAGCGTTTGTGTGGTCTGTGCAGAGAGGAGAGAACAGGGATAGACAGACACATAGTTGACAGGCTACAGAAGAGGCTACGCTAATGCAAGGAGATTGGAATGACAAGTGGACTACACGTCTCGAATGTTCAGAATGTTAAGCTTACGTAGCAAGAATCTTATTGACTAAAATGATTAAAATGATACAGTACTGCTGAAGTAGTCTAGCTGGCAGTGGCTGCGTTGTTGACACTACACTAATCAAGTCGTTCCGTTGAGTGTAATAGTTTCTACAGTGCTACTATTCGGGGGCTAGCTGGCTAGCTAGCAGTGTTGATTACGTTACGCTACATGTAGGGTTAGAGGTTTTTAACTGATCACATGATCTAACCAGGAAAGACTCTGGGCCCTGGTTATAGCCCATAAATAGGACCGAAGTAGGACCGAGTTAGGACCAAGTTTTTTTTCTGGGCAGGTCATGGGGTCAGGGAAAACTCACGGACTTTCCTGTCTGGCTCTATCTTTAGAGTGGACAGTGAGCAGACCTGAACAGCAACAGGGGCACTAGAACAAAATCCAAATGGTTGACTATACCAAGGGCAGGTTTTACGTGAAGTCACAGCTCAAAGGTGTGTATGAATCTGTTCTTGGGTTGGCAGTTCAATTAGAGCTGGGTTTCAATAAACAGAAAATGATCTACACCGACCATACTGATCACTTATCACAGGCCTTTTGCTGATATCATTCATTATGATAAGTAGCCTATACTATGGGTGTGTGCAGAAGCTTCTTTTCTTTGAATAGATCTCCATCTAACTGAAGACACTTTAGTCACCAGTGCTCATACTAAGCAGCATGCACTGTACCATCATCACACTAGATAATACTGTTATAAACAACAGTCAACCAAAAAAAGAGCACAGAACAATTATATGTGGCAGGTAGCCTAGTGGTTTGAGTGTTGAGTCTGTAATTGACAGGTTGCTGGTTCCGATTCCTGAGCCGACAAGGCTCTGTCAATGTGCCCTTGAGCAAGGCACTTAACCCTAATTACTCCTTTAAGTTGCTCTGGATAAGAGCGTCTGCTAATTGACTAACATGTAAATTGATTTTGCAGAGGGTTACACGATGTATGTTTTCAATTTATCACCTGATGATGACACCTCAGGAAATCTTTCGGTGGTGTCAAGCGCCTTTGGAATGTGTTCAGACCCCTTGATGTTTCCACATGTTGTTAGGTTACAGCCTTATTCTAAAATGGATTAAACAAATACATATCCTCACAAATCTACACACAATACCCAATAATGACGAAGCTATTTTTCTATTTAGATAAAAAACACGAATGGCTTTTTTACATAAATATTCAGACCCTTTGCTATGAGACTGGAAATAGAGCTCAGGTGCATCCTGTTTCCATTGATCATCCTTGAGATGTTTCTACAACTTGATCGGAGTCCACCTGTGGTAAATTCAATTGATTGGACATGATTTGGAAAGGCACACGCCTGTCTATATAAGGTCTCACAGTTGACAGCGCATGTCAGAGCAAAAACAAAGCCATGAGGTCGAAGGAATTGTCCGTAGTGCTCCGAGAAAGGATTGTGTCGAGGCACAGATCTGAGGAAGGGTACCAAATAATGTCTGCAGCATTGAAGGTCCCCAAGAACCCAGTGGCCTCCATCATTCTTAAACGGATGAAGTTTGGAACCACCAAGACTCTTCCTAGACCTCGACGCCCGGCCAAACTGAGCAATCGGGGGAGAAGGGTCTTGGTCAGAGAGGTGACCAAGAACCCAATAGTCTCTCTGACAGAGCTCTAGAGTTCCTCTGTGGAGATAGAAGAACCTTCCAGAATGACAACCATCTCTGCAACACTCCGCCAATCAGGCCTTTACGGTAGAGTGACCAGACGGAAGCCACTCCTCAGTAAAAGGCACATGAAGGCCCGCTTGGAGTTTTCCAAGATTCTCTGGTCTGATGAAACAAAGATTA
Organism: Oncorhynchus keta; assembly: GCF_023373465.1. Classification (NCBI taxonomy): domain Eukaryota; kingdom Metazoa; phylum Chordata; class Actinopteri; order Salmoniformes; family Salmonidae; genus Oncorhynchus; species Oncorhynchus keta. The sequence goes on from NC_068423.1 coordinate 17,927,674, forward strand.
AACTCTTTGGCCTGAATGCCAAGCGTCACGTCTGGAGGAAACCTGGCACCATCTCTACGGTGAAGCATGAGGGTGGCAGCATCATGATGTGGGGGTGTTTTTCAGCGGCAGGGACTTGGAGGCTAGTCAGGATTGAGGCAAAGATGAACGGAGCAAAGTACAGAGAGATCCTTGATGAAAACCTGCTCCAGAGCCCTCAGGACCGTAGACTGGGGCAAAGGTTCACCTTCCAACAGGACAACAACCCTAAGCACACAGCCAAGACAACGCAGGAGTGGCTTCGGGACAAGTCTCTGAATATCCTTGAGTGGCTCAGCCAGAGCCCAGACTTGAACCCGATCGAACATCTCTGGAGAGATCTGAAAATAGCTGTGCAGCAACGCTCCCCATCTAACCTGACAGAGCTTGAGAGGATCTGCTGAGAAGAATGTGGGAAACTCCCCAAATACAGGTGTGCCAAGCTTGTGGCATCATACCCAAGAAGACTTGAGGCTGTAATCACTGCCAAAGGTGCTTCAACATAGTACTGAGTAAAGGGTCTGAATACTTATGTAAATGTCATGTTTTTTGTTGTTGCTTTGTCATTATGTGGTATTAAATGTAGATTGATGAGGAAAAATAACAATTTAATACCTTTTAGAATATGGCTGTAACCTAACAAAATGTGGAAAAATTCAAGGGGTCTGAACACATTCCGAAGGCACTGTATGTTCTTTAAGCGGCATGCGCTCACACCAGATGCCAGGTGAAGAGAACAGTTCAAAGTAAACTAAATAAAACTGAACACTGATGTATGATTCCAAGTGATTTGTTTTCATGAGGACCAGGTCTCTCTTGGAAAAGAGATGCTATCTCAATGAGAAAAACCTGGTAAAATAAAAGGTAAAAATCAGGACAATGTCATTAGGACAAAAGCCTGACCTTTTCTCTCAACGGCCACTTCTAGCAACAGAGACGAATAGATGCAGCCATGAGCTACGTGCAGCTCTGCTTAACTTCCCTTTCAGAAGAGGCCACCCCCCCCTCTCTCTCTCTCTCTCTCTCTCTCCCTCTCTCTCTCTCTCTCTCTCTCTCTCTCTCTCTCACACACCCCCTCCAGTGCTCTGTTGTGGTCTGAGATCTGAATAGGACTAGGCAGGGTGAGTGCATTCCCTCACGCACCAACTGGCTGGATGGATGAGGCAGACAGAACCAGGGCAAGCCACTGCAGTTCAGTTTGCAGACAAAGGCTGTGTCTGAAAATGTCACTCGCTGTCAAATTCTTGCTTCCTCCGCCCTTGTTGTCAAATCCAGGAAGCAAGGTGTTGATGGCTAGTAATGATTTCAGCAGTGTTGGAGTAGTGAACTACATGTAGATCAATTAGTCATTAAATTACAGTAGCCTAGTGGTAGTTGAACTAAATTAAAATATTCGTAGTGTTTTCAGAAGTTCATTACTTTTTTGCCATGTAGCAGTGTAGCTAACTACTGGAACTACACACTACGTCTTGTGCACAACAATAAATATGGGTGAAGTAGGCAAGAATTTACTTTCTTTTTCGTCTTCAGATGACACTTGAAACATGGTTTTTGTGTTTAACATGATAAATTACACATTAGTGTTAATATCTGACTACAGAGTGATCTGTTCTTGCAATTTGTATTGTAATGACATTTCAGATTTAAATATGGTCACTTTTCACAAAGTAGTTTGGATGTAGTGAACAACTTTTTCAAAGTAGCTTTAGTTAAGTAAACTACATTTTTCTTAAGGGAAGCTTTAGTGTCGCCTAACTTCTTAAAGTAATTGGTATCTCGGTAAACTATATTTTCAGAGTAGCTTCCCCAACACTGGTTTTCAGACACAGTCAGTCTCTTTTAGGAGCAACAGCCTGCAGCCAGATCTCACAATCAATGTGTGGCAAAATGGTGGAGAAGGAAAGAAAGAGTAGAGAGGGTTAAAAACACCCCAGTTTGGGTTCTTTGGTAACACAGCGTTGATTAAATATTGGACAGAACACATGCTGGGTTATTTTGACCCAGCCAATTGGATTGCTTGAAAAACCCAATATGTTGTGTTGTTGGAGTTACCCGAATGTGGGTTAATTTAATCCATAGGTCGGGTATTTTTTGCTTTCATGCTAAATTGACAGAGCAACTGGGTATTATTTTACGTAATCCTTAGGTTATTAGCATCGTGGATTACAGATAGATTTAATTAACCACCTGTGAAAGTAAATGTATTTTCATCATGTTTACATACAGCACATTTAAATGTTCCTTATAAAGTTTTGCATTTTACACATTCTAGAATATTAAGAGTATTTATTACAAATTATAATATGGTGGTATACAAAGAGTGTAAAAAACTTTAGGAACACCTTCCTAATATTGAGTTGCACCCTCAATTTGTCGGGGCATGGACTCTACATGGGAAATGATGTAAAATATATCACTAGCCACTTTAAACAATGCTACCTAATATAATGTTTACATACCCTACATTATTCATCTCACATGTATACGTGTATACTGTACTCTATATCATCTACTGCATCCTTATGTAATACATGTATCACTAGCCACTTTAACTATGCCACTTTGTTTACATACTCATCTCATATGTATATACTGCACTCAAATACCATCTACTGTATCTTGCCTATGCCGCTCTGTACCATCACTCATTCATATATCTTATGTACATATTCTTTATACCCTTACACTTGTGTCTATAAGGTAGTAGTTTTGGAATTGTTAGCTAGATTACTTGTTGGTTATTACTGCATTGTCGGAACTAGAAGCACAAGCATTTCGCTACACTCGCACTAACATCTGCTAATCATGTGTATGTCACAAATACAATTTGATTTGATTTGATTTGACATGGTGTTGAAAGTGTTCCAAGGGATGTTGGCTCATGTTGACTCCAATGCTTCAGTTGTGTCAATTTGCCTGAATGCCCTTTGGGTGGTTACTCATTCTTGACACACATAGAAACTGAGTTTGAAAAACCCATCAGCATTACAGTTCTTGACACACTCAAACCGGTGTGACTGGCACCTACTACCATACCCCGTTCAAAGGCAGTTACAGTGCATTTGGAAAGAAACAGGTTGTTGTTTTTTGTACCTCTCATAAATAACAGTAGTAATGAAGTCAATCTCCACTCAATCTCAATCTCCACCACTTTCAGCCAGGAGAGATTGACATGCATATTATTAATATTAGCTCTCTGTGTACATCCAAGGGCCAGCCATGCTGTTTTGTTCTGAGCCAATTGCAATTTTCCTACGTCCTTTTTTTGTGGCACCTGATCACACAACTGAACAGTAGTCAAGGTGCGACAAAACTAGGGCCTATAGAATCTGCCTTGTTGATAGTGTTGTTAAGAAGGCAGAGCATCACTTTATTACAGACAGACTTCTCCCCATCTTAGCTACTACTGCATCAATATGTTTTTACCATGACAGTTTACAGTCCAGAGTTACTCCAAGCAGTTTAGTCATCTCAATTTCCACATTATTTTTTATAAGTTTTAGTTGAGGTTTAAGGTTTAGTGAGTGTTTTGTTCCAAATACAATGCTTTAAGTTTGAGAAATATTGAGGGCCAACTTATTCCTTGCCACCCACTCTGAAACTAACTGCAACTCTTTGTTGAGTGTTGCAGTCATTTCAGTCGCTCTAGTAGCTGACGTGTCTAGTGTTGAGTCATCAGCATACATAGACACTCTGGCTTTACTCAAAGTCAGTGGCATGTCGTTAGTAAAAATAGAAAAAAGCTAGGGGCCTAAACAGCTACCCTGGGGAATTCCTGATTCTAACTGGATTCTATTTGAGAGGCTTCCTTTAAAGAACACCCTCAGTGTTCTGTTAGACAAGTAACTCTTTATCCACATTATAGCAGGGGGTGTAAAGCCATAACACATACATTCTTCCAGCAGCAGACTATGATCGATAATGTCAAAAGCTGCACTTAAGTCTAACGAGACAGTCCACACAATCATTTTTTCTTATACATTTCTCTCAGGCAATCATCAGTCATTTGTGCTGTGCTTGTTGCGTGTCCTTCCCTATAAGCATGCTGAAATTCTGTTGTCAATTTGTTTACTGTGAAATAGCATTGTATTTGGTCAAACACCATTTTCCCCCAGAAGTTAACTAAGGGTTGGTAACAGGCTGATTGGTCGGCTATTTGAGCCAGTAAAGGGGGCTTTACTATTCTTGGGTAGCGGAATGACTTTAGCTTCCCTCCAGGCCTGAGGGCACACGCTCTCTAGTAGGCTTAAATTGAAGATGTGGCAATATCGTCTGCTATAATCCTCAGTAATTTTCCATCCAGATTGTCAGACCCAGGTGGCTTATCATTGTTGACAGACAACAACAAAAAATGTCACCTCTTCCACACTGACTTTACGGAATTCAAAAGTACAATTCTTGTCTTTCATAATTTGGTCCTATATACTTGGATGTGTTGTGTCAGCATGTGTTGCTGGCATGTCATTTCCTATGTTTGCTTATCTTGACAATGAAAAATGAATCAAAGTAGTTTGCAATATCAGTGGGCTTTGTGATGAATGAGCCATCTGATTCAATGAATGAAGGCTTTTTTCCTCCCAAAATGTCATTTAAGGTGCCCCAAAGCTTTTTACTATCATTCTTTATATAATTGATTTTTGTTTCATAGTGTAGTTTATTTTTATTTAGTTTAGTCACATGATTTCTTAATTTGCAGTACTTTTGCCAATCAGTTGGCGTGCCAGACTTAATTGCCATACCTTTTGCCTCATCCCTCTCAACCATACAATTTTTCAATTCCTCATCAATCCAAGGGGATTTAACAGTTTTTACAGTAATTTTCTAAATGGGTGCGTGCTTATTAGTAACTGGAATAAGTAGTTTCATAAATGCGTCAAGTGCAGCTCATTACATACCACAAACCAGCAAATATTATTTACATCATCAAGATATGAATCATTGCAAAACGTATTGTATGACCTCTTATACACTATATTAAGCCCAGGCTTTGGAACTTTGGTTTTCCTAGATATGGCTATTATATTGTGATCATTACATCCTATGGATTTGGATACTGCTTTAAAGCAAATATCTGATCAAAGATGTGATCAATACATGTTGATGATTTCATTCCTGTGCTGTTTGTAACTTTCCTGGTAGGTTGACTGACAACCTGATCCAGGTTGCAGGCACTGGTTACAGTTTGAAGTTTTTCCTGAGTGGGCAGCTTGATGATAGCCGGTCAATATTTAAATCACCCAGAAAATATACTTCTCTATTGATATCACATACATTATCAAGCATTTCACACATATTATCCAGATACTGACTGTTAGCACTTGGTGGTCTATATCAGCTTCCCACAAGAATGGGCTTTAGATGAGGCAGATGAACCTGTAGCCATATTACTTCAACAGTATTTAACATTAGATCCTCTCTAAGCTTTACAGGAATGTGGTTCTGAATATTGACAGCAACACCGCCTCTGTTGGCGTTTCAGTATTTTCGGTAGATGTTATAACCATGTATTCCTATCACTGTATAATCAAAGGTATTATCTAAGTCAGTTTCAGAGATAGTCAGAAAATGAATATCATTTGTTACAAGCAAGTGATTGACTCATGGGCCTTGTTTCTTAGGTTACATATGCTAATATGGGCTATTTTGAGCAATTTTCTGGGTAGCTTGATTGTTTTTAATGCTTTAATGGGAAGATTATCAGAGGTAGACTTACTCATGTTATTTACATTGGAGCTGATAGTGAAGGGTGAGCTGCATAAAGTGGTCTTCCTATTATTGCACACCGCCTCTGTGCTAACAGTGTAACTCTGGTTTATAGGCTCATGATTACTGCTTACAATAGCAGTAGGATAAACAGATGTATTCGGTGCAATTATGGGTGCATAAATTAAATTACTTGCATTGTGTTTGCCAATATTCCTAAAATCATGTAGAGTGGGGCAAAAAAGTATTTAGTCAGCCACCAATTGTGCATGTTCTCCCACTTAAAAAGATGAGAGAGGCCTGTCATTTTCATCATAGGTACACTTCAACTATGACAGACAAAATGAGAAAAAAAATATCCAGAAAATCACATTGTAGGATTTTTTATGAATTTATTTGCAAATTATGGTGGTAAAAAAAAGTATTTGGTCAATAACAAAAGTTTATCTCAATACTTTGTTATATACCCTTTGTTGGCAATGACAGAGGTCAAACGTTTTCTGTAAGTCTTCACAAGGTTTTCACACACTGTTGCTGCTATTTTGGCCCATTCCTCCATGCAGATCTCCTCTAGACGCCAGGACAGCGGAGTCAATCACCACCTTCCGGAGACACCTGAAACCCCACCTCTTTAAGGAATACCTAGGATAGGATAAAGTAATCTTTCTCACCCCCCTTAAAAGATTTAGATGCACTATTGTAAAGTGGCTGTTCCACTGGATGTCATAAGGTGAATGCACCAATTTGTAAGTCGCTCTGGATAAGAGCGTCTGCTAAATGACTTAAATGTAATGTAAATTAGCAGTGATGTTTTGGGGCTGTTGCTGATTTCTTCAAACCAAGCTTCTTACCTATTGCAGATTCAGTCTTCCCAGCCTGGTGCAGGTCTACAATTTTGTTTCTGGTGTCCTTTGACAGCTCTTTGGTCTTGGCCATAGTGGAGTTTGGAGTGTGACTGTTTGAGGTTGTGGACAGGTGCATTTTGTACTGATAACAAGTTCAAACAGGTGCCATTAATACAGGTAACGAGTGGAGGACAGAGGAGCCTCTTAAAGAAGAAGTTACAAGTCTGAGACCCAGAAATCTTGCATGTTTGTAGGTGACCAAATATTTTTTTCTTCTCATTTTGTCTGTCATAGTTGAAATGTACCTATGATGCAAATTATAGGCCTCTCTCATCTTTTTAAGTGGGAGAACTTGCACAATTGGTGGCTGACTAAATACTTTTTTGCCCCACAGTACATTTGGTGCAGTATTATGATGACGCATTGTCACAGTGTTAGGGATTAACTGAGCTGGTCTTGGATCATTTACCAGTCATTGTTTCAACGCAGCCTTGAAATGCGAGGACAGAGTCCAGGAACCAGGATGACTTAGATGGACTCTGTAGAGTGTCTTCTGTTTCCAGAAGGTTTCAAAGTTATTAATAAAAGTGTAGTCTTAGTCTTTTAGCCAGATGTGTAATGCCAGCAGTCTCCTGAATTTTTCACACCCGCGGCCTAACGACGGTATTGGACCTGAAATTATTGGACGTTTTTTTTTTTTTTTGTCTTTTAATGCTAAAATTAGTTCTTTAAATTCAATTTTCAATGTTCCGAGCTAGCCCTCCTGATGTCGTTTGATCCCACATGGACTATGACTGTGTCAGCTCCCAGCATCTGTGGTAGAAAAGTCGGAAGCAGCCTTGTTATGTCCTGTACTCGTGCTCCTGGGTAACACAGGGTTTTTGCCTTGGGTACCGAGATGTTTCTCACCTGAGCGCTCTGGAGCAGGTCTCAATTAAGGATCTCTCTGTACTTTGCTCTGTTCATCTTTCCCTTGATCCTGACTAGTCTACCCGTCCCTGCCCCTGAAAAACATCCATGCTTCACAGTATTTAACTTTTTTTTAAACCTTTATTTAACTAGGCAAGTCAGTTAAGAACAAATTATTATTTACAATGACAGCCTACCTCAGCCAAACCCAGATGATGGTGGGCACCGCCTTATGGGACTCCCAATCACATCTGGATGTGATTCAGCCTGGATTCAAACCAGGGACTGTAGTGACACTTTTTACACTGAGATGCAGGGACTTATACTGCTGCGCCACTCAGGAGCCCACCATAGGGATGGTACTGGTCAGGTGATGAATGGTGCCTGGTTTCATCCAAACGTGATGCTTGGCATTCAGTCCAAAGAGTTCAATATTGGCTTCATCAGACCAGAGAATCTTGTTCTCATGGTCTGAGAGTACTTTAGGTGCCTTTTGGAAAACTTCAAGAGGTCTGTCATGTGCCTTTTCCCCAGGAGTGGCCTCCGTTTGACCACTCTACAATAAAGGCCTGATTGGTGGAGTGCTGCAGAGATGGTTGTCCTTCTGGAAGTGTTATGAGGATTTCGTTATCAATGTTCATAAACGTCAATCAATCTACTCAGTCTGCAACCCAGAGTTTGTAAGATTCTGGTTGAATGAAACAGACTAGAGTCTCAGCTTACAATAGTCAAAATATTTATTCACGAGAGTACTCCAAAGTCCATTATAAAAAGATATCTATTTTATACTTGCTCCTTACTTACACAAATACTTTCACACAAACAGCAGATATCCTACACACATACATACACACGAACAGTAGGTGAGTTGTATCCTTCTCCAGAGTTCTCACCACTGTGTATCACTACCCAGCCGACAGTTCAATTCCCCCGAGATTAGGGAAACCTTGAGAAGTACTCCCTGTCCTATCATAAGTTTCTCAGAGTTCTAGCCAGGTCTGTTCAAACACAGTTTAATTGTTCTTTGTATTTTCCTAGGCACACACATACACACACATTTATCTCCCTCCCAGTCAAACCTAGTTGGACTTATGTTTAATAATTTAATTATTTCTTATGCATGCTACATAACTATAATCCCTAATGGTTAAGTTTCAGGGTCGAATTATTTAATCATCTTCTATCTCCGCAGAGGATCTATGGAGCTCTGTCAGAGACCATCGGGTTCTTGGTCACCTCCCTGACCAATTCCCTTCTCCCCGATTGCTCAGTTTGGCTGGGCGCCAGCTCTCGGAAGAGTCTTGGTGATTCCAAACATCTTCCATTTAAGAATGATGGAGGTCACTGTGTTCTTGGGGACCTTAAATACTGCAGACATTTTTTGGTACCCTTCTTCAGATCTGTGCCTTGACACAATCCTGTCTCAGAGCGATACGGACAATTCCTTCAACCTCATGGCTTTGTTTTTGCTCTGACTTGTACTGTCAACTGTGGAAGCTTATAACAGGTGTGTGCCTTTCCAAATCATGTCTAATCAATTGAATTGACCACAGGTGGACTCCAATCAAGGATGATCAATGGAAATAGGATGCACCTGCACTCAATTTCCAGTCTCATAGTAAATAAGGTATTTCTTATTTTTGTATTCTTTGCAAAACTTATTTTTGTATTCTTTGGGAAAAGTGAAGGGGTCTGAATACTTTCTGAATGTAATGTAAATATTTTGTCTTGCACATTCACTATCTGAATGGCACACTTACATATTCCATGTCTAAATAGTCTTAAGGCTTAAAAATCCTTCTTTAACCTGTCTCCTCCTCTTCATCTACACTGATTGAAGTGGATTTAACAAGTTACATCAATAAGGGCTCTTAGCTTTTACCTGGATTCACCTGGTTAGTCTATGTCATGGAAAGAGCAGGTGTTGCTAATGTTTTGTACACTCACTGTCTATCCCAACAATGGGATTTGCATAGACTTTTAGGGAACTCAAACACTTCTGTAAGTGTAGAGGACATGAGTCGGGCACGGTTGTCATGGTAATGTGATGAGGTAGCCCCGCCTGCAAACTTCAAAACCGGTGTCTGCCATCGGACCAAGACGTTGGTTGCTCCTGTGGGAGACTGAGACTCATATCCCATGTCAGTGGAGGCTCCTCAGGGGAGGACCATCCTCCTCAGTGAATAGATAAAACTATAGTAAATATATTCACGTCACTGTTTTGCAATGAAGGTCTACAGTAGCCTCAACAGCACTCTGTAGGGTAGCACCATGGTGTAGCCGGAGGAAAGCTACTTTCCCGACCGCTGGGTACAGTAACTTCAATGTAAAAGTGAGGAGACTAGTGATTCTCACCCCCTTCCATAGATTTACACAGTAATTATGACAACTTCCAGGTGACATCCCCCAACCTATCAGAGTTCTTGCAGCATGAACTGACATGTAGTCCACCCAATCAAAGAATCAGAGAATGACTCTAGTACTGAAATCATAAGATACAGCTAGCTAGCACTGCAGTGCATAAAATGTGGTGAGAGAGAGAGAGCTGTATTTTGTATTTTTTTCACTTTCACTTTCTTAGCTAGTGAAGTTAGCTAATTTAGCCTACTCAAACACTCTGCTCAAACAGAGTGGGATGCTATGTTAGCTAGCTGGTTATGGCTATCAAACATGGGTTTTATTAATATATTGCCACCGGAGCTGGCCAGTGTAACTGCTAAACTCCTTGCTGACTGTAGCAGATTTACTAGCACATTATTTTTTATATTTATATATATATATATATATATATATATATGTATATATATATATATATTTTTTTTATATTTTTTTATTTTATTTATTTTATTATTCATAATACAAAAATGAACTTAACCTACATCAAACATGTCTAACAAACCAAACACAGGTATTAACAAGGCTCAAACATACAAAAAATATAAATAAAATACAAAAAAGAAACAATTTAAGTGCAATTATATTCACTCTGAAAATATCTTATTATAATGATTCATGAAGATGTTATTCTTTTTGTTATTCACTAGGGTTAGTGTTTTAATAAGATAATTAAATTCAATCAGAAAAATGTGTAATTTTGGTATAGAATTTTGGAATTTTTGTTTGTGTATAAAGTATTTGGCAACAAGAATAAAACAAATTAACAATCATTTCAGTGGTTTTGTTATCATTGCAATAGTAACATATTATATATTTTATGTTAAAATGATAGGCAGTGTTCATAATGGTAAATAAGTACTTTGCAAGGTTTTCCCAAAATGTGGACACAAATTTACAGTCAAAGAACAAGTGAGACAGATTCTCACCTTCTTTTTCACAGAAAACGCAGATATCATCAATAGCCACACATTTGGACATCATAGAATTACATGGATATATATTATGCAAAATGTTGAAGTGCACTTCCTTAACTTCGTTTGGTATACAGTATTTGTAAGGTCTTAACCATGCATTTTTCCAGACAATTTCAGGAATAAGCATGTTCCCAGAAAATCTTTCCTCTCTGTATAAGTTGGTTTTGTGAATGAAGAATTTGTCTTATATATTTATTACAACAAGATTTCTCAAGTAAGCCCACGCCTTCCAATCTGAGTTTTGGATAAACTTAGTGATCATTCCCAAAATTAAGATGACTTTTCATAAGTGTAGTTAGACCACTGGGAACGGCTTTGATCACAGAAATAAACTCTCTGAAAGGTATTGGAAACTCTTTCAATGTTATAAATTGTTCATATGTGAGAATATCACCCTTGTTGTCAAAAATATCAAGGACAAAGTCAACATTCCTCTCATGCCAGCTGGGGTAGAACAATGACTTATTCCTTACAGTTATGTCTGAATTATTCCACAAAAGAGCTTTATGAGGGGAAAAATTGTGCCGGAAACATAGTTTCCAGGCCAGTAAAGCTTGTTGGTGAAACCTAGCCAATTTAGCAGGTAATCTTTCAGGAATATAATTACATTTCAGTAAAAATTGAAGACCTCCCAATTTATTAAACACATTATTTGGAATGAAATAACATATTGAATCAGTATCGAGCAAACGTTTTTTCAACCAGTTTATCTTGAAAGTGTTATTTATGTCAACAAAGTCCAACACTTCTAGACCGCCTTCAGCTCTTTGGTTAGAAAGGACATATTGTTTTAGTTTGTGAGGCTTATTTTTCCAGATGAAGTCAAGAAAGGTCTTATTGATCTCTTTACAAGTAGCTGGATTTACACATAACGATAATGAGGGGTACACAAAACGAGACAGTCCCTCTGCCTTGGACAGAAGTACTCTCTCAAGTATAGAAAGATCCCTTTATAGCCAATTATTAAATAGATTTTTAGTTCTCTTAACTTTAGGAGAGAAATTCAAATGTTGTCTGACTAAGTGGTTTTTTGACAGATGTATTCCTAAATATTTAACACAGTCCTTTACAGGAATATTTTCAATTTCAATTTATCATCAGAGTCAAATAAACATAAGATTTCACATTTAGAAACATTCTGTTTTAATCCTGATGCAATAGAAAATAAAGTTATAGCATTAAGGACATGGGAGACCTGGTCTTTGTCTCTTAAGAAAAGAGTAATACCATCAGCCATTTGGGAAATGTTGATTTCTTTGTTAAAAATGGTTAAGCCATACAAATATGCATCATTCAGAATATCTAGAGATAGAAGTTCCACAACCAAAATGAATCAAAATGGCGAAATTGGGCATCCCTGTCGTACACTTCTGTTGATACTAAATCTTTTGGAAGTATTAAGGTTTAGTAGCACAGAACTATTTATATCTTTGTAAAACATGCGAATTACTTTAATAAAATGTTCACCAAATCCAAAATGTTTAAGAGACCTAAAGAGAAATTCATGTTAAATTGTGTCAAAGGCTTTACAGAAGTCCAGAAATAGGACAACCGCATCTGAGTCAATTGCATCTGAATAATCTATAAGGTCCAAGACTAAAACAAATGTTAGAGCTTATGTGACGGCCCTTCATAAATCCTGTTTGAGTCTCATTTATAATGGTATATATTCCTTTCTTTAATATTTTGGCATAAAGCAGAGCAATCAATTTGTAATCAGTATTTAATAAAGTAATTGGTCTCCAATTGTCAATGAGTGAAGGGTCTTTATCAGGCTTCGGAATCAATGAAATAAGGCCCTGTTTCATAGTGGAGACAATTTCCCCTTTTTTAATGCAATCTTGAAACATATTGAAAACCGGGTCTTCTAGTAACTCCCAAAACTGTCTATAGAATTCAACTGACAGGCCATCAGGGCCAGGTGATTTCATCTGTCAGGCCATCAGGGCCAGGTGATTTCATCTGTCAGGCCATCAGGGCCAGGTGATTTCATCTGTCAGGCCATCAGGGCCAGGTGATTTCATCTGTCAGGCCATCAGGGCCAGGTGATTTCATCTGTCAGGCCATCAGGGCCAGGTGATTTCATCTGTCAGGCCATCAGGGCCAGGTGATTTCCCTTTCTTCATTGAATTCAGAGCCTCTCTAATTTCTCCAATTGACACAGGTGAATCGCAAACTGAGTGGAAATCATCCTCAATTACAGGGACATAATTCTGAATGTGGCAAATGTAGCTTTTACAACCATCTTCCTGAAATTGAGAGTTGTAAAGGTTTTCATAAAAGGAATTGACAAATGATGATATTGTAATGGGATCTTTGCATAAAAAAATGTTAATTTTGAGTGCAGTTATAGATTTTCTTTTGTAGTTTCTCTTTTCAAGTGCAAAAAAGTAACTTGTGTTTTCCTCCCCCCTCTTCAATCCATTTGACTCTTGACCTTACAAAGGCGCCCTTTGCCAGATCCATGTAAGTCTGTTCTAATTCTAGTTGTAAAGACCTGAACACAGACTCCTCTTCTTCAGATAGATTATCTTTCTTTAGAAAACTGTCAAGCTTGCTCATCATCTCCTTTTCTCTATTGTTCTTTAATTGCATCAGCTCTTTGCCGCGTTTAATGGCCACTCTGACTTTATGTTTGAAAAATTCCCATCGACTTCCATGACCCAAGTCTTTCCTAGCAAAAAAATCTTTAGCTAATGATTTGATGTTTTCAATGAGATCAGTATCTTTAAGAAGTGTATTGTTTAATTTACAATATCCTCGAGTATATTTAGATTTTTTAGTAGCTTGTAAATTCAGGGAAAATCAAGTGATGATCAGAAAAGGGAGCCAACTGATGATCCACATCTATAACAAATTGTAACAAAAAAGGGGAAATTAGGAATAAATCTATTCTAGATTTAGGTGACATAGTTTTGTTGGTCCAGGTATAACCCTTAGCATCCGGATTGAAATAACGCCAGGCATCCTCAACACAGAGATTCTTGCATAATGTAATGATAATGTTACTATTTTGAAGGTTTTGACTCGTTCTAGGAGGAAAAAGATCAGCAGATGCATCAGGTGTTTCATTAAAATCCCCTGAAATAATTAGAAAAGCCTCAGAGTATTTGTTGTTTAAATCCTGTACTTTCCTGGTAAATTGGGTAAAAAGGGTCTTATTAGGACCATGTGAGTTACGTCCGTATACATTACAGATGATGAAAATAGTATTGTCAAGTTTAACAGTTACTATGACCCATCTGCCGCCTTGTGAAGATGTGGATTCTAGAATGTCACCTTTAAACTTGTGAATAAGTGTCAAAACACCAGCAGAATGATTTGATCCATGACTGAAATAGGCCATATCTCCCCATTGTGCTTTCCAAAATTTCAAATCACTTTCACCCGAATGAGTTTCCTGAAGAAGGACAAAATCTGCATTACTGCGTTTACAGTATAAAAATAAAGCTTTCCTGTTTGTAGGATTTCTCAAACCCCTAGCATTCAGACTAACGATATTGAGTGAATTGAAAACGAACTCCTGCATTAAAAAATAAAGAACACAAATTAGATAACAAGTATTAATGTGAACAATAAAACAAACAGTGAACCTTGAGAGGATTACTCCGACGGAAAACTACGCTCAGATGAGGTAGCGGTGGTTAACAGAATAACAAATCTATTTACTTCCTTTTCTTTGGCAAGTGTTCATCAGTTGTAGTTCGAACGGTACATGTATAATTGGCAGTACATTAACTGTACTTATGGTAGTACTCACAGTTCCAATTAGCTTAATGTCAACAGACTTACCCAGTAATAATTCTTCCTTGGATAAACGCGTGTGGGCCCTTGAACCCCGCCTTCTTTCCTTCTTGTCCCGCCTTCTGTATAAGCGGCCACAGTTTCTCTTGCCTTCTGTATAAGCGGCCACAGTTTCTCTCGCCTTCTGTATAAGCGGCCACAGTTTCTCTCGCCTTCTGTATAAGCGGCCACAGTTTCTCTCGCCTTCTGTATAAGCGGCCACAGATTCTCTCGCCTTCTGTATAAGCGGCCACAGTTTCTCTCGCCTTCTGTATAAGCGGCCACAGTTTCTCTCACCTTCTGTATAAGCGGCCACAGTTTCTCTCGCCTTCTGTATAAGCGGCCACAGTTTCTCTCGCCTTCTGTATAAGCGGCCACAGTTTCTCTCGCCTTCTGTATAAGCGGCCACAGCTTCTCTCGCATTCTGTATAAGCGGCCACAGCTTCTCTCGCCTTCTGTATAAGCGGCCACAGTTTCTCTCGCCTTCTGTATAAGCGGCCACAGTTTCTCTCGCCTTCTGTATAAGCGGCCACAGCTTTCTCGCCTTCTGTATAAGCTCACAGTTTCTCTCGCCTTCTGTATAAGCGGCCACAGTTTCTCTCGCCTTCTGTATAAGCGGCCACAGTTTCTCTCGCCTTCTGTATAAGCGGCCACAGTTTCTCTCACCTTCTGTATAAGCGGCCACAGTTTCTCTCGCCTTCTGTATAAGCGGCCACAGTTTCTCTCGCCTTCTGTATAAGCGGCCACAGTTTCTCTCGCCTTCTGTATAAGCGGCCACAGTTTCTCTCGCCTTCTGTATAAGCGGCCACAGTTTCTCTCGCCTTCTGTATAAGCGGCCACAGCTTCTCTCGCATTCTGTATAAGCGGCCACAGCTTCTCTCGTCTGTATAAGCGGCCACAGTTTCTCTCGCCTTCTGTATAAGCGCACAGTTTCTGCCTTCTGTATAAGCGGCCACAGCTTCTCTCGCCTTCTGTATAAGCGGCCACAGTTTCTCTCGCCTTCTGTATAAGCGGCCACAGTTTCTCTCGCCTTCTGTATAAGCGGCCACAGTTTCTCTCGCCTTCTGTATAAGCGGCCACAGATTCTCTCGCCTTCTGTATAAGCGGCCACAGTTTCTCTCGCCTTCTGTATAAGCGGCCACAGTTTCTCTCGCCTTCTGTATAAGCGGCCACAGTTTCTCTCGCCTTCTGTATAAGCGGCCACAGTTTCTCTCGCCTTCTGTATAAGCGGCCACAGTTTCTCTCGCCTTCTGTATAAGCGGCCACAGCTTCTCTCGCATTCTGTATAAGCGGCCACAGCTTCTCTCGCCTTCTGTATAAGCGGCCACAGTTTCTCTCGCCTTCTGTATAAGCGGCCACAGTTTCTCTCGCCTTCTGTATAAGCGGCCACAGCTTCTCTCGCCTTCTGTATAAGCGGCCACAGTTTCTCTCGCCTTCTGTATAAGCGGCCACAGTTTCTCTCGCCTTCTGTATAAGCGGCCACAGTTTCTCTCGCCTTCTGTATAAGCGGCCACAGTTTCTCTCACCTTCTGTATAAGCGGCCACAGTTTCTCTCGCCTTCTGTATAAGCGGCCACAGTTTCTCTCGCCTTCTGTATAAGCGGCCACAGTTTCTCTCGCCTTCTGTATAAGCGGCCACAGTTTCTCTCGCCTTCTGTATAAGCGGCCACAGTTTCTCTCGCCTTCTGTATAAGCGGCCACAGTTTCTCTCGCATTCTGTATAAGCGGCCACAGCTTCTCTCGCCTTCTGTATAAGCGGCCACAGTTTCTCTCGCCTTCTGTATAAGCGGCCACAGTTTCTCTCGCCTTCTGTATAAGCGGCCACAGCTTCTCTCGCCTTCTGTATAAGCGGCCACAGTTTCTCTCACCTTCTGTATAAGCGGCCACAGTTTCTCTCGCCTTCTGTATAAGCGGCCACAGTTTCTCTCGCCTTCTGTATAAGCGGCCACAGTTTCTCTCGCCTTCTGTATAAGCGGCCACAGCTTCTCTCGCATTCTGTATAAGCGGCCACAGCTTCTCTCGCCTTCTGTATAAGCGGCCACAACTTCTCTCGCATTCTGTATAAGCGGCCACAGCTTCTCTCGCATTCTGTATAAGCGGCCACAGCTTCTCTCGCCTTCTGTATAAGCGGCCACAGCTTCTCTCGCATTCTGTATAAGCGGCCACAGCTTCTCTCGCCTTCTGTATAAGCGGCCACAACTTCTCTCGCATTCTGTATAAGCGGCCACAGTTTCTCTCGCCTTCTGTATAAGCGGCCACAGCTTCTCTCGCATTCTGTATAAGCGGCCACAGCTTCTCTCGCCTTCTGTATAAGCGGCCACAGTTTCTCTCGCCTTCTGTATAAGCGGCCACAGCTTCTCTCGCATTCTGTATAAGCGGCCACAGCTTCTCTCGCCTTCTGTATAAGCGGCCACAACTTCTCTCGCCTTCTGTATAAGCGGCCACAGTTTCTCTCGCCTTCTGTATAAGCGGCCACAGCTTCTCTCGCCTTCTGTATAAGCGGCCACAGCTTCTCTCGCCTTCTGTATAAGCGGCCACAGTTTCCCTCTGGCAGCCCGATCCTGCGGTATCAGAACTTCTTTGATGCGGAGTTTCTTCTCGTACAGAAACTTGTTCCCCTTGGCCATTTTCCATATGATGTCCCTGTAATGGCGCATAGTTAAGCGCAAGATGATATTGCGAGGAGGTCCATCAGATCTTCGTTTCCCAAGTCGATGTACCACATCAATCACGTCTCTTAGCCCGTCTTTGATGCACGGTGCCACTTTTCCCAGGATATTAATGACTACTTCTCTAATATCCTTAGATTTTCAGATTCCACCTGCGAGAGTTCTTTTGAAGTTCAGCTACATTCTCACACAGCTCATTATTTTTGGATTGCATTTTCTTCAGCTCATTCTCTAGGAACGTTATCTTTCCCTTGTTCTCGCTCACAATTTTGCGTAGTTGATTGACAGTTTCTGACAGATTATCGATCTTCTTTGATGTTTCTTCTGTAGCCCGCTCTATGATGGACACTTTGGAGAGCGTGGCGTTTTACTTGGAGTCTGAGGCAAAGAGGTTGCAAGGATTTCATCCTGGTAAGTTTTGTTCTTTCTCTTGCTTGAGATCGCGGCTTCTTGTGTATCCATGCTGCTCTGGTCCTCGTTGTGGCTAGCTAGCATGTCAGCCGTCTTCTGTGAGACTTGGATATTTTGTCTACTTTTGTCTTTCTGTCGTGTTCTTCCCATTCAACTTGACAAAAACTAACTCTAAACTTATCCCATGTCCATAAAAAAGTTATAGTTAGTTTCTTTCAATATTAATAGCCAATATTTGACTGTTAACCACCTAACCCTCAATATTGCTTTGAAGAGTGGAAAACACTCACTCTCACAGCGACGCCATCTTGGAGTCTTTACTAGCGCATTAGTTCTAGTAGCTATGTTGACTGACATCATAATAGGGTGACAGTGATGTCGGCTGTGTGTAGCGGTTAGCGGTTTTGATATGAAGGTTTGACTTGGAATGTTTTTTTTGCCTAGTCACAGACAGCTGATGTGTTGTGCACTGAAGTCCACAAGCGAAGGGAAAATGTGAGAGGAAAGAGCATAGATGCAAGAAGAAATTATACAATGATCAAAGGGATCATGCTGTTCACTGCTATGAAAGTGAACTGTGTTTGTGTGTAATCAGGGTGTATTCATTCAACGTTTCTTAAATGGAAGCAAATGGAACGAAACGATGATAAACATACCTGAATTTGCTTGTTTGCAACTGCTGGTCTAATGATTACACCTTAAATCAGATAGATGCAGGCAAGAGTATGCAAGTCGGTATTGAATTTGTCAATGTCTATCACCTTGATTACTCAAATTTCTCTCGACCTGTGCATCTTGCGTACATTGTAAACTTTCATTCATATGCTAGGTTGTAGCAACCTCATGATTGGTACAGGGAAAATGTGAGTATCATGCAGTAGTCTAAACCTATCGATGTTACATTGAGCTGTGTGAATGGAATATGAATGACAGTTATCCAAAAATACCGTCCTCTCTCGTCTTAAACGGCCCCGACAGCCACTGTACCAGGTGTTACATAAGGCGTATTGAAGTTACAAAAATGTCAATGGTCAAACTTAACATGTCATAACTATAAAACAGAACTGATGAACAGGAATAACATTTACTCTCACAGGTGGACAAAAAATAAATATCTAAAAGCCACGTGCCTACTAAGATATGCCTCCAGTCTTCTGATCTGACCCGCTGGGTCATATCTCAATAACCTGGCACCAATAACCCAGCATCAACAACCCAACCTTGCTCTTTTTAAAGTTACCCAACACCTGCAACCAAACAGCCCAGTATATTGTAGTGTATTCACATCTAAAAGGCTCTGTGCAGGTGTTGGATATTGTTTATTATTTTATTTAAGAAAAAACCAACCATCCTCTTAGAAATGCAAGAGAAAGTTCATATTGACAATTAGCTCCCTGGATGCAATTCTTATGGCTTCCACAGGGTGTCAGGAGTCTATGTTCAAGGTTTCAGACTTGTAACTTCAAAAACGAATAAGAAATATCAGTTTTAGTAGAAGGACACAGTTTTGGAAATTTGTGTTTGCGCGAGCCATGATGTCATTATCCACCTGCTGAAATCGGTTTCATATTGAACATACTTACTGAATATTATAGTTTGATTACATTTTAGTGTATCTGAGGAGTAAATAGAAATGTATTTTGACTTGTTGAAACAAAGTTTAGGGGTAGATTTTCAGATTTCTTTCTCTGCAAGTTGAACGAGTGGATCACTCAAATCGATGGCGCCAACTAAACTGACTTTTTGCGATATAAAGAACGATTTTATCTAACAAAACGACACTACATGTTAAAGCTGGGACGCTTTGGATGACAAATCAGAGGAAGATTTTCAAAAAGTAAGTGACTATTTAATCGTTATATTTGAATGTGTGAAACTGTGCCGGTGAAAAAATATTTTGATGTGGGGCACCGTCCTCAAAAAACCGCGTGGCATGTTTTCGCTGTAATAGCTACTGTAAATCGGACAGTGCAGTTAGACTAACAAGAATTTAAGCTTTCAGCCAATATCAGACACTTCTATGTACCTAAATGTTTAAAATCCATAATATTTATGATCATTTATTTGAATTGCGCACCCTCCAGTTTCACCTGAAGTTGGGACACCGATCCTTATTAAGAAGTATTTAAGGAGCTCCTTTAGGTACCTCGGACTCAGTGACCGCCTGCAGGGAGAAACTTTGTAGTGACACAGGGAAAAACTGGGAGGAGCATCAGGGATACTTGCAGTAGAAGGGGTGGAAGATGAGGACATTTTGGACAACACGTTCACAGCCATGTAGTTAAGTCAATAAAATGTAAAAGGGAAGAAGTTGTTATTGTGAAGAACTGGGACATAGCAGGCTATACAGTAGAACTACAGTAGCAGACAATACGGAATGAAAACGGATACTTGTGGATATGACTTAAGAGTTATGAATTTGGTTTCATGATAAGTACATGTTTTGCATGATGTGGAGTTGTTCCAGTGAACTTCGGACATAAGGTTCTTATACTCTTCTCTACCTGAGAGCAATCAGTTAATCTACAATTCGTTGCATTTAGCAACGGTGTAGTGCTGTGGGTTTGCCAACCTGTGCTAGTCTCGGGAAATCCCAAACCTGGAACATTGGTACATTGTGGGAGGTAATCCGTCTGTCTAGAGAGACTAAACCTGTGCCAGTAGAAAATGGGTTATGACAGTGGTTCCCAACCTTTTTCGGCTACTATACCACCAACTGAATTTTGCTCTGCCCGGAGTACCCCTGAAGTACCCCCTCATGTGCATTTTACCAGTAAGCCTATGATCTTATGAGTCTTCTCAAGTGGATAGGCCAAATACCTCCAGGGGTCCTAATACCCCTGGTTGGGAACCACTGGGTAATGTGAGCCAAGGAGTCACAGCTGAGGTATTTGGGCAGCTGTCATGAGTGGACATACCTAGGCCCTGTTGTGACCTCGCTTGCAAGTACTGGTACTCAGATGTAGGATCTTAATTAGATCACTCTTTTGTTGCTGACAATTTTCCTGCACTGCAGGAAATGCAGATGAGCTTCATCAGTTACATAAATTCACCGAAAACACGCACTAGCACACAGTTATATAAACAGTATTCCGCTTTTCATGTAGCCTCGTTTTGACCAGATAATAACCTAACCACAGCTCAAGCAACATTATGGACAAAAAGTTTGGAATAATTTTGCTGCGACACTGCAGGTCAAATTAAAATCCTATGCCTGTACGTGTTTTCAACCAGTCCATGCTCAGGTACATTGGGTTTATATCAATATTACGTTCAGTTCTCAAAGTACAGCAAAGGCACACAAAAATGGGAGCACCTTTTTACTCTGCTTGTCGACACTCTACTGTTCTAAGTCGAGCCCTCTGCTGTAGCAACCCAACCTGTCCAACCCTATTCGTCAATCAGCAGTGGCCTGGCATGCCTCGAAGGCATTCTGAATGCGATAACTGTCTTTTTTCCAGTTGCAATCCAAACTATGAATGTACACATTGTCACTTCAGAAACCGGGCGGTTGGTGATCTGATGAATGGCGGTAACCTTTATAAAGTGTTTTTAACACGCCTCCGATGGCATGTGGTGACGTGTTATATGGCCTTGATCAGACAAATATGAAGGTGGCCCCTGGCTATTGAGTTCTCTGGTCTACCTTTGGCCTGATTCTTGATCTGGACCAACCTTGAGGTGTGAGACAGAGGAGGGCTGTCAGTCACTCGGGGCCAAACTGGACACACATAGCTGTCTGATTGTAGGAAGGTCAAATAGATTACTGAGAGACTCAACCTTCTGATCAGCCATGTGATGTGATTGCGTCATCTACAACAGTCTCTATGGTTTATCATGTGAGTATGGTTGCTGACTGACTGGCTATCTGATAACCTTTATGATAGGAGTCCATTCTCAGCTGGCTACAGTACAAAGTTGTACATAGACTAGAGAAAGTCTACAGAGACTGTTTATACATAGATGCTTTTAGAGGTTCCTAGCAGCAGCTGGGTCCAGATTTAAATGGAAGGCTAGTAGTAATTTTATTTTTTCTGGGGGACCCCTCCTGTGATTGGGGGACTGGTCTATATTTTCACAAGCTTGGCTACTGCTTAACACTTTCCCAATTTAAAACATTAGCTCATCATGTCAACTATGCTAAAAGGCTTCTCTGGAAGAACATAGTGCACATGTTTAAAATCAGCAACAGGCCACATGATTAGTAGGTTTTCTAGAATGCAGGATAACTTACAGTGCATTCAGAAAGTATTCAGACCCCTTGACTTTTTCCACATTTTGTTGTGTTACAGCCTTATTCTGAAATGGATCAAATAATTCAATCTATACTCAATACCCTATATTGACAAAGCAAAAACAGTTTTTTTGTACATTTTTGTAAATGTATTTCAAATACAAAATAAAATATCACATTTACATAAGTATTCAGACACTTTCGTATGTTTTCTAGAGTGCAGGATAACTTAACCACAGGAGGTTGGTGGCACCTTAACTGGGGAGGATGGGCTCGTGGTAATGGCTGGAGAGGAATCAGTGGAATGGTATCAAATACATCAAACACATGGTTTCCATGTGTTTGATGCCATTCCATGCACTCCATTCCAGCCATTATTGTGAGCCGTCCTCCCCTCAGCAGCCTCCACTGAACTTAACTGTGACTAAATCCCCATGTCCAACATATACATTCAATGATGAGATGTAAATAGTTATCTATGCAGTATACTTTAACTAACTTCCATTACATCACAGTTGGTGGTATGCATTGCAACTTCACTTCCTCACTGTTGGGGAGAACTATAAACGGTTGACCTGGGCTCATAAATCCAAACAACCGATTGCTCCTGTTAGAGAAGCACAGACAGACTTTCTTTAGTGTAAGTGTCCATTACCTGAGGAGAAAGAGTGATGAGGGAGGACTCAATGTAAGGCTAGAACGTCTAAGCCTGGTAACCTTTGGTTAATTGGACACCACATGCAACAGGAGCGACACATGCAACGGATCTGTTTCAACAAAGACCTTATTTTTATTTTCAAGATTTTATAAGAATCATACAGTCCATGAAATGTGGACATCCTGAGCGAGCTAACTACCACACAAGTGTCACCACTTTACAAAAGAGATCCCTTTACAACAGCATCAAATCACATGACATAGTTCCCGATACTGTACATTTCATGAATCCATCTCATCGTTCTAACCTGCAGGTGTGCGAGGTCCACCGAATTCATACTTGCCTTGATATCAATCGTGATCTCATTGGTGTTTTGTAACTATTTCATACCTCTCCATACAATATGCCAACTGTACCAAGAGAAGTAATCTGTACCGAAAGGCATCACCGACAATGTGAGAATAAGCAAACAAGGTACACAGTAAGTTCCCACATCAATAATAGCCATATACCAGCACACTACTGTATTTATTTATCCTTTATTTAACTAGACAAGTCAGTTAAGAACAAATTCTTATTTACAATGACGGCCTAGGAACAGTGGGTTAACTGCCTTGTTCAGGGGCAGAACGACAGATTGTTACCTTGTCAGCTCGGGGATTCAATCTAGCAACCTTTCGGTTACTGGACCAACACTAACCCCTAGGCTACCTGCCGCCCCAACATGATAAACCTTACCGAGGCTTGATTCCCTTTCATGCTCTACATGAAAACATCCAGAAAGGTTCGTCTAAAAATTCTGCTCCCGAACAACATAACGGAAACGTCTTCCAAATGTTTCAAAACTTCTGAGACCTCTGAAAACAAAATATATTAGTATAAATACCAACAAGATAATATCTGTGTTCATAATTTACCATCAGACTCGGAATGATTTAAATCTTAGGCCTGAAAAGGCCTTTGTCAAAGAGAGGCGGTACAGGAACTCTGTTCAGGAGGAGAGATGGGCTCTGTCACTTTAAGAGCTGACACCACAGTACTGGCAGACTGTTTGTCTAACTATTTTATCACAGACCAACCCAGCCCTGTTCTGACCTACATTCAACCTCTTACTTTAATAAACAACTCCATTGCTTAATGGACAGGGCAGAACATTTTCCATGTCCATGTTGATATCCAAAAGGCAAGTTATTTATAGCACAAACGGGGGGAGCTTTGAAGGCTATACTTGTAATGTAACTTTTCACTCAATATTCTACAGAAGCAGATTGGTTAATTAAGTATATTGTTAAGAAATACTGAAGCTGAGAGATTACTGGTAGCATATCTGAACATGTTCAAATATACACACCCTACTGACCACGAACCAAAGATAAATGGCAGTTTAAACATTGTCGTTATCTGAGTTCACTCCAGTCCAAATCCCTCCGCATTTGAAATGGCAATAGTTAACTTCTGCTTCAGTTCTTTTTTGTTTTTGTATGGTGGCAGGCAGATCTGGTTGAAACATGTGTGAGATATAGGTAACCTGGAAGGAAGAAAAGGTCAACGATAAATTCACGTTTGTTCACAGTTGCTGTTCTGTATAAATCAAATGCGACAATAGCAACTGAATAAACGAGGTCTGCTTTTAGTACATTTCAACATGTTTACAACGAATAAGAAAGAACACAGTGAGGACATCTGCAGTATCTCACCATTCGGTGGAGGCATCAATCTTGGAGATCTTGAAGTTGAGGTCGGCCATTCCTCCCACGGGGACGCGGTCACTTCCTGTTGAGAAGTGGAGCAGCCTTTTCTGGAACTTCAGAGGGAAGCCCAGCACCACGTCCCAGAACGCCCTGACCACGTAGAAGGAGCAACACATTAGATTATTTACTTTAAGGTTAGGGTTAGGCACAATCATTAGGACCTACTTTAATTAAATGCACCATCTGGGATATTTCCTGCTGTTCAATGGTCATTTAGAAACTCAGGATTTTGGCTTTAATATCTATAAGACATCAGGCCTTTTACACAATGAATGATATAATGATGGGTTTACAGTACCTGATGGTGGGGTCAGTCTTGCTGTAACCCTCGTACTGGGCTGCCTTCTGCAGAGAGCCCATGTCCAGGTTGGGACTGCCACACACCAGGATCTCCACCTCCTCTGGCCTCAGTAACTACAACGAGAGGGACATGACACAGAGTCACTATCGCAATAATCTGAAAAACTGTAAAACTGCAGGATATGAAACTACAGGACACAATGGGATTCCAGTGAAACTGCAGGACTTCACAAGACAACCAGTGCTAGTACCATGGGAGTTAAAACCTGCCTACTGCATGACACAAGACAAGGAGTAACTATGTTGGTCTGAATCATGAATCCCTGTTCATTGACCCAATATTGCACTAAAATGTGCACTTAAACAGAGCAGTGCATGACTATGGTAGTGTCATGCATGGATTGTTGTGTCACACACTGTCTAAAGTATTAATCAGACAAATTATACAAGCATTATCAAGTTGCAAACTTGATACATTTGGCCTCATTTTGCAAACTAAATAGACATAGTTGCATATTTTCTCTATATTACTCTGTCCTTGACCACCTTTAAGTCCCATACACTCTTCCCAGCTAGCACTTTTGGTTCCTTGGATGTTGTCGGAATGTACGTTTTTGGTTTTCCATTGGTTCTGGGAACGAAGCCATAAGTGTCCTGACCGGTAAAGCTGAGGTTCTGAGAACTTTTACTATGGTTCCCTGGATGTTTTCCTGGGAGGTTTTATTTAAGTAAAGAAATAACATTCGGAGAACGTGTCAATAAGACTTTTAATAACACTGCTAGCTAGCATGAACTATTTTAATAACACTGCTAGCTAGCATGAACTGTTTTAATAACACTGCTAGCTAGCATGAACTGTTTTAATAACACTGCTAGCTAGCATGAACTGTTTTAATAACACTGCTAGCTAGCATGAACTGTTTTGAACTCTAAGCACAGATAGGTCACGTGGAAATTAATTAGCATTAATCATGCAAACACATACATTTAAAAAAAAATTGTAGCATGGTATCTGTGGGATTTGAACCTTCTGTTCACTAATCATGGAATAGTCCACTGCACCACCAGGATGTTCCTAGAATGCCATGTTTTTTTTTACTCATACAAAGCTATTTATGTTAGTCTATTCAAACAGATCCCATTTTAAAGGAAACAATCACTTATTAAGATCAGGTGTGGCCAATTAGTGGGCGTGGCCAACACACCTGAACACACTTAACATGGGAAGAGGCATTGCTCTGATTTCTTGATATCTCAGTCAACCAGACAGGTCCTAGTTTTGTGGCACCTGGAATACTGTCCAGTTGTGTGGTCAGGTGCGGCAAAGAAGCACATAGGCAAATTGCAGTTGGTCCAAAACAGAGCAGCACGTATTTCACTTAGATGTACACAGAGGGCAAATATCAATGACATGCACATAAATCTCTCCTGGCTAAAAGTTGAGGAGAGATTGACTGTATCACTATTGGTCTTTGTGTGAGGTGTTGATGTGTAGAAGGTACCGAACTGTCTGTTCAAGCAGTTGGCACACAGTTTTGACACTCATCAGTACCACACAAGAAATGCAACCAGAGGTCTCTTCACAGTCCCCAGGTCCAGAACAGAGGCTGGGAAACACACAGTATTAAAAAGAGCCATGGCTAAATGAAACTCTCTGCCACCCCAGGTAACTCAAACTAGAAATAAAATCAGATAAAAAAAACAGATAAAAGAACACCTTACAACACGACAGGGACTGTGATGAGACACAGACAATTTTTATGCATTTTGTATTGTATTATGTATTGTTTTATGCATGTGATACGTGGTTGGGATACGACTGTGATATGTGGTTGTCTCGCCTGTCTATCTTAAGATGAATGCATTAGCTGAGGGTCGCTCTGGATGGGAAACTCTGCTGAATGGCTAAATTGTCCTATAAATGTAGTGCTATGTATATTTATGTATATTATGTACTGTATTTGTTGTGTTGTCTCCTGTTTCAATCCCAGGAACAGTGGCCGCTGCCTCGAATCCGAATAAATACTAAAAGATAGAGGATAGCGAGAGTTTTGTTGACGCTGAGAATGGAATGTGTATGTTTTAAAATAATATTCTTAAAACTTTCTTTGAATGTTACTAATGTTTTCTTGTGTTTTTTTATGGAAAGTTTTCTTAATGTTCAGAGAACATGAATTAAAATAGAACTTGCAGAAAACGTTATGCTGAAGTACTGAAATTCCGACAGAAAAATATTGTTTCTTAATGCTCTCTGAACGTTCTGAGAACATGACTTTAAATAGAACCACGAGGAAACCTGCAGAAAACATAGTACTAAAATTCCCACCGAAGAAACATGGTTCTCAGAACGTTATGTGCTAGCTGGGTATCCTGCACCATTCCCAGAACATTGTGGCAAGGTTATATGCCAAATAACTATAGGACAACCACGCTCTCACCAAGCGCAAAGAAACATATGGTTCTCAGAAAGTTGTGTGCGAGCTGGGTTATCACATCATGACTCCACTTTATCCAAACACACCCAGACAGCAGTGTCAGGCAGTGCACGCTCTGCAGGAGTGCCTCACAGCAGCACAGTTTCACCTTGTTCATGAAGTGCAAACAGAAATGCAACCCGATGACTAGCTAGAACAAGCCAAGCCAATGGCAAGATCCAGCTGAGGTATAGAGTTACTGAAGAATCTGGGACAGACCAAACTGTGGTCTGCTACACCTTCTTTCCCCTCTCTCCCCCATTTTCCCTCTCTCCCCTCACCCCATTAGACAGCCAGTGAGTTATTGCTGTCACAGCAGTGTTGCATAATTAATGCAAGCGTAGACAACCATTGCGTAACTGTATCAAGGAGCTGGTTTGAAAGCCGATTGCATTCACTGGCGTGGGGCCATGTG
The DNA here is from genome assembly GCF_023373465.1 of Oncorhynchus keta. Classification (NCBI taxonomy): domain Eukaryota; kingdom Metazoa; phylum Chordata; class Actinopteri; order Salmoniformes; family Salmonidae; genus Oncorhynchus; species Oncorhynchus keta. The sequence continues at coordinate 17,955,214 of NC_068423.1, forward strand.
GGGGCTAAAGCTGACTTTTCCTACATGTACAGTACATGTTTCTGTCCCACTTTCACTGACCAGCATGAAAATACATGTACATTATGAGCCTGTTCATATGAGCATGCACTGCCTTTGAAAGCTAAGAGGAAAAATCTAATAGATTGTACTAACAGAACTAAAAATAGAAGCAGTACTGAATATATCTAATTACTGGCAAGTTCTATGTTGGTGCTGGTGCAACAAGACCATATTAAGTAGCAAGTCCTACCAAGATTGAAACAGGGATTTTTGTTTTAGTCTCGGTGCAAAAACAAAAAGCACAGGGTCATTTGAGACCCCGTCAAGTTTAGTCATTGCGACAAATGACATAGTATTACTGATTCTGATATTGCACTGCATTGCATTCTGTTGAAAATTATATTCCTGTTAAATTCTGATGGGTTCTGAGTTCTAAATTGAAAATATGAAGTTTCCTTATTCATGTCACTGAGGGAAAGAGGGGAATTTAGACCGTTTACATTCTGTCAGAATATGTTATCTTTGGACATCAGGGATCCTATGGGGAGGAGTGAGGAATTTGGGGCCGAGGTCAGGTCAGATGAAGTAAGGAAGAACAGATATCACTAAGGTTCTATTAGCAATAGAGATGTATTGGCTGTTCAGATGTGTAGGAGACTCAGCATAGGAGAAAGGGTTAAATACCAGTACTTGTGTGAATATGTTTTTGGTCTTATGCAGCTGTAGGACAAAGCGGGTGAATAAACTTGGTTTGAGCTTTACTAAGCGTCCAGGTTTTTTTATTCGGTTTATTTAGAACCAAACAATGCATATTAGATTCCTATTTTTGTGTTTCTTTTCAATCTCCATTATCCAAAATGGATAGACTCAGCATGCATGCTAAAATTGCTGCACCAGGAAAATAATTGAATGAATGTTTAACTGTGGTTTGTGGTCGGTTCAGCTGTGGCATAAATACCAACTCTGGCATTCAGTGACACGTACAGCAAACAGATAATTGAAGTCAAATATTTGTTTTTGCAAGTGCAGCAGAGTCCTTGCCCAGACAGATACCAATGACCGCAATACAACAATGAGGGAAATTTCCATCGCTGTCAGCTCGTCTGAAAGTTCACTACACTACAGTTAATTGCAGTACCCCAGTGTGTTTTAATCATGTCAATTTGAATTGATTCTAATTGATTGATTACTTGATGTAGTCCAGGGTTACTCAAATACAATTTGAAAAGGTCCAGTCACAGAAATGTCCTAGGTGGAAAAGGTCCGGATTGATATTGTCATTTATCAGTGTAGTAACAAACTCCAACCCCAACACAAGCACTGTCCACGACACACACTGATTACATTGCTCTTGTTGTTGGAGAGAAAATGTTGTAGTTTTGAAGCTTATTTCCTGCAATTCTACACATTTTGCCATGTCTTAATGTGTTCGTATGTTATCTGAGTGACTCAAACATTACAACAAAATTGTATTTTTTGATGGGGACCTGGATACAGACCGTGGCCTGCCTATCAAAGACGGTTGGTGTGGTCCATCTTTCACTCATTGTTAGTTCCACAATATGCCGTTCGGTTTCTGTCATCAGGTCAGCAAGGAAACAGTTAATTAACTAATGGGAAAGCAATTGATAACGGCCAGAGAGAGCCAGATCCTCCCATGTCAAACCATGCAAATCTAACCATAAAGCTGGCCTGGTTCTGCATGAATACAGAAGCTTTGTGGCTGTCTGATTTATATTCGTGGAAGGACGTCACTCTCGTCATTTATTGTGGTTCCCACGTACACTTTCTATAGGCCACTCTTACGAGCCTCCCCCTTATGGCCCAAAGAGCCCTGGTTACAGGGTGGAGACAGAGTACACAAAAATCCCTGTTAGGAGGCCTATGTCAAGAGAGGGGGAGGGGAGCTCTGTGAACACATTTAGCAAGCAGCGAGGAACAGTACACTCACTCACACACCCTCATGCACACACAGCCAAGTCCCAACTCCTCATTGCCTCTGTAAAATGCAAATGCAAAATGGACCTCACGTTTCTCCCTACGCTGCCTAATCAGGAACTTTCTACATGAGTTGAACACTATTGACACTTCAAGCAGGACCAGCTGGCACTGAAATGCAGCACAACAAATTATGTCCTTTCACTTTCAGTGATACACACTACAAAATAATGGTTCTATATAATACCAGATAGGGGTTATTTGGCTTTTAACCCTAGCAGAACCCTTTTTTGAAGGTTCTAAATGGAACCTGTAAGCTGTTATAAATAACTATTGCCTAAGGTTCTATAAAGAACCATTAAAAAAGTTATATATAGCACCAAAACATGGTTATAACCCTTTTATGTCACACCCTGATCTGTTTCACCTGTCTTTGTGATTGTCTCCACCCCCCTCCAGGTGTCACCCATCTTCCCCATTATCCCCTGTATATTTAAACCTGTGTTCTCTGGTTGTCTGTTGCTAGTTCATTTTGTTTCGTTAAGCCTACCAGCGGTTTTCCCTTGGTCTCTCTCGATTGTTCCTGTTTTCTAGTTTTTCCGGTTTTGACCTTTTCTGCCTGCCCTGACCCTGCTTGCCGCCCTGTACCTTTGCCCCACTTATCTGGATTACTGACCTCTGCCTACCCTGACCGCCGCCCTGTACCTTTGCCCCACCTATCGGGATTACTGACCTCTGCCTACCCTGACCGCCGTCCTGTACCTTTGCCCCACCTATCTGGATTACTGACCTCTGCCTACCCTGACTGCCGTCCTGTACCTTTGCCCCACCTATCTGGATTACTGACCTCTGCCTACCCTGACCGCCGTCCTGTACCTTTGCCCCACCTATCTGGATTACTGGCCTCTGCCTACCCTGACCGCCATCCTGTACCTTTGCCCCACCTGTCTGGATTACTGACCTCTGCCTACCCTGACCGCCGTCCTGTACCTTTGCTCCACCTATCTGTATTACTGACCTCTGCCTACCCTGACCGCCGTCCTGTACCTTTGCCCCACCTATCTGGATTACTGACCTCTGCCTACCCTGACCGCCGTCCTGTACCTTTGCCCCACCTATCTGGATTACTGACCTCTGCCTACCCTGACCCCCGTCCTGTACCTTTGCCCCACCTATCTGGATTACTGACCTCTGCCTACCCTGACCGCCGTCCTGTACCTTTGCCTCACCTATCTGGATTACTGGCCTCTGCCTACCCTGACCGCCGTCCTGTACCTTTGCCCCACCTGTCTGGATTACTGACCTCTGCCTACCCTGACCCCCGTCCTGTACCTTTGCCCCACCTATCTGGATTACTGACCCTTGCCTGCCCTTGACCTGTCTTTTGCATGCCCCTATTGGATTAATAAACTGTTGTTAATTCGACGTTGTATGCATCTGGGTTTTACCTCAAATGGGATATTTTGGGGGATATATAGAACCCTTTTTTATGGTTCTTTAAAGAACCATTATGGAAAATGGTTCTACAGTTTGTCCCGCCAATTAGGATTAATTTATTAATTCATTTTGACATTAAAAGTCTTGACATTTTCTTTTTGTAAAAACATTTCTACCCCTTTTTTGTGATATCCAGGACTCGGGAGAAGAGAAGGTCGAGAACCATTGTCACGTCCTGACCATGGAGAGCCCTTGGTTCTATATGGTATAGTAGGTCAGGGCATGACTAGGGGGTATTCTAGGTGTATTATTTCTATGTTGATGCTCTTGGTATGGTTCCCAATTAGAGGTCGCTGAGGTTCGTTGTCTCTAATTGGGGATCATACTTAAGGGTTCCCTGTTTCCACCTGCTGTGTGGGATATTGTTTTGAGTTAGTGCATGTTGCACCTCTGATGTCACGGTTCGTTGTTTGTTTCTTTTTGTTTGGAAGTTTCGCTTAAATAAATATGGAACTTTAATCACGCTGCGCCTTGGTGCGTCTCTCCACACATCCGTGACAGCCATGCATCCTCTGAAACATGACCCTGCCAAGCCACACTGCTTCTTGACACACTGCTCACTAAACCCGGACGCCAGCAGCACCAATGTGTCGGAGGAAACACTGTACAACTGGAAACCGTGTCAGCGTGCATGCACCCGGCCCGCCACAGGACTTGCTATAGCACAATGGGACAAGGACATCCTGGCCGGCTAAACCCTCCCCGAAACCCGGACGACGCTGGGCCAATTGTGCGCCGCCTCATGGGTCTCTCGGTGGCGGCCGGCTGCAACACAGCCTGGGTTCAAACCCGAATCTGTAGTGACGCCTTTAGCACTGGGATGCAGTGCCTTAGACCACTGTGCCACTCGGGAAGCCCAAAAGTCTTGACATTCTTACCATCAAAGCGTCGGAGGTGCACACACTGTGGAAGCCATAGTAGAAGGTAGTAAACTGCCTGTAAATGGACTTATTCAGCAGGAAATCTACGTACAGCTGGACATACTCTGCAAAGACAAGAATAATCAAACAATCAACTATGAGAGAACAAACAATTGCCACATAGTCTGAAAGGCAGGGTACTGTTAGATATCCCAAGCTACTGCAGGACAGTGATCTTTTCTCTGGCATCTGTCTACTGCTCACTTACCCTTCCTGTTCTGGTTGGTGACAGGAATCTTATCTCCTCCCGGTTTCAGATTGTAGGACTTGATCACACCTAGTTCTTCCTGCGACACCTAAAATGACATTCATCACATTAGTGGAGCGCTTCCCGTGTGCTGTAACAGTATGTATTATGGTGATGTCAAATATATTATGTTTCATAAGTGTTATTGCGTGTAAGAATTTGTGTTTTCCCCACCTGAAAAGTAGTACAGAAGTCCTCCTCCACGTTGCCTTCATAGCTGAGAAGTTCTGCCAGCCCATGAGAAAGATCCTGAAACACAAGATCAAATCTATAAGCATGGCTTTTTATATAGATTGCAACCACTCTTTATGAAGCATATATGACTTCTTCTTCTTATAAATCTGTGAAGAGGAAAAAAAAACATCTTGCCATTTGAAAGTGCAATACAGCACAGAACACTTTGTTCATAGAATGTTTTATGGAGGAAAATCTGACTTCATTTCATCATTGATGCTTCTAATGACTGACTTGTCTTTTGTGTGACATTGTAAGAACAAACAGCAAGAGCACCATGTAAAGCCTTTACAACTACACAATCTAGAACACATATTGAGGAAACAAAATAAGCATTATAAGGTGTATGCATGGTACATGATCTGTTGTTGTTGATTTGATTAGGATCCACATTAGTGCCACAAAGAGGAACTTGGGCAAATGACAACTGGTCCAGAACAAGGCAGCACAGTTGGCTCTTAAATGTACACGTAGAGCTAATATTAATCATTTGCATGTCAATCTCTCATGGCTCAAAGTAGAGGAGTGATCGACTTCATCACTACTTGTTTTTGTAAGTAGTTTTGCCATGTTGAATGCACCGAGGTGTCTGTTTAAACTACTAGCACACAGCTTAGACACCCATGCATACCCCACAAGACATGCCACCAGAGGTCTCTTCACAAGTCCAGAACAGACTATGTGAGCCGCACAGTACTATATAAAGCATGACTACATGGAACTATATTCCACATCAAGTAACATACAGTAGCAGTAGAAACAGATTTGAAAAACAGATAAAAATATACGTTATGGAACAGCGGGGACTGTGAAGAGACACAGACACACGATAACACATGGATTTTGTATTGTAGATATGTGGTAGTAGAGTAGTGGCTGAGGGCACACACTTAATGTGTTGTGAAATCTGTTGTGAATGTATTGTAATGTTTTTTAAATTGTATAACTACCTTAATTTTGCTGGACCCCAGGAGGAGTACATGAGAGTACAGCTAATGGGGATCCATAAAAAACACAAATCCAAATTAGCCAACGCCAATGGCGACAGGTAGTCTTACTGGGGTCTGACACTTAACGACAATACATCTAGCAATTACACATACATTAGTGGATTTGGCTATTTCAGCCACACCAGTTGCTGACGGGTTTATAAAATCTTTGCCCACAGTCATGCAATCTCCATAGACAAACATTGTCAGTAGAATGGCCTGACTGAAGAGCTCAGTGACTTTCAACGTGGCACCGTCATAGGATACCACCTTTCCAACAAGTCAGTTCGTCAAATTTCTACCCTGCAAGAGCTGCCCTGGTCAACTGTAAGCGCTGTTACTGTGAAGTGGAAACATCTAGGAGCAACAAAGGCTCAGCCAAGAAGTGGTAGGCCACACAAGCTAACAGAATGGGTTCGCAGAGTGCTGAAAGTGCGTAAAAAGTTTCTGTCTTCGGTTTCAACAGCGAGTTCCAAACTGCCTCTGGAAGCATCGTCAGCACAATAACTGTTCGTCTGAAGCTTCATGAAATGGTTTTCAATGGCCATGCGTAATGCCAAGCGTCGGTGTAAAGCTCGCAACCATTGGACTCTGGAGCAGCGAAAACAAGTTCTCTGGAGTGATGAATCACGCATCACCATCTAGCAGTTCGACTGACGAATCTGGGTTTGGCGAAAGCCAAGAGAACGATACCTGTCCGAATGCATACTGCCAACTATAAAGTTTGGTGGAGGAGGAATAATGGTCTGAGGCGGGTTTTCATGGTTCGGGCTAGGCCCTTTAGTTCCAGTGAAGGGAAGTCTTAACACTACAGCATACAATGACATTATAGACGATTCTGTGCTTCCAACTTTGTGGCAACAGTTTGGGGAAGGCCCTTTCCTGTTTTAGCATGACAATGCCCAATGCACAAAGTGAGGTCAATATAGAAATGGTTTGTCGAGATCGGTGTGGAAGAACTGGACTGGCCTGCACAGCGTCCTGACCTCAACTCCATCCAACACCTTTGGGATGAATTGGAACGCAGACTGCGAGCCAGGCCTAATTGCCCAACATCAGTGCCCGACCTCACTAATGATCTTGTCGCTATATGGAAGCAGGTCCCTGTAGCAATGTTCCAAGATATATTGGAAAGCCTTCCCAGTAGAGTGTTTGCTGTTATAGCAGAAAAAGGGAGACCAACTCCATATTAATACCCACGATTTTGGAATGAGATGTTCGACGAGCACGTGTCCACATACTTTTGGTCATGTAGTTTACATGTCAGTACATGCACACAAAAAGTAGGCGTTGTGCCATGCGTGAGGTGTTACTTTATTTGTTTTTTTTAAACCAAGTTTGCTGTTCACTTGTGTTCCATGGCTCTGTATAATACTGTACATTTCCTTGAATTTGTTCTGGACCTGGGGACTGTGAAAAGACACCTGGTGGTATGTCTGGTGGGGTAAGTGTGTGTGTCAGTGCTGTGTTTAAGTTGACTATGCAAACAATTTGGAACATGAATGTGTCTTATAAAAAAAGGCCGATGCAGTCAGTCTTTCCTCAACTCTTATCCAAGAGAGACTGGCATGCATAGTATTAATATTAGCCCCCTGATTACAGTGAAGAGCAAGCTGCAGCTTAACTACTGTAGCTCCTTCTTTGCAGCACTTGATTATATATTTTCATTTAACTAGGCAAGTCAGATAAGAACAAATTCTTATTTACAATAACAGCCTAGGAACAGTGGGTAAACTGGTCTAGGAACAGTGGGTAAACTGCCTTGTTCAGCGGCAGAACAACATATTTTTACCTTGTGGGCTCGGGGATTCAATCCAGCAACACTTTCGGTTACTGGCCCAATGCTCTAACCACTAGGCTACCTGCCACCCCATATGACTGGACAATATCAAGATAAGATAAAACTAGAGCCTGCAGGACTTGCTTTGTGGAGTGTGGTGTCTCTTTATCACAGACCGACCTCTCCCCATCTTTACACAACCATTGATCGATATATTTTGACCATGACAGTTTACAATCTAAGGTAACACCAAGTAATTTAGTCTCCTCAACGTGGTCAACAGCCACACCACTCATTACCAGATTCAGCTGAGGTCTAGAACTTAGGGAATGATTTGTACCAAATACAACGACATCACTGTGATTATGCTATTCCGACCCATACCTTAGAGCATAGTCACACAAAATACATTTTACAATGCAAAAGCAATCATTCGAAGAACAATGACATGTGTTTGACGTCAGTGCTGGTCAGTCTTTTTAAAGAACTTTGCGGCAGCTTTTTCACTGTCCTCCTCCAATTTAGGAAAAAGTATTCAACAGAGGCCGTTATGTAAGCTAAGACAAGGCCAACTGCCCAATAAAAACCAACATCTGGCAAGGCTGTGCAGCTCAATGTTTATTAATTTAACTAGGCAAGTCAGTTAAGAACAAATTCTTATTTCTAATGACGGCCTACCCCGGCCAAGCCCTTACGACGCTGGGCCAGTTGTGCGCCACCTAATCTCAGCTGGTTGTGATACAGCCTAGAATCGAACCGGGGTCTGTAGTGACACTGCTAAAACTGTGACGCAGTCATTTAGACTGCTGCTTCACTCGGGAGCCCAATGAGATACGATGCATACTGAATAGAAAGCTACACAATTACACCTAAAGAAGTTTAATACCAGTCTTAGTGACAGTAATGTATTGTGTGCATACAAGTAAACAGTATATGATTAACATAGATTTAGTTTGTTTTGAGTTTGTAGAGATTGCAAGTGGCGATGTGCATACGTTAGGTTTGAGCGCCCTCTGCTGGTGAATATTGGAAGATGTCAATACTTCAATCACTTTCAATAGCAACTCAAAAATCTACATATTATGTGAAACTACATGATTATATAAGGAAATATTATGTCAACAAAGCATAACATTGATGGCAATTGCAGAACATGTCATGCCACATGAAGTGTATCTCACCTCACTAACTACAGCTGGCATCATTCAACCCCCCTGATCAATAAAAAACGCTGCCATCACCAGGAGAGCTTCATTAGCAGTGTTAGACTGCTAGGTGTGACATCTGTGGGTAGGAATCTATCACTGGTGCATCTGAGGTGATGGTGGGAGTCCAGCCTGGCATCTCTGAGACCTAGCCAAATCACTCTCATCTCACTTTGGCAGCAGCCACACTGTTATGAGACTGGTGGCAGGGTGAGACTGGGACCTTATTGAGTGTGAACATGGTCGACTATCTCACACTCCTGTGGCGCACGGCACAAACACTTTGACACCATGCGTCAACAAATAGCACAATATATGACTCCCTAAACTACAAGCACATTACTGTCATTATGATGCCTTTATTCCTTCACATATTGTTCAGCTATAAGTAGGAACAGGGGCAAATTTTAGCACACTCTATATAACTTCTTAGTCTAGCAACCGTACATACAGTTGAAGTCGGAAGTTTACATACACCAAAATACATTTAAACTCAGCTTTTCACAATTCCTGACATTTAATCCTAGTAAGAATTCCCTATCTTAGGTCAGTTAAGATCACTAATTTATTATAAGAATGTGAAATGTCAGAATAATAGTAGAGAGAATAATTAAGAATTATTATTATTAAGAATTTTATTTCTTTCATCACATTCCCAGTGGGTCAGAAGTTTACATACACTCAATTAGTACTTGGTAGCATTGCCTTTAAATTGTTTAACTTGGGTCAAATATTTCGGGTAGCCTTCAACAAGCTTCCCACAATAAGTTGGGTGAATTTTGGCCCATTCCTCCTGACAGAGCTGGGGTAACTGAGTCAGGTTTGTAGGCCTCCTTGCTCACACACGCCTTTTCAGTTCTGCCCACAAATTACCTATAGGATTGAGGTCAGGGCTTTGTGATGGCCACTCTCATTGTGTTTACTTACCTACACAAATAGCTAGCTAAAACAAAGTGTTAATAAGATAAAAAATGTATTTAAAAGATTTACCAGCAAAACAAATAAAAAGACATTGACTTTGTTGTCCTTAAGCCATTCTACCACAACTTTGGAAGTATGCTTGGGGTCATTGTCCATTTGGAAGACCCATTTGTGACCAAGCTTTAACTTCCTGACTGATGTCTTGAGATGTTGCTTCAATATATCCACATCATTTTCCTTCCTCACAATGCCAACTATTTTGTGAAGTACATCAGTCCCTCCTGCAGCAAACACCCCCACAACATGATGCTACCACCCCCGTATTTCACGGTTGGGATGGTGTTCTTCGGCTTGCAAGCCTCCCCCTTTTTCCTCCAAACATAACGATGGTCATTATGGCCAAACAGTTCTATTTTTCATTCATCAGACCAGAGGACATTTCTCCCAAAAGTACAATCTTTGTCCCCATGTGCAGTTGCAAATCGTAGTCTTGCTTTTTTATGGCGGTTTTGGAGCAGTGGCTTCTTCCATGCTGAGTGGCCTTTCAGGTTATGTCGACATAGGACTCGTTTTACTGTGGATATAGATACTTTTGTACCTGTTTCCTCCAGCATCTTCACAATGTCATTTTCTGTTGTTCTGGGATTGATTTGCACTCTTCGCACCAAAGTACCTTCATCTCTAGGAGACGGAACGCATCTTCTTCCTGAGCGAAATTCAACTTAGTTTATGTAAACTTCTGACCCACTGGAATTGTGATACTGTGAATTATTAGTGAAATAATCTGTCTATAAACAATTGTTGGAAAAAATACTTGTGTCATGCATGAAGTAGATGTTCTAACCGACTTGACAAAACTATAGTTAGTTCATAAGAAATTTGTGTATGTAGACTTCAACTGTACATCCATATTCATATACTGTACAAATCAACACTTTTACCCATCAGAGAAAATCTTAATCATTCTAAAATGTCCTCTCATAAGCACCACGTCCATTCATTTGATTGTAGAAATAATTATCCTTAAACAGAGGAGTACTTTGCAAGTATAGAAATGTTTCTTTGACCACTGCAATCAATATTCTTGTACTTGTGATCGTTAGGAGGAGAGTGCAGTGTAATGGGAAAGAATGCTAGTGAGAGTCACAGCTTGTGTTGTGTACATACAGGCATGACCTGCTGCAGGTCGTCCAGGGTGAGGGTCGCCATGCCAACGGGGAGATCGAGGTCACACGGCACCACGGGCGGGGTCAGCAGCTTCTTGTAGACACAGGGTGGGAAGCTGATGTCCAGAGTGATGCTGTTGTAGACGGCCAGTCCCATGAGCTGACACATATCAAGTTGAGGGTGTATCAAAGTCTATGGTAAGGCGGTAATCACAGATCCTTTGCAAAAGAAAGCAATTACCTTCCAACACCAAATGACTCAGGGTTATCATTAAGAGAACTCATATACACCACTAGAAGAACAGATTCAAATGTGGTTAGTTATATTCCTTGAATGTAGCATAGCAGTATTGTGCTCCTGAGTTCTTCATACTTCGTAACAATGACAGCATTTTATACTAGCTTCACAGACCCTGCAGCGTGTGGTAATGATCACAATTATCACTCGATTAACACAGTATTTTGCCATGTATATTGGCTAGTAGCAGATCTGAAGAGCAAATTTAAACAGCAGGTGTATTATGCATTTGCAATGAAATTGGACGGAGCCTGAACTCCTAAAGTGGTTCCAGCTGCTTCTGGCAGATCTCACTTCATGTGTCGCCCATATGGAACTTCTGTGGGAGAGGCTAAGCTGCAGAGCTCCCTAGCTTGCTAAATAGATGAATAGAGTTTGGGGAAATGCTTCAACTTATATTGGCGCAGACTTGGGGAAATTCCATGGGAACTGAGAGGCGGAGAATGAAAATCAGACCGCTCCAGCCAGACTTGCAGCCCACAAAATAAGACAAAACAGAACCTTTCCGTTTTTATCACTATCTCTCTCTCTCTCTTTATTCTCTGTTGTGACACAGCATTTCTCATCACTCCGCCCTCCCTGTGGTGTTGGTTGCACAGTTTCAGACAGAGACACATAGCCACTTCAGTGTCGGTCAGTGTGCAGTAATTCCAACCCGAGTGGCAGACAGACTGGTGAGGTGGAAGGGGTGTAGGGGTATGTGGGTGGACTAGCTCAGGCTGGCTGAACATGCCTCAGGCAAGGAGGGGACAGCAGACAATGGAGAGAGGTAAGGCCAGGACACGGCCCTGGCTCCTGGCTACTGGCTGCCTCTGTGTCTGCCTCATCACTTGTGATTGTGCAACTTGGCGAGATTCGAGTCAGCCGTACCCAAGGGGAGAGCCACGTGCGCACAATCTGCGACTGCCAACGCACACTGACTGTCGTCTCTGTAGAACACCCAGAAAGTGCTGAATACATGGTAGTGTCATTCTACCAATAGAGGGCCCTTTGGGTAGTGTTATTCTGTAAATCTTTTTAAATATATACAGTAGCAGTCAATGTTTGGACACACCTATTCACAGGTTTTTCTTTATTTTATGTATTTATTTATTTATTTATTTTTTACTATTTTCTACATTGTATAATATTAGCGAATACATCAAAACTATGAAATAATACATATGGAATCATGTAGTAATCAAAAAAGTGTTAAACAAATCCAAATATATTCAAAGTAGCCACTCTCTGCCTTGATGACAGCTTTTCACACTTGGCATTCTCTCAACCAGCTTCATGAGGTAGTCACCTGGAATGCATTTCAATTAACAGGTGTGCCTTCTTAAAAGTTCATTTGTGAAATTTCTTTCCTTCTTAATGAGTTTGAGCCAATCCGTTGTTTTGTGACAAGGTATGTGTGGTATACAGAAGATAGCCCTATTTGGTAAAAGACCAGGTCCATATTATGGCGATAACAGCTCAAATAAGCAAGGAGAAACAAGAGTCCATCATTACTTTAAGACATGAAGGTCAGTCAATACAGAAAATGTTAAGAACTGCTATGATGAAACTGGTTCTCACAAGGAACACCACAGGAAAGGAAGACCCAGAGTTACCTCTGCTGCAGAGGATAAGTTTGTTAGAGTTAGCCTCAGAAATTGCAGCCCAAATCAATGTTTCACAGAGTTCAAGTAACAGACACATCTCAATATCAACTGTTCAGAGGAGACCGCATGAATCAGGCCTTCATGGTCAAATTGCTGCAAAGAAACCACTACTAAAGAACACCAATAAGAAGAAGAGACTTGCTTGGTCCAAGAAACATGACCAATGGACATTAGACTGTTGGAAATCCGTCCTTTGGTCTAATGAGTCTAAATTTGCCATTTTTGGTTCTTACTGCTGTGTCGGTAGGTGAACGGATTGGGTGAACGGATGATCTCTGCATGTGTGGTTCCCACCGTGAAGCATGGAGGAGGAGGTGTGATGGTGTGGGGGTCCTTTGCTGGTGACACTGTCTATGATTTATTTAGAATTCAAGGCACACTTAACCAGCATGGCTACCACAGCACTCTGCAGCGATATGCCATCCCATCTAGTTTGCGCTTGGTGGGACTATAATTTGTTTTTCTACAGGACAATGACACAACACATCTCCAGGCTGTGTAAGGGATTTTTGACCAAGAAGGAGAGTGATGGAGTGCTGCATCAGATGACCTTGCCCTCCACAATTACCCATCCACAACCTAATTTATTTTATTTTTTTAACCTTTATTTAACTAGGCAAGTCAGTTAAGAACAAATTCTTATTTACAACGACAGCCTAGGAACAGTGGATTAACTGCCTTGTTCAGGGGCAGAACAACCTATTTTTACCTTGTCAGCTCGGGGATTCAATCTAGCAACCTTCTGGTTACTAGTCCCACACTCTAACCACTAGGCTACCTACCGCCCCAATTGAGATGGTTTGGGATGAGTTGGCCCGCAGAGTGAAAAAAAAGCAGCTAACAAGTGCTGAGCATAGTGGGAACTCCTTCAAGACTGTTGAAAAAGCATTCCTCATGAAGCTGGTTGAGAGAATGCCAAGAGTGTGCAAAGCTGTCATCAAGGCAAAAGGTGGCTACTTTGAAGAATTTGTTTAACACTTTTTTGGTAACTACATGATTCCATGTGTTATTTCAAAGTTTTGATGTCTTCACTATTATTCTACAATATTAGAAAATAGTCAAAATAAAGAAAAACCCTTGAATAGGTGTGTCCAAACTTTTGACTGGTACTGTATTTCATCTAATTTTAAAAGTAGACTCAGTGATATAACGTAGATGCAGAAAGTAAACAGCATAGTTGGTCAATTTCCGCAACAACTAAGAAAGAGTGTGGAAACTTGGCTACCACACTGTGAACAGCGTGAAGTGAACAGATACTGTGTGTGAGAGCGAAGTCATGCATCTCACTCATCTCAATATTTGCTGTGGTTCCCGTGGCACCTTTAGCATTCTGTCATAAAGAGGACATGGTCAACGTCACAACAAACATATTTTCCCATCTACATAGGTTCAACTTATAAAAATGACTATAAAAAGTGACAATTAAAGTAACAGGGTTGACAAGGTCATCTTAAATCAACCAGGGGGAATGGAAGCTTGTTGTGTACAACAGCGAGGGGCAATTGAATGCAAACCCCCCCCAGTGTACTTGTTAAAACATCTATGGGTAACAGGGTTTTCCACCACAAAACACCAGAAATTGGCCAAAAAGAGTAAACAGCTCACCTGCTATTAAACTATGATTTAACTATTAGATGTTCAATGTTTCTTTTGAAAAAATAATTTTAAAACAAATAGTTGTCCCATACTGAAAAGAGTTCATTTCACAACAAGGGCTTTACAATTATGGTGAAAACCTGGAAAAATGTGGGTCTTAAGTGGGCTCTAATCTTCAAAGAAATCTGACAAACATGGAGATTTTATGAGAAAACAACGAATTGATTTGAATGAAAACAAACTACTATTGAAATGTTAACATGATTTAGTTTAGTTAGAGTGTAGGTGTATATGATCTGGCTGTTACATTTAGTTTTTGATATAAATAAACACTATGTCACAAGGATATAAAAGACACACACTCAATTCATGGAACGACCCGGTAACTTAACACATTCATATTCTGCATGCTTTAGTTACTCTATTAGATTACATCAGATGGCAATGTTCCAAATAGAAAAGCCCTGCAGAGTCTCCTCAGTTTAGAAGATGACAAACTGAAGAATTACCACAAAATTATAGTTCTAAAACTAAAGCTATCATCTGCAAAGCAGCAATTAACCTGGCATAGGGAGAGTGGAGAACCTCTGAGTATCTATGGTAAATGTGCAAAGATTCCCATGAGTTCTCCTCACTACGTGACCTGACTAAAACTCCAGGCGCCAGTTACAGAGTACAACATGAGGACTCCAGCTGTACGTTGAGAATCTGTTTACAGTTCGCGAAGGGCCACACGGTACCGTAAATCACGGTATGGTACAAAAGGATACGACTCCGACCAATCGGAACTCGGAGAAGTTGTCACACTTCCAGCTGCTGAACCAGTGACAGTGGGAATCATTGAAGAACGTAAACATGCCTGCAGAGAGGAGACACAAATACACTCTGCTTAAACACAACTCCACCTAGACATGACATAGACATAGAACACAGGCCTCCGGTCAAAGAGAGATAACAAATGTTCTGAATAGAGTGCGTGGGAATTTCGTTTTTTGGACTGCTAGGTCCCAGACCAAATGGGAGTTACTGTAAATAGAATGGTCATCTATTGCAGTGCTACATATCTGTCCCAGAACATGAAGATCATACATTTGAGATGTTTTCTTAATTAACAGGTCAGTATTCTTAGTCTGGGCACTGGTTGAGACTAAAGGATGAAGAATAAAAAGCCAGGGCTAAAGGAGAAATACATCTCCTGAACATATACTGTTATCTATAGAGAAAATAGCATATTTGCAAACAAATCTATATGGCAACACATACACCTGATCTGTTTGTCCCATATGTCTCACCGTAGTCTGTGTGAAAGATCTGTCGGATGAGAAGGAGAAACCACTCCTTGGTCAGACCACCCATGTCTAAACCAGCCTCCCCCACAAACGACACTTTCAGCTTCTTCTTCAAGTCTGCTCGATTTCTAGTCAGCTAAATGCAAGAGAGCAAGTTAAGCTGTAGCTTAATTTTTTCTTGAACTTATCAGAACAAGGAATGCCGCATGTCTGAACTTATACAGTTGAAGTTTAAACTTGTTTTTCAACCACTCCACAAATGTCTTGTTAACAAACTAAAGTTTTGGCAAGTCAGTTAGGATATCTACTTTGTGCATGACACAAGTACATTTTCCAACAATTGTTTACAGACAGATTATTTCACCTATAATTCACTATATCACAATTCCGGTGGGTCAGAAGTTTACATACACTAAGTTGACTGTGCCTTTAAACAGCTTGGAAAATTGCAGAAAATTACGTTATGGCTTTAGAAGCTTCTGATAGGCTAATTGACATCATTTGAGTCAATTGGAGGTGTACCTGTGGATGTATTTCAATGCCTACCTTCAAACTCAGTGCCTCTTTGCTTGACATCATGGGAAAATCAAAAGAAATCAGCTAATACCTCAGACAAAAATTGTAGACCACAAGTCTGGTTCATCCTTGGGAGCAATTTCCAAACGCCTGAAGGTACCACGTTAATCTGTACAAACAATAGTACGCAAGTATAGTGGGGCAAAAAAGTATTTAGTCAGGCACCAATTGTGCAAGTTCTCCCACTTAAAAAGATGAGGGAGGCCTGTAATTTTCATCATAGGTACACTTCAACTATGACAGACAAAATGAGAAAAAAAATATCCAGAAAATCACATTGTAGGATTTGTTATGAATTTATTTGCAAATTATGGTGGAAAATAAGTATTTGGTCACCTACAAACAAGCAAGATTTCTGGCTCTCACAGACCAAAGAGCTGTCAAAGGACACCAGACACCAGTCTGTCATAGTTTAAGTGTACCTCTGATGAAAATTACAGGCCTCTCTCATCTTTTTAAGTGGGAGAACTTGCACAACTGGTGGCTGACTAAATACTTTTTTGCCCCACTGTATAAACACCATGGGACCACGCAGCCGTCATACCGCTCAAGAAGGAGAGGCGTTCTGTCTCCTGGAGATGAACGTACTTTGGTGCGAAAAGTGCACATCAATCCCAGAACAACAGAAAAGGACCTTGTGAAGATGCTGGAGGAAACAGGTACAAAAGTATCTATATCCACAGTAAAACAAGTCCTATATCGACATAACCTGAAATGCCACTCAGCATGGAAGAAGCCACTGCTCCAAAACCGCCATAAAAAAAGTCATTAATAAAGTCAGACTACGGTTTGCAACTGCACATTGTGACAAAGATCGTACTTTTTGGAGAAATGTCCTCTGATCTGATGAAACAAAAATAGAACTGTTTGGCCATAATGGGCATCGTTATGTTTGGATAAAAAAGGGGGAGGCTTGCAAGCCAAAGAACACCAACCCAACCGTGAAGCATGGGGGTGGAAGCGCCATGTTGTGGGGGTGATTTGCTGCAGGAGGGACTGATGCACTTCACAAAATAGATGGCATCACGAGGAAAGAAAATTATATGGATATATTGAAGCAACATCTCAAGACATCAGTCAGGAAGTTAAAGCTTGGTCGCAAATGGGTCTTCCAAATGGACAGTGACTCCAAGCATACTTCCAAAGTTGTGGCAAAATGGCTTAAGGACAACAATGTCAAGGTATTGGAGTGGCCATCACAAAGCCCTGACCTTAACCCTATAGAAAATGTGTGGGCAGAACTGAAAAAGTGTGTGAGCAAGGAGGCCTACAAACCTGACTCAGTTACACCAGCTCTGTCAGGAGGAATTGGCCAAAATTCACCCAACTTATTGTGGGAAGCTTGTTGAAGGCTACCCGAAACATTTGACCCAAGTTAAAAAATTTAAAGGCAACGCTACCAAATACTAATTGAGTGTATGTAAACTTCTGACCCACTGGGAATGTGATGAAAGAAATAAAACTGAAAGAAATAATTATTTCTCCTATTATTCTGACATTTCACATTCTTAAAAATAAGTTGTGATCCTAACTGACCTAAGACAGGGAATTTTTACTAGGATTAAATGTCAGGAATTGTGAAAAACTGAGTTTAAATGTATTTGGCTAAGGTATTTGTAAATTTCCGACTTCAACTGTACATACCTTGGATGTTTCAGTTTTGAAATGCACTGAATGGAAAGCAGTGAAATATTTTAATTTACATTAAATGAATTGGCTAATACATTATTGCATAACAGAAATAGTAATCAAGCCTCTCTTCCAGGGCTGTCTTCTTAAATATTGTTTATGTATGTCTGTTAGATGGGAAATGGTATTACCTCATCCATTGAGTCACTGACCAGCTGCAGCCGTCGGACTTTGATGTTGAGAAAGAGCAAGCTCATGTCCACTCGCTGTCTGCGAGACACTTTGTCCACCAGGCTTTGCTGAAATAAATAACAAGAGCCACTCCTTATGTTGTTACCACAGTACATGATGTTTAAATTGGACCTCTGCTGTCTGAGAGGGAGAGCATATGTTTTCAGTCTGATTCAGTGAGATATACACTGTAAATATTGTAAACTTTTTAAACTACAAGATGGACCGGGAAAAACTTGAGGACCTATACAGTACACACTCCAACATACATAAATTATTTTTTTCTAAAGATTAAACATATATATATACAAAATAATATATACACAATTATATATATATGGATTCTCTGTACATTAACACGAAAAAGTCAATATGCCAATATGAAGAATGGTAATAGTTAGTCTGAGAATGTGATGCATTGTCTGTGCTTTGACAGTGCAATACAATGACACTGTCATAGATGGATGACAAGGACCCATGTGGGCAGTGACCTCTGTCTCACCCTGGCCATGCTGATCATCTGCTGTTCAGAGTCCTTCTGGATAACGGCCTTCTTCACCACCGTGGACAGAATGAAGGCGAACTGGCAGAATGTAAACCTGGGGACGGGGAGGAACAGGTATTTGGTTATCATACGGAAATAATGTTTTGGTTTCATCAGGGATGGTGTGATTTTGGTGTATGATACTCATTGAAGATAGCTGCTGGATATATTTGATGTTGCAATCTGATATCATAAACAAATCATCTGTTGTGCTAATGCTGAAAGCTGACACAAGAGGGAGCTCCATTTATTTACAGGGAAATACAGGAACCAAAACAGCAAGGGCTGTGAGGAGAATTGAAGAGCACTGGTCAACATAAGCTTTGCTCTGACAATATTGTCCTGTCACACCTGGTAGAGTTTCCCTGAGTCTGCCATATTCGATAGTCTTCCATGAAGTCAGTGTGGTCCAGTGTGGGGTTGTAGAAGTCAACAAAGGGCAGGATAGGCGTGCTAGAAATGATATTGGCTGCATCTACAATGGAGAAAAAAGAGAAACAGTATCGAGTTCTCTTGGAGACTGATATATTCTCATGAACTTTGACACCTCTTCTGACCCTCAAACAACGTCTACCCCAGACAAATATGGTTAGAAAAACCAGACAAATATGGGTAGATAACCAGACAAATATGGGTAGATAACCAGACAAATATGTTTAGGAGAACCAGACAAATATGGGGAGATAACCAAACAAATATGGTTAGGAAAACCAGACAAATATGGGGAGATAACCAGACAAATATGGGTAGATAACCAGACAAATATGGGTAGATAACCAGACAAAATGGTTAGGAAAACCAGACAAATATGGGTAGATAACTAGACAAATATGGGGAGATAACCAAACAAATATGTTTAGGAGAACCAGACAAATATGGGGAGATAACCAGACAAATATGGGTAGATAACCAGACAAATATGGGTAGATAACCAAACAAATATGGGTAGATAACCAGACAAAATGGTTAGGAAAACCAGACAAATATGGGTAGATAACTAGACAAATATGGGGAGATAACCAGACAAATATGGGTAGATAACCAGACAAATGGTTCGGAAAACCAGACAAATATGGGTAGATAACCAGACAAATATGGTTAGAAAAAACAGACAAATATGGGGAGATAACCAGACAAATATGGGTAGATAACCAGACAAAATGGTTAGGAAAACCAGACAAATATGGGTAGATAACTAGACAAATATGGGTAGATAACCAGACAAATATGGGTAGATAACCAGACAAATATGGGTAGATAACCAGACAAATATGTTTAGGAGAACCAGACAAATATGGGGAGATAACCAAACAAATATGGTTAGGAAAACCAGACAAATATGGGTAGATAACTAGACAAATGTGGGTAGATAACCAGACAAATATGGGGAGATAACCAGACAAATATGGGTAGATAACTAGACAAATATGGGGAGATAACTAGACAAATATGGGTAGATAACCAGACAAATATGGGTAGATAACTAGACAAATATGGGTAGATAACCAGACAAATATGGGTAGATAACCAGACAAATATGGGTAGATAACCAGACAAATATGGGGAAATAACCAGACAAATATGGGCAGGAGAACCAAACAAATATGGGTAGATAACCAGACAAATATGGGCAGGAGAACCAAACAAATATGGGGAGATAACTAGACAAATATGGGTAGATAACTAGACAAATATGGGGAGATAACTAGACAAATATGGGTAGATAACCAGACAAATATGGAGAGATAACCAGACAAATATGGGCAGGAGAACCAAACAAATATGGGGAGATAACCAGGCAAATATGGGTAGATAACTAGACAAATATGGGGAGATAACCAGACAAATATGGGTAGATAACCAGACAAATATGGGGAGATAACCAGACAAATATGGGTAGATAACTAGACAAATATGGGTAGATAACCAGACAAATATGGGGAGATAACCAGACAAATATGGGTAGATAACCAGACAAATATGGGGAGATAACCAGACAAATATGGGTAGATAACTAGACAAATATGGGTAGATAACCAGACAAATATGGCTAGATAACCAGACAAATATGGGGAGATAACCAGACAAATATGGGGAGATAACCAGACAAATATAGGTAGATAACCAGACAAATATGGGGAGATAACCAGACAAATATGGGTAGATAACTAGACAAATATGGGTAGATAACTAGACAAATATGGGGAGATAACCAGACAAATATGGGTAGATAACCAGACAAATATGGGTAGATAACTAGACAAATATGGGTAGATAACTAGACAAATATGGGGAGATAACCAGACAAATATGGGTAGATAACTAGACAAATATGGGTAGATAACTAGACAAATATGGGTAGATAACCAGACAAATATGGGGAGATAACCAGACAAATATGGGTAGATAACTAGACAAATATGGGTAGATAACCAGACAAATATGGGGAGATAACTAGACAAATATGGGGAGATAACTAGACAAATATGGGTAGATAACCAGACAAATATGGGTAGATAACCAGACAAATATGGGTAGATAACCAGACAAATATGGGGAAATAACCAGACAAATATGGGCAGGAGAACCAAACAAATATGGGTAGATAACCAGACAAATATGGGCAGGAGAACCAAACAAATATGGGGAGATAACTAGACAAATATGGGTAGATAACTAGACAAATATGGGGAGATAACTAGACAAATATGGGTAGATAACCAGACAAATATGGGGAGATAACCAGACAAATATGGGCAGGAGAACCAAACAAATATGGGGAGATAACTAGACAAATATGGGTAGATAACTAGACAAATATGGGGAGATAACTAGACAAATATGGGTAGATAACCAGACAAATATGGGGAGATAACCAGACAAATATGGGTAGATAACTAGACAAATATGGGTAGATAACCAGACAAATATGGGGAGATAACCAGACAAATATGGGTAGATAACCAGACAAATATGGGGAGATAACCAGACAAATATGGGGAGATAACTCGACAAATACGGGCAGGAGAACCAAACAAATATGTACAAGAGATTTCAATCTCTGTAGAAAGTGAAGTTTAATCCATTACAAGGGATAGACCGACCCCCCTTTTCCCTAAATCTCCACACCACTTCACTAACATATATATATATATATATCCCCCTGCCCTAACCATTGCCCCATCTCTGTGGGGGTGGAGATAGAAGACGTCCTACTCACTGAGGAGGGAGAGGACCTTGGTGGCGGAGGGGATCCACCAGGAGCACTTGGCCATGGGGGGCAGCTCCTCAGGCTTGACTGGGAACAGACGGGTGGAGATGAAGAGGTGCAGCCGCTCCACCAGCTGTTTGAACCGCTTCTGGGACAACCTGGGTTAGATAATCATCATCAAGGCATTCTCACCATGGCAAGGAATACATTTTAACTTTCAAAACAGATTGTCTTTGCTTGAAAGCTATGACTGCTCAATTCCTACCAACTCCTACTAAAACAATTTGGAAAACGTCATTTATTTAACTTTCCTGCATAAAGAATAACAACATGGTTTCTTTCTGAGGACTGTGTTTACTTTGTGGATAACAACTACAGCCTGGAAAAGCATGGGACTGCATAAGACGGAGGAACAATTCCAACTCTTACTTCTTAAACCAGTGCATCAGGAAATAGTGGTCTGCTTCCGCCAGCGCGGCTATTTGCCTCAGTAAGTGTGCATAGATGACATATGTGGCTGGGCTGGTGCACTGAGGGTTCTGCAACAAAGAGAAGCTTTTTCAGCAGTGGCACTGCACTTCAAAAAGGAAATAAAGCTTTACAACAGAAGAAGTCTGGCTTCTAATAAAGACTGGCATTACAGAGGAAACCAGACTATTTTACTTCAAACATGACCTCATCCGTTCCCCCGGCAGAGAGAGAGAGCGAGAGAGCGGGAAGAGAGAGAGCGAGAAAGAAGAAAGAGAGAGGAGAATAATACCACTGGTATTATAAGGGTCTGACTGACATCAACCAAGCGAATCAGACACATTTACCAAGGCTGCTTCCCACATGGCACCATACTGCTTATATAGTGCACAACTTGATCAGAGGTGCTATGGGCCCTGGTCAAAAGTATTGCACTACTCTATGGGCCCTGGTCAAAAGTAATGCACTACTCTATGGGCCCTGGTCAAATGTAGTACACTACTCTATGGGCCCTGGTCAAATGTAGTACACTACTCTATGGGCCCTGGTCAAATGTAGTACACTACTCTATGGGCCCTGGTCAAAAGTATTGCACTACTCTATGGGCCCTGGTCAAATGTAGTACATTACTCTATGGGCCCTAGTCAAATGTAGTACACTACTCTATGGGCCCTGGTCAAATGTAGTACACTACTCTATGGGCCCTGGTCAAATGTAGTACACTACTCTATGGGCCCTGGTCAAATGTAGTACACTACTCTATGGGCCCTGGTCAAAAGTATTGCACTACTCTATGGGCCCTGGTCAAATGTAGTACACTACTCTATGGGCCCTGGTCAAATGTAGTACACTACTCTATGGGCCCTGGTCAAATGTAGTACACTACTCTATGGGCCCTGGTCAAAAGTATTGCACTACTCTATGGGCCCTGGTCAAATGTAGTACACTACTATATGGGCCCTGGTCAAAAGTATTGCACTACTCTATGGGCCCTGGTCAAATGTAGTACACTACTCTATGGGCCCTGATCAAATGTAGTGCACCATTTAGGAAATAGGGTGTTAATTGTGATACAAACCCTACAATGAATGAATTAATTAATACTTGTCTTGTCCCTTTCAATTTCACAGGATCTGTCAGAGAGCCTATCAACAGCCCAAAGACAAATCACACTAAATGTAGATGAGAGAACTGGAGAGACTCAATGACCACAAAAAGTTGCTGGCAAGAAAGGGATGGAAGACTTACTTTTTAATTTACGATCCTATAAACCCCATACAATGTCTGAAACAATAATTAAACCATGAATGGGATAGAGACAAGAGTCTCCAACCAAAGTCTCAATTTTTAGCAGACAGAAATCATCCCAGTTCAACTCAGCCATTTCCCAGTCTGCCTACCGAGTCTCTCCCAGGCTGTTTGTGTCCATATTTGGCCGGTGCCAAGCCTACCTCTAGTCTGTTGGTCATGTGTAAAGTAAACACTCTGCTCTCCTTATATCCAGAGCCTGACTGAGACTGACTGCTTGGGCTATGACTGGAGTCAATGGGCCATGTGGTGAGGGAGCGCATCAAGAGTTTCCTGTGTTTGCCTTTAGACTGGGGGCTGGGGGGGCATGTGGTGAGGGAGCGCATCAAGAGTTTCCTGTGTTTGCCTTTAGACTGGGGGCTGAGGGGGGCATGTGGTGAGGGAGCGCATCAAGAGTTTCCTGTGTTTGCCTTTAGACTGGGGGCTGGGGGGGGCATGTGGTGAGGGAGCGCATCAAGAGTTTCCTGTGTTTGCCTTTAGACTGGGGGCTGAGTGGGGCATGTGGTGAGGGAGCGCATCAAGAGTTTCCTGTGTTTGCCTTTAGACTGGGGGCTGAGGGGGGCATGTGGTGAGGGAGCGCATCAAGAGTTTCCTGTGTTTGCCTTTAGACTGGGGGCTGGGGGGGGCATGTGGTGAGGGAGCGCATCAAGAGTTTCCTGTGTTTGCCTTTAGACTGGGGGCTGGGGGGGGCATGTGGTGAGGGAGCGCATCAAGAGTTTCCTG
Source organism: Oncorhynchus keta (assembly GCF_023373465.1). NCBI lineage: Eukaryota > Metazoa > Chordata > Actinopteri > Salmoniformes > Salmonidae > Oncorhynchus > Oncorhynchus keta. Next base: position 17,979,630 of record NC_068423.1, read on the forward strand.
TGTTTGCCTTTAGACTGGGGGCTGGGGGGCATGTGGTGAGGGAGCGCATCAAGAGTTTCCTGTGTTTGCCTTTAGACTGGGGGCTGGGGGGTATGTGGTGAGGGAGCGCATCAAGAGTTTCCTGTGTTTGCCTTTAGACTGAGGGCTGGGGGGTATGTGGTGAGGGAGCGCATCAAGAGTTTCCTGTGTTTGCCTTTAGACTGAGGGCTGGGGGGGGCATGTGGTGAGGGAGCGCATCAAGAGTTTCCTGTGTTTGCCTTTAGACTGGGGGCTGAGGGGGTATGTGGTGAGGGAGCGCATCAAGAGTTTCCTGTGTTTGCCTTTAGACTGGGGGCTGGGGGGGGCATGTGGTGAGGGAGCGCATCAAGAGTTTCCTGTGTTTGCCTTTAGACTGGGGGCTGGGGGGCATGTGGTGAGGGAGCGCATCAAGAGTTTCCTGTGTTTGCCTTTAGACTGGGGGCTGAGGGGGGCATGTGGTGAGGGAGCGCATCAAGAGTTTCCTGTGTTTGCCTTTAGACTGAGGGCTGGGGGGCATGTGGTGAGGGAGCGCATCAAGAGTTTCCTGTGTTTGCCTTTAGACTGGGGGCTGGGGGGGGCATGTGGTGAGGGAGCGCATCAAGAGTTTCCTGTGTTTGCCTTTAGACTGAGGGCTGGGGGGGGCATGTGGTGAGGGAGCGCATCAAGAGTTTCCTGTGTTTGCCTTTAGACTGGGGGCTGAGGGGGCATGTGGTGAGGGAGCGCATCAAGAGTTTCCTGTGTTTGCCTTTAGACTGGGGGCTGGGGGGGGGTAATGCGTATATTTGAAGGCAGAAACGGCCTCACTTCTAATGAGGAAATTGCTGTTATTACTGTTACATAATGAAAGGAGTTTGTTATTTATAGCGTGGAATTAAGTATCAGCGGTCAAAAGAGCACATCAGTCAAATCTGTGTGTCATTTGTACCAGTAGTGTGTACATATACAGCACGTGATGCATGACGTTACCTGAACTAGAATGAAATACGCTCTCAGGTCATCCTTCGTCCGTCGACTGCTAAACAAAGCAGACAATATGAAGTTCATTTAATTTCTCATCCAGTACGTAACATTTGCATCAATATTCAAGTCACAAAGTATAGAGCTTTACTATGTAGAGAGGAATCCTTCGGTTTGAGTGGCAAATAAAAGAGCACTACACTATAAGAATGCCACACACCCCTTCCATTCTCTCAACAAGCTGTTAATGATCCCCTTCAGCACTGCTCTCTGGGCATCAGGAGGCTGTTGGATCAATGTTAGATCAGAGTTAGTGAGAGGTTTTCATTTCAACAACCTAATATAAACATGGCTACTCGTTGCTTAATCATTCTACATACCGTGAGCGATAATGCGTCATAGACAGCATTGATGAATTTTGTATTGATTCCTGAGTCTTCAATCGTGTTGAACGGAGGGCTTGCATCTTTCTGGAAAGAGAAATTAAGAGCACATTTAGATTAGGACTAACACATATGTTAATTTAGTCTACAGTCGTGGCCAAAAGCTTGGGGAATGACACAAATATTAATTTTCACAGTCTGCTGCCTCGGTGTCTTTAGATATTTTTGTCAGATGTTACTATGGAATACTGAAGTATAATTACAAGCATTTCATAAGTGTCAAAGGCTTTTATTGACAATTACATTAAGTTGATGCAAAGAGTCAATATTTGCAGTGTTGACCCTTCTTTTTCAAGACCTCTGCAATCTGCCCTTGCATGCTGTCAATTAACTTCTGGGCCACATCCTGACTGATGGCAGCCCATTCTTGCATAATCAATGCTTGGAGTTTGTCAGAATTTGTGGGTTTTTGTTTGTCTACCTGCCTCTTGAGGATTGACCACAAGTTCTCAATTGGATTAAGATCTGGAGAATTTCCTAGCCATGGATCCAAAATATCGATGTTCTATTCCCGAGCCACTTAGTTATCATTTTGCCTTATGGTAAGGTGCTCTGTCATGCTGGAAAAGGAATTGTTCGTCACCAAACTGTTCCTGGATGGCTGGAAGAAGTTGCTCTCAGAGGATGTGTTGGTACCATTCTTTATTCATGGCTGTGTTCTTAGGCAAAATTGTGAGTGAGCCCACTCGCTTGGCTGAGAAGCAACCCCACACATGAATGGTCTCAGGATGCTTTACTGTTGGCATGACACAGGACTGATGGTAGCGCTTACCTTGTCTTCTCCGGACAAGCTTTTTTCAAGGATGCCCCAAACAATCGGAAAGGGGATTCATCAGAGAAAATGACTTTACCCCAGTCCTCAGCAGTCCAATCCCTGTACCTTTTGCAGAATATCAGTCTGTCCCTGTTGTTTTTCCTGGAGAGAAGTGGCTTCTTTGCTGCCCTTCTTGACAGCAGGCCATCCTTCAAAAGTCTTCGCCTCACTATACGTGCAGATGCACTCACACCTGCCTGCTGCCATTCCTGAGCAAGCTCTGTACTGGTGGTGCCCCAATCCCGCAGCTGAATCAACTTTAGGAGACGGTTCTGCCGCTTGCTGGACTTTCTTGGGTGCCCTGAAGCCTTCTTCACAACAATTGAACCGCTCTCCTTGAAGTTCTTGATGATCTGATAAATGGTTGATTTAGGTGCAATCTTACTGGCAGCAATATCCTTGCCTGTGAAGCCCTTTTTGTGCAAAGCAATGATGACGGCACGTGTTTCCTTGCAGGTAACCATGGTTGACAGAGGAAGAACCATGATTCCAAGCACCACCCTCCTTTTGAAGCTTCCAATCTGTTATTCGAACTCAATCAGCTTGACAGCGTGATCTCCAGCCTTATCCCCATCAAGACTTACATCTGTGTTAACGAGATAATCACTGACATGATGTCAGCTGGTCCTTTTGTGGCAGGGCTGAAATGCAGTGGAAATATTTTGGGGGGATTCAGTTCATTTGCATGGCAAAGAGGAACTTTGCAATTAATTGCAATTCATCTGATCACTCTTCATAACATTCTGGAGTATATTTTAATTGCCATCATACAAACTGAGGCAGCAGACTGTGAAAATTAATATTTGTGTCATTCTCAAAACTTTTGGCCACGATTGTACACTTATTAGTGACTCGCTCAGTTCAAGCCTGGATCCCTTTGGGGGAAGGCTAATATTCTATATTATACACTGGGTGGTTTGAGCCATGAATGCTGATTGGCTGTCAGCTGTGGTATATCAGACCGTATACCAAGGGTATGACAAAATATTTATTTTTACTGTTCTAATTACGTTGGTAACCAGTTTAAGCAATAAGGCACCTCGGGGGTTCGTGGTACATTGCCAATATACCACAGCTAAAGGCTGTATCCAGGTACATGTTGCGTCATACCTAAGAACAGCTCTTAGCCGTGGTATATTGGCCATATACCACACCCCATCTGGCCTTATTGCTTAATTATAAACTGGGTGGTTCGAACCCAGAATGCTGATTGGCTAACAGCCGTGGTATATCAAACCGTATGACAAAACATTTATTTTTACTGCTCTAATTATGTTGGTAACCAGTTTATAATAGCAATAAGGCACCTCGGGGGTTTGTGATATAAGGCCAATATACCACGGGCTGTATCCAGGCACTCTGTTTTACGTTGTAAATAAGACCTTAGTCATGGTATATTGGCCATATACAACACCCCTTGGGCCTTATTGCTTAATTATACTTTGTTATGACATAATTACCCTAGAACCTCTAGGAAGCAATGCAAACCGACCATGACACATGCTAAACATTTACCCAACTGTTGTGTATATGATCATACGTTCTCTTATAGGTCTTGCTCTTATGAAAAACCCTCTCTATGGATACCAGGCACAGGTGCTTTTTTCCCCGACTCTCTAAATGACTTCATTCATTTACAGACTCAAAAACAACTCTTCAAATTCCCCTTTACCTGGCTCTCAGAAATACTTTATTCACCGACTTTTAATACCAAAACAATGATCACCTTTTATTTGCGTTGTTCAGTCACATTACAAATTTAGCACATTTGCTTTAGCAATTTTACCATCACACTTATCTATACAAATGAATTGACATAGTAGTGCAATAAGTCCTTATAAATCATGCTGTATAAATAGCACTGGCTTGACTGACAATACAAATACGAAACCTCAGAATTGAACATGGCACAGACATGGGGATTACCCACCTTAAAGGCAGCATTCAGTTCTAAAAAGGAGCCGAACGTGGTCAAGTAGAAATCGTGGATGTGTTTCCAATCGCCTGAGACTGTTGCCCTCTCAATGTCCTCCCTAGTAAACATTAGACAAATATTAAAAGTAATTTCTGAATGATAATAATGTGTGTGTGTGTGTGTACTTACTGTGTGTACTTACTGAAACTCTTTGACAGTCTTGGTGCGGAGGGGCATGACTGGGTCAGTGGCAAAGCGAGCCCTAACCTCAGGAGGCAGATTGTCAACAGTGATGCGATGTTGATGTTGATGCTTCAGTCTGACATTAGGACAGATGGGGGGAAGCTCTCTACCTGCAGGCGGAGTAACAACACACATATATATTTAAAATAAAACACACAAACACTATCACCCAAATGTATCATCCCTGAAAATACTATTATATTTTAAAGATGCAATATGAAACTTTGTGGGTGACCCGACCGAATTCACATAGAAATGTGAGTTATAGACTCCCGAGTGCCGCAGAGGTCTAAGGCACTGCAGCGCTTGAGGCATCACTACAGATCCAGGTTCGATCCCGGGCTGTGTCGCAGACCAGGAGACCCATGAGACAACGCACAATTGGCCCAGCGTCGTCCGGGTTAGGGGAGGGTTTGGCTGGCATGTCCTTGTCCCATCGCGCTCTAGCGACTCCTGTGACGGGCCGGGCGCATTCACCCTGACACGGTCTCCAGTTGTACGGCGTTTCCTCTGACACATTGGTACAGCTGGCTTCCAGATTAAGCGAGCAGTGTGTCAAGAAGCATTGTGGCTCTCAACCTTTGCCTCTATGATTCTCTACTGTATACTTGCTTGTTTTGTTGCAAATTATAGTTTAACAATCTCAATGAACCGTATATAACAAGATGAAACCTGCATAAATGTGTTTTTCTTCTCATATCACACATATGAGCAGCGTAGTGCAATGAACTCTCCATATTTTCAAGTATAAGTGACAGCAATATATTAACATATTTTGAAAACTTCCGTCGCCAGCCCACACAACGGTCGTGTTCATTACACCCAGAACAAGTTCACCCTATAAAGGAACAGCAGTTCTGAATGGGCCTTTGTCTATCTCATCTGCATCAAGTATTGATGCTCAAGTCTCCTCTAACATCTTTGATCTCAAGAATAGGAAGCCACGACAACACATCTGCCTGGAGCATCGCTCATTAATTCAAAACAGCTTGTATGGGTCGCTTTGAAATTGAAACTAGCCTTTCTTTTGGGAGCGCTGTGTGAAAATGATTTCCTTTTAAGCCTCTTAGAGTGTTATTATTAAGTCTCAAAGTGTACCCTGTACCTGAAGGTAACAATATCAAAAGTGTGTTAGGTAGCCATATTGATAGCACATGATAGATAATACTTGAGTAAATGCTTCTTGCCGGCACTTTGATATTGGTTCACTATGGCTGCGTTTACACAAGCAGCCCAATTCTGATCTTTTTTTCCACTATTTTATGTTTTGCCCAATCGGCTCAGATCTTTTCACAGCAGATATTTTTCAGAGCAATTAATGAAAAAAATAATTGTGTGTGTTGCCTGTGTAATTGAGCTGCCTGTGAGCTTCAGAAATCTCAGTTCACAAAAGACTGTTGCTTACTATTCAAGTTGACTCTTGAATGAGGTAATGTGAACATTAGGGTTACCATGACGGACCATACCATGCCGTATGCCAGGAAGGATAAACTGGGAGGAGATGCTGTGGCTACCATCCTCCTTTCTGTGGTTTGAGATGAAGTTGAGAGACGGATATGGCAGCTTTGGTCCACGATCGAGTCCCTGTGATAAAAATCAGAATTCATTTGACAGACATCATTGTCTGCGTTTAGACAGGCGGCCCAATTCGGATCTTTTTTCCACAAATTAGTCTTTTGACAAATCACATAACATCTTTTCACATCAGATATTTTTCAGAGCTGATCTGAATGGTCAAAGGACCAATCAGTTAATAAAATAACAGAATAGGCTCCCTGTCTGAACACTGCCATGAGTGAAATTGATATCAGGTCCTGAAATTTTAATAACAGTATCGATTAGAACTATAACAGTATATAATACTACTCATTCACAGCAAGTACTGTAGCACATTGGCCACCAAAATAAAAGTTTGATACATAAACAAAATGTACAGTATAATGTTTGGGCTTTGTTACAGTGATAATGTGGTATATTACTCACAAAGCTGCTATGCTGTTTTATAACATAAATGGGTTAGGAAGAGCTGGCCAAAAGGTCCCACCCTTAGTTTTAACATCAACACATTTCCAAAAGGATAAACCCCCAGGTCATTGAAATGGTTAAGTCATCATTATGCAATGAAATAAATTGACATTTTATGTCTTCATTGTTACATTGATCCCACATCAAAACGGTTACTTTATTTCTTAATTGGACATGAAAACACATTTAAAGAATATGAAAACTATTTAAAAACATTTCATACTAACAGAGCTGGAATGACTGGAAATTGGAGGGAGTCTATCTCTCTCCCTTTCCGCCTGATGCAGTGGTGTGTGGTTTTCTCTCGTAATGTTGAGTAGCATTTCTTCATCAGTTGAAAAGTATCGTTTAGGTCGCAGTCACATTGCTCTTTTCTTAACTAAAACAAGTTAAAATAACTCAAAAGACCCTCATACGCGGTATCCGCGGTACCCGCAGTAACAAAACATCAAATAACTTGAAACTAACTCTAAAAGAACATTCAGGACCTGAAACGCTCTCTCGTCTTCATTGTAAGCAGGTGAGCTCGCGCGCAGAGACCCGAGTCTGATGCTGTGGTCAAAGTGAACAGGCACGAGCGTCCGCATTCGATAGGTAATGTCGCCGAAGTCTAGTTTAGGTGCTACACTTAGGTAAGCATAAGTTAATTATTTTCCACCTAACTGGATGTGTCGTCTATATTTGCAGTGCAGCTGTACACATGCGCCATGTTGTCTAAGAGGAGGTTCATAGTTACGAGCTTGGATACCATGGATGTCCTTACGTAAGTGTGCGGTGTTGCTGTGACTGGCGGTGTTGCTGTGACTGATTTACTTCGCCCAGGCAGGGTCTGTTTAGACTTCGAGGAAACGGCTCGAGAAATTAATTTATCACCAGGTACTGCTAGACTTCATTTGAGATGTTTTTCTGTAGGCCTATTCAATGAATCCAAGTGATAAGGTATCCTACTACCCTGCCCTACTTATAGACAACACGATTTTATAACTGTGTTATTACACACGATGACTTGACCTTGCATCACCTTGCTTTTGCCTTTTCTAATAAATACAGTACTGCAAAGTTGATTGTGAAGATAGAGACACTTTCAGCAGCAGTAGGCTACTGGTAAGTTCCACTGGTGAGATCAGAGGAGCCTTCTCCACCCTTTTACCACAACCTTATCATTAAGGCCATCACAAATTCAGATGAGCGCCAGTCACATCATGAACATGTACCAAGCCTTAAATCATCTGGCAGATGAGTAGTGAGGAGGATAATGACAGCCTCTTCATCACTGTAGCGTGGGATTATTGCTGCTGATGCAAGCAAATTGCTGTTATGTTATGGAACTTCTCGCTGACAGAGAGGGATCCTCATCACTTCATCACTGGGCACCGAGTCAGAGTCGTACAGTATATGCTATAGCCATTCCCCCATCCACATGTTCAAGCCCACATGTTAGAGATGATTGAGTGTTTGTTTTTTTAGCAGGTTTATTGAGATGACTCATGTACTGGATGGAGAAAACTATGTAGAGGTCACTAGCCGGCACAGCCACAAAGTGAAGGAAAAAAAGTTTTAAACCTAACCTTAACCCTAAACTTAACCACACTGCTAAATTTAATACCTAACCTTAAGTTAATACCAAAAAGCACATTTGAGTTTTTATGATTTTTTTTTACAATATAGACAATTTTGACTTTGCAGCTGGTCCATCTCCGCAGAAACCGCTCAACTCTGCCTCCAGGGCAAGATTCATGACAATAAACGTCAACCTGCGTTTTCCTACACAGCCAGAGTGGGGCAGAGTGTGAGCATAGCCACTAGACTAGACTACTGATTAGCACCACACTGTGGTGAAGAGCATGGACGCTGGACAAAGCAAGATTACATTACTGATGCATATTGTACTAGATTCTCCACAGGCCAATTTGATTTACTATATGAGTATTATGGGTTATTATTCTGTTTTCTCTTCAGGATGCTGAATGACAAAATAGTTGAAGACACAGCAATTTGTTTTATAATTTCTAATTAAGATAGTTGATCAGTCAAATAACATATTACACAAATGTACATAATACAATTGCACTGTAGGGCCACATGCCACGCATGTGATGGTGTGAGTGTCTGACTCAACCAGTAGGTGGTGGAAGCGAGCTATTTAAAACGGTTTCACGCCCTACTCAAATAAAATAAACTAAAATTGTAATCATCACATGTGCCACATACAACAGGTATAGGTAGACCTTACTGTGAAATGCTTACTTACAACCCCTTTACCAACAATGCAGTTCAAGAAATTGAGTTAATACAATATTTACTAAATAAACTCAAGTTAAAAATCTAATAAAAAAGTAACAAGAAAATACATAACAGTTACCAGGCTAAATACAGAGGAGAGGGTACCAGTAACCCCGTATGATGCATTTTGCACCTTACTGTATGATGCTGCGTTTTTCACCATATGATGCATTTTGAAAGTGACTTATCTTGAAAACTTGATTGTTGACATGCAAAACATTTTGGGACTATATCAACAATGGACTAATGAAACAAATACCAAAATATATATATTTTTTTGTGGCGTTTTCCTTCAAATCCATTGAACCTGTTCCATAATGAAGACAAGATCAGCAAAAGCTTCACATCTATGTTGAACAAAAATACAAAACGCAACATGTAAAGTGTTGGTCCCATGTTTCATGAGCTGAAATAAAAGATCACAGAAGTTTTCCATAAGCACAAAAAGCATATTTCTCTCAAATTTTGTGCTCACATTTGTTTACATCTCTGTTAGTGAGAATTTCTCATTTCCCAAGATAATGCATCCACCTGACAGGTGTGGCATATCAAGAAGCTGATTAAATGGCATGATCATTACACAGGTCCGCCTTGTGATGGGGACAATAAAATGTGCAGTTCTGTCACACAACACAATGCCGCAGATGTCTAAAGTTTTGAGGGAGCATGCAATCGGCATTCTGACTGCAGGAATGTCCACCAGAGCTGTTGCAAGATCATTTAATGTTAATTTCTCTACCATAAGCCGCCGCCAACATTGTTTGCGAGAGTTCGGCAGTACGTCCAACCGTCCTTACAACCGCAGACCACATGTAACCACGCCAGCCCAGGATCTCCACATCTGGTTTCTTTCGGACAGCTGATGAAACTGAGGAGTACTCCTGTCGGTAATAAAGATCTTTTGTGGGGAAAAACTCATTCTGATTAGCAGGGCCTGACTCCCCAAGTGGATGGGCCTATGCCCTCCCAGGCACAGCCATGGCTGCGTCCCTGCCCAGTCATGTGAAATCCATAGATTAGGGCCTAATCAATTTATTTCCATTGAATGATTTCCTTACATAATATAATAATAATAATATATATTATACAATAATAATATATGCCATTTAGCATGGAAAAGACGCTTTTATCCAAAGCGACTTACAGTCATGTGTGCATACATTCTACGTATGGGTGGTCCCGCTAAAGTGAGCAGAATCGAACCCACTACCCTGGCGTTACAAGCGCCATGCTCTACCAACTGAGCTACAGAAGGACATTTTTTTTACTTATTACAGTTAGTATACCTTACTAAAAAAAATTGCATTTGTATTACTCATATGCATTGTTGGTAATACAAATGCAATTTTTTTAGTAAGGTATACATATATTTAACACGACCACTAAGCCACGCCTCCTATAATTTCCCAGTGTACCTTTCCTTTTTGATCAAATTGTTACCACCCATGACTGTACATGTTAGTGACAGAGACTTGGTTGATTAATTGGCCACAATAGCACTGATGTGGTTTTCACCAAGTGAGTTCCTAGGCAAATATTATTATTAATATAGAAATAACCATTACATGTATCATAAGGCCTTATACAATTGCCTGAAACTCATAGTTAACATCAGGCCTGTAGGTAGATTGCAAATTCCACAAACCTTCTCAATTTTTTTTACCAGTAATTGTAAAAAAAAGCAAACATGATTTTTCAACTTCAGCTGTAAATCACATTATGCTGGCTTGCAAAGTTGCAATTTCTATTGGAATATAGCCAGCGTGAGCCACGCCCTGACCTTAGTTATCTTTGTTTTCTTTATTATTTTGGTTAGGTCAGGGTGTGACGAGGGTGGTTTGTGTAGTTGTTCCCGGAGGCTTTGTATGTCTAGTTTTTTTGGTATATCAAATCAAATCAAATGTATTTATATAGCCCTTCGTACATCAGCTGATATCTCAAAGTGCTGTACAGAAACCCAGCCTAAAACCCCAAACAGCAAGCAATGCAGGTGTAGAAGCACGGTGGCTAGGAAAAACTCCCTAGAAAGGCCAAAACCTAGGAAGAAACCTAGAGAGGAACCAGGCTATGTGGGGTGGCCAGTCCTCTTCTGGCTGTGCCAGGTGGAGATTATAACAGAACATGGCCAAGATGTTCATAAATGACCAGCATGGTCGAATAATAACAAGGCAGAACAGTTGAAACTGGAGCAGCAGCATGGCCAGGTGGACTGGGGACAGCAAGGAGTCATGTCAGGTAGTCCTGGGGCATGGTCCTAGGGCTCAGGTCCTCCGAGAGAGAGAAAGAAAGAAAGAGAGAATTAGAGAGAGCATATGTGGGGTGGCCCGTCCTCTTCTGGCTGTGCCGGGTGGAGATTATAATAGAACATGGCCAAGATGTTCAAATGTTCATAAATGACCAGCATGGTCGAATAATAGTAAGGCAGAACAGTTGAAACTGGAGCAGCAGCATGGCCAGGTGGACTGGGGACAGCAAGGAGTCATCATGTCAGGTAGTCCTGGGGCATGGTCCTAGGGCTCAGGTCAGTTGAAACTGGAGCAGCAGCATGGCCAGGTGGACTGGGGACAGCAAGGAGTCATCATGTCAGGTAGTCCTGGGGCATGGTCCTAGGGCTCAGGTCCTCCGAGAGAGAGAAAGAAAGAAGGAGAGAATTAGAGAACGCACTTAGATTCACACAGGACACCGAATTAGGACAGGAGGGGTACTCCAGATATAACAAACTGACCCTAGCCCCCCGACACAAACTACTGCAGCATAAATACTGGAGGCTGAGACAGGAGGGGACAGGAGACACTGTGGCCCCATCCGAGGACACCCCCGGACAGGGCCAAACAGGAAGGATATAACCCCACCCACTTTGCCAAAGCACAGCCCCCACACCACTAGAGGGATATATCTTGTTTTTTTTCTATATCTAGGTGTTTATATGTCTATGGTTGCCTAGATTGGTTCCCAATCAGAGGCAGCTGTTTATCGTTGTCTCTGATTGGGGACCATATTTAGGTAGCCATATTCCTTGGGTATTTTGTGGGTTATTGTCTATGTGTAGTTGCATATTCAGCACCCGTGTGTATAGCGTCACGTTCGTTTGTTTAGTGTTCTTCAGGTAAATAAAGAAGAATGTATTCTTATCACGCTGCACCTTGGTCTCCTCGTTATGACGAACGTGAGTGACAGCGTTAGGCTAACCACCCATTGAAATTTGTATTCACCCGCAACCTGCATTCATGAACAGGGTTAAGAACAGTGCAAGGAAACTAAAATGGAACAACCATTTCATTAACAAAAATGCAAAAATGCAATGATTGGTTATAATACAATATGTATCTTTGTGTAGGATAACATTTGATCAATCAATCACTCAATGTACATGCAAAAACACAGATATGTAAAATAACTTCCCAAATAATCTACCTGCAGTAGATAGAGCATTCTGAGGAAAAAGTTCATTTGTTACCATACTGTATCTTTAAAAAAAATGTGTTGGTATGACTTCTCATTTAGTTTGGAGTCAGTATTACATAAATATTTGAAGTATTAATTACTTTTCATTGACTTTGAGTACAATTTACTAGAATTATTTGAGTTAAAAAGGACTTGGGAGTTTACAGTGTACACCAAGGCTTTGCAGAATGACTCACATCCATAATGAAGAGATGATGTCATATCACTGCATGTTCCTCGTAAAGACTTGAATCACACAAGATGTTCCCGCATGCCTCGACTGATACCTAAATTAGGTTCAGGCAGCTAATGTAAAGTTTAAACTGTACAGAGTGCTCCATGTGTGCACCCACCCCCGTTCCACCCTCCCCGATACACATTACGGCCCACCTGTCAGAGAGACATTTCCAACCGTAACATGACCCTGGGTGCTCTCTGATGCTGCAGCTCTGGCTCCAGGGGAACATGGCTCGGATGACACTGTCACCTTTTCGCAGTGGGATACAAATCCCTTTGGAATGATTCTCCGTGTGTCGCCATGACTTAAACCTATCTGTAAGGTCCTAACACGGTGGGCTACTTCACGGTTTGATATGTTTATGGCTTCAGATTACCACGTTTTAAAACCTTGGCTCTTCTCGTCAGTGAGACCCTAAAACTGGATCATTCCATTTTAATGAACAAGACAGGCTTTATTGGTGCTTTCCACAAAGACATCTGAGAGGCGGGGACTGGAGGGCCATGTTAGGTAACATACTTTTGTTTAGAGCCTGTTTTAATGGGGCTAAATACACTTGCCACCATTGACTCAGTCAACATGTCCTGCTTTTTTACAAGGCAGAGCGAGGCCTCAATGTTCTTGGCAGAGCTGGAATTCTAATGGAGTCCTAGCAGCAGCGTTGACGAGGTTGGCCTTTGTGAGAGACTGACTATTCAGTCAATGTGGGAAAGAGGCTTGCGACTCACCTCAAGCCATTCTGAGGCTGATCATCTAAAGCCTTTTCAATATGTGTTGCCTAAACCTTACGAGGTGTACAGAAAATATGACAACTCAAATTAGTGACAACATCAGTGCGGTTGAATGGTTTTACATGACCTCTTTCGTGAGTCGTTGAGTTGGCCTGAGACTGGACTGAAATCCACATCGGATGAGGAATGTGCCATCACTGCACAAAAGTTTAAACAATTTCCAGGACAAAGAAAATAGAGTTGTCCCCACTGAGGCATGTTCAAATTTCAACATAGCTTTTGTTCTTCAAGTTCCAAATAAGCATTTTCAAGCCTTCTCTCTCACTCCCACCAAGCCCCTCTAAAGCTTATAAAAACCAGTCCCAAAATGGGGAACTGAAAGCTGAACCTGTAGTCTCATAGCAACAGGAAGTGTGGTTATTGCATATTATAATTTCTAGTTTTATAAATCTGTGGTTGTGCCTTCGGAAAGTATTCACACCCCTTAACACATTTTGTTGTGTTACAGCCTGAGTTTAACATTGATTCAATAGAGATTGTGTGTCACTGGCCTACACACAATACCCCATAATGTCAAAGTGGAATTATGTTTTTCTAAAGTTGTACAAATTAATAAAAAATGAAAAGTTGAAATGTCTAGAGTCAATAAGTATTCAATCCCTTTGTTATGACAATAATGGACTCACTATGTGTGCAGTAATAATGAATATATTTGTTAATGAATACCGAATCTCTGTACCCCACAAATACAATTATTTGTATGGTCCCTCAGTTGAGCAGTGCAATTTAAACAAATATTCAACCACAAAGACCAAAGAGGTTTTCCAATGCCTCACAAAGAAGGGCACCTATAGATGTGTAAAATGTATTTTTAAAAAGCAGACATTGAATATCCCTTTGAGCATGGTGAGGTTATTAATTACACTTTAGATAGTATATCAATACACCCAGTCACTACAAAGATACAAGCGTCTTTCTAACTCAGTTGCTGGAGAGGAAGGAAACCGCTCAGGCATTTCACCATGAGGCCAATGGTGACTTTAAAACAGTTGCTGTTTAAACGCTGTGATAGGAGAAAACTGAAGATGGAGCAACAACATTGTCGTTACTCCACAATACTAACCTAATTGACAGAGTGAAAAGAAGGAAGCTTGAAACCGAAAAATATTCCAATACAGCAAAAAATGTGGCAAAGCAATTAGCTTTTTGTCCCAAATACAAAGTGTTATGTTTGGGGCAAATCCAATAGAACACATTACTGAGTACCACTCTCCATATTTTCAAGCATAGTGGTGGCTGCATCATGTTATGGGTGTGCTTGTAATCGATAAGCTAAGCACGGGCAAAACCCTAGAGGAAAACCTGGTTCAGTCTGCTTTCCAACAGACATTGGGAGATTAATTCTCCTTTCAGCAGGACAATAACCTAAAACACAAGGCCAAATCGACACAGAACTTGCTTACCAAGAAGACAGTGAATGTTCCTGATAGGCCGAGTTACAGTTTTGACTTAAATCTACTTGGAAATCTATGGCAAGACCTGAAAATGGTTGTCTAACAACCAATTTGACAGAGTTTGAATTTTTTTTTAAGAATAATTGGCAAATGTTGCACAATCCAGGTGTGGAAAGCTCTTAGAGAACTACCCAGAAAGACTCACAGCATTAATTAATTCCAAAGGTGCTTCTACAAAGTATTGACTTAGGGGTGTGAATACTTATGCAAATTCAATATTTCTGTATTTCAATAAATGTGCACACCTTTCTAAAAACATTTTTTCACTTTGTCATTTTAGGGTATTATGGGTAGATGACAATACATATATTTAATTAATTTTGAATTCAGGCTGTAACACAACTAAATGTGGATTAAGTCAAGGGGTGTGACTACTTTCTGAAGGCACTTTAGGTACTATAAAACAGTACATTAGCTGGACATGGTGACATATCAAGTTCCACTCTGATAGGTTAGCTGTCTATGATTAGTTATTATAGGGATACCAGAAAGTCATTGAAAGGGATAACTTCTTCAGCTTGGTTTGATTACCTTTCTGTTCTGCCTCCTGTCCACACTCACATCCTTGATGCTTAGCAACGGCCGTGGAACACCACATGATGTATGAATCATTGTCATCATCTCCAAGAGGTGTGTGGTAATATCTCACCCTGTACCTGACAGCACTGTGCTTCCACATATTCGTCTGTCTGTTTGTTTGTTTTTTACTCAGTGCCGTACTCTCTGTAGTTTCCCTAACAGAGCTACCACTCTAACTATTGGACTTCTGTTACATTTGATCAATATGTTCTAGCTTTAGCCAGCCAGCCTGCACTACTGTATCCATTACTTAAAGCTAGAAAACCTGGGAATTTTGGACATCGAGTCACAGTGTCACTCACGCGCCATCCGTGTTAATAACGGGAAGGACCTTGTCAGCTTCATAGGCTAGCATCCTCTCTGGTGGCGGTCATATCTGGGAACTACTGAACCTGTGCATGGCTCACAACTGACCCAAATCACCTTGTCCAGCGGTGCACCTTTTGCCAAATCTAGTGTCACATACCGTTAACATGACACAATAGTTACAGTGTCACTCATGCACCATCAGTGTTAAGGACTTTGTTAGCCTCACAGGCGAGCATCCCGTCTGGTGGCGGTCATGCCTTTGGCGTGTTTTACCAGGTCTGCCAGACATAGGCTGCAGTGTAGTTGGTCCAACCCATCTATGTTAGGCTACATTTTGAGAGCTTCATTTTGTGAGCTATTCCCAAACAGTGAGCATTTGTCATGGCTGAACGTGTCCGGCTTTCAAAGAAATTACATTCTGTGACCGAGCGGTGCTGACTGAACGCTAATTTTATACCTCCCGACTGCGATGCCGTCATGGTTTCGTAATGAGATCTATTCGTCAGAATTTGCTCTTAAGGCTTTGCTGATTTATCATTGCAATAGTACGGTGAGACTGCATGTACGTGCATTAACACCGGATTCTTAGACTAATGCTAACATTTGGGAGGAGTGATGCCCTACAGCCTTAACTACAAGGCTATCCGATTATCAGTTATTTTACGTAATCAATGACTTGTTGATTTTGACACACTCCCTAACATGTGGATGGCTTGCTTTCAAAGCCTTTTACTATGCCTGACTTAGGATGGGAAAATCTCACATACATGTATACTCTTATGGAGAACAAATATAGCCTAATTTTAGTATAATGTTCTTAAATCCCTATTTAATGTTGAGTACAGACACACACAACATCCTTCAGCATTGCATTTTTGACAGAAAGTTTGTTTATCTTTGTTGCAACATAAAGAGCCCTTTGAAGGACTTCCCCAGTCAGCCCAGTTATTGCGAGACTTGTGTGTGTGTGTATGTGTTTGTGTTTGTGTTTGAATTATCATAGGAAGAGAGAAAGAGAGTGTGTGTGAATGTGTGTATGTGCGTGGGAGACCTTCCCAGGCATCTAATGACTGGTACTGTGTGTGTGTGTGTGTGTGTGTGTGTGTGTGTGTGTGTGTGTGTGTGTGTGTGTGTGTGTGTGTGTGTGTGTGTGTGTGTGTGTGTGTGTGTGTGTGTGTGTGTGTGTGTGTGTGTGTGTGTGTGTGTGTGCTTGCGTGCATGCATGCATGCGTGTGTGTGTGTGTGTGTGCGTGCGTGCGTGTGTGCGCGTGCATGCGTGTGTGTGTGTGTATGTGTTTGTGTTTGAATTATCATAGGAAGAGAGAAAGAGAGAGAAAGAGTGTGTGAGTGTGTGTGAGTGTGTGTATGTGCGTGGGAGACCTTCCCAGGCACCTAATGGCTGGTACTGTGTGTGTGTGTGTGTGTGTGTGTGTGTGTGTGTGTGTGTGTGTGTGTGTGTGTGTGTGTGTGTGTGTGTGTGTGTGTGTGTGTGTGTGTGTGTGTGTGTGTGTGAGTGAGAGCCCAGGCACAAAGCTTTTATTTTACTTGGCTGGCTCTCACACTGCTGAGAGCAGCTGAAAACGGAGGCAGAACAGAAGTCTTTGGCCAGTGGTATGGCCCGGACCCAATGCCTTCATTTATGCCCTTTCCGTTTTTTCTACCTTGTTCTTGAACAAAGGCTGATTGTGACAAAGTTTCGCAGACTGGCCTCAAACCTGTTAGTGACACTAGTATGAAGACTGAAAAAGTCATAAGCACCTTTTTTTTATCCTATAATGGATTTTTACTATGACTTCCAACCAATATTACAGCCCAGCGCATCAAAGTGAAGGACAAATGATGACCCCTGCATTATGTTTGAAAAAGTCAGTACTGTGTGAGGATAGATGGGGACTGCATTGCATTTCCCCGACGTCAATCAATCAGTGCTAGGTATCATAAGCTACATCATGATCTACAACAGTTGTGAAGATTTATCACCTCTCATACTCTGGAAGCAGTGGCGGATTTAGGTATGGGCGACATGGGCAGCCTCCCAGGGCGGGGTCGGCACGGGGCAGCCGCACCAAAAATTTTGGAATGGTAATATTTGCGCGATCGGTTTTCTAACGCTCCTTTGCACGTCACGTCAATGATATCATGTCACCATGTGGGAATGTGGGTAAATTAACCTTGTCAGAGTGGGCACCCTGATTCTAGTTTGTGAGCTAAGCAGGCTACTGCCTGGGAAGGTCTCCCTCTCAGAAGTACGAGATGGGGAGAGGGGCGGGGGTAGGTTGACCTCAGGTCTCACCACTGGAAGGGGAGAGGGGGAATCTATCAAATAGCGCACCTCTAACTTTGTACAGTACTAATGCAATTAGTAAAATCAGTCACGCTATGAAATGCTACCAAATAAACCACAATTCATTCATAATACTGTGAATAAATAAACTCAGCAAAAAAAGAAATGTCCTTCAAAGATCATTTGTAAAAATCCACAGATCTTCATTGTAAAGGGTTTAAGCACTGTTTTCCATGCTTGTTCAATGAGCCATAAACAATTAATGAACATGCACTTGTGGAACGGTTGTTCAGACACTAACAGCTTACAGACAATAGGCAATTAAGGTCACAGTTATGAAAACTCAGGACACTAAAGAGGCCTTTCTACTGACTGAAAAACACCAAAAGAAACATGCCCAGGGTCCCTGCTCATCTGCGTGAACGTGCCTTAGGCATGCTGCAAGTAGGCATGAGGACTGCAGATGTGGCCTGGGGAATAAATTGCAATGTCCATACTGTGAGATGCCTAAGACAGCGCTACAGGGAGACAGGGTGGACAGCTGATCATCCTCGCAGTGGCAGACCACATGTAGCAACACCTGTACAGGATCCGAAACATCACACCTGCAGGATAGGTACAGGATGGCAACAACAACTGCCAGAGTTACACAAGGAACGCACAATCCATCCATCAGTGCTCAGACTGTCCGCAATAGGCTGAGAGAGGCTGGACTGAGGGCTTGTAGGCAGGTCCTCACCAGACATCACCAGGAAACAATGCACAAATGGGAACAACCCCACCGTCGCTGGACCAGACAGGACTGGCAAAAAGTGCTCTTCACAGACGAGTCACGGTTTTGTCTCACCAGGGGTGATGGTTGGATTCCCGTTTATCGTCGAAGGAATGAGCGTTACACTGATGCTTGTACTCTGGAGCGGGATCGATTTGGAGGTGGAGGGTCCGTCATGGTTTGGGGTGGTGTGTCACAGCATCATCGGACTGAGCTTGTTGTCATTGTTGGCAATCTCAATGCTGTGCGTTACAGGGAAGACATCCTCCTCCCTCATGTGGTACCCTTCCTGCAGGCTCATCTTGACATGACCCTCCAGCATGACAATGCCACCAGCCATACTGCTCATTCTGTGCATGATTTCCTGCAAGACAGGAATGTCAGTGTTCTGCCATGCCTAGCAAAGAGACCGGATCTCAATCCCATTGAGCACGTCTGGGACCTGTTGGACCGGAGGGTGAGGGCTAGGGCCAGGGCCATTCCCCCCAGAAATGTCTGGGAACTTGCAGGTGCATTGGTGGACGAGTGGGGTAACATCTCACAGCAAGAACTGGCAAACCTGGTGCAGTCCATGAGGAGGAGATGCACTGCAGTACTTAATGCAGCTGGAAACCACACCAGATACTGACTGTTACTTTTGATTTGGACCCTCCCTTTGTCCAGGGACACATTATTACATTTCTGTTTGTCACGTGTCTGTGCAACATGTCCGTGTGTGTCTCAGTTGTTGAATCTTGTTGTGTTCATACAAATATTTACACATGTTAAGTTTGCTTTAAATAAACTCAGTCGACAGTGAGAGGACGTTTCTTGTTTTGCTGAGTTTAAAACCAGTCTGCACACCACCAAGGTGAATTGGTTTTGTCTTGACTCTTGGTTGACAGTGTTGGGGGATGGGTAATGTACTGATGCTCCAGTGCCAAATCAACACAAATGGATAAGATTAGGTCTAAGCCATCAGATGTCAAATTTAGTGAAAGAAGGAAAGAAGAAGAGGAGAAATGGGCAAAGATAAAGGAATGCAGCTATGTCATCTCTTTATGAGTATAATGTTTCTGCATGTAATGATGTAGGCTAGTACAAGACTTATGTTTGTTAGCCTATGTTGCTTGCTATGCTATTACACATAGGGCGACAATATTCCGTTTTCTGTCCAACTAGCTTACATACCATTGAATATAATTTCACACAGTTTCATCATGATAATGTGTGTAGCCTGCAGCAAAACGATTACAACCTAACTAGCACATTATTGATTTGGTTAACTTTCATTGAGGTGACATAAAGGTTTTCTGTGATTGTATTGACCAGGTCCTGAACTCAGTAAGGGGAATTTCCAATGCTGTAGGCTAACTTAAAATACGTCTATATTATGCTGATATGTTGTATATTTTGTGATATATTGAGTATTTTGGGGTGTCTTATGCCTAGAATTAACCAAGGAGGTTGTGTGGTTAATTTGGTTCCTATTCTGAAAGTTTGATACATTGTGCATAATGACATGTATATTTAATTGTGCAACAAATGTATTTAGGGTGTCAGACTCATATACTGTATTTCAATGCAAATTCAGGGGCACTTTGGAGCACTCTCTGGCACTGGCCAGGATGAGGAGCCATCTACCTCCTCAGCCACACAGGCCTATTCAGAAATGATCTTGGAGCCTCAGGATGATGAGCCACCACCTCCTCAGCCACACAGGCCTCTTCAGAAATGTTGTCTGAGGATGAGGATGAAGACCCATTTGCTTCCACTTCTCACCAGCAGGATTCTTCATGTGTGTTTGTGTACATGTGCACATTTGTGTGGGGACACGCACATGTGTTTATGTGTGCATCCCTGCATAACATAAACAAAATAAATAATTTCCCTTTAGTAAAGTTTTAAGTTTCTATATTGTAGATAACAATGATGATTTTATTATTACTGGGTATGTATGTGGGAGGTTCCACCACTATAAATGCTATGAATAACGTATGCAAACGAATGCTCTCCATTAGAAATGCCTGTAAATCAAATCAAATCAAATTTTATTTGTCACATACACATGGTTAGCAGATGTTAATGCGAGTGTAGCGAAATGCTTGTGCTTCTAGTTCCGACAATGCAGTGATAACCAACAAGTAATCTAACTAACGATTCCAAAACTATTGTCTTATACACAGTGTAAGGGGATAAAGAATATATACATAAGGATATATGAATGAGTGATGGTACAGGGCAGCATACAGTAGATGGTATCGAGTACAGTATATACATATGAGATGAGTATGTAGACAAAGTAAACAAAGTGGCATAGTTAAAGTGGCTAGTGATACATGTATTACATAAGGATGCAGTCGATGATATAGAGTACAGTATATACGTATGCATATGAGATGAATAATGTAGGGTAAGTAACATTATATAAGGTAGCATTGTTTAAAGTGGCTAGTGATATATTTACATCATTTCCCATCAATTCCCATTATTAAAGTGGCTGGAGTTGGGTCAGTGTCAATGACAGTGTGTTGGCAGCAGCCACTCAATGTTAGTGGTGGCTGTTTAACAGTCTGATGGCCTTGAGATAGAAGCTGTTTTTCAGTCTCTCGGTCCCAGCTTTGATGCACCTGTACGGGCCTCGCCTTCTGGATGATAGCGGGGTGAACAGGCAGTGGCTCGGGTGGTTGATGTCCTTGATGATCTTTATGGCCTTCCTGTAACATCGGGTGGTGTAGGTGTCCTGGAGGGCAGGTAGTTTGCCCCCGGTGATGTGTTGTGCAGACCTCACTACCCTCTGGAGAGCCTTACGGTTGAGGGCGGAGCAGTTGCCGTACCAGGCGATGATACAGCCCGCCAGGATGCTCTCGATTGTGCATCTGTAGAAGTTTGTGAGTGCTTTTGGTGACAAGCCGAATTTCTTCAGCCTCCTGAGGTTGAAGAGGCGCTGCTGCGCCTTCTTCACGACGCTGTCAGTGTGAGTGGACCAATTCAGTTTGTCTGTGATGTGTATGCCGAGGAACTTAAAACTTGCTACCCTCTCCACTACTGTTCCATCGATGTGGATAGGGGGGGTGTTCCCTCTGCTGTTTCCTGAAGTCCACAATCATCTCCTTAGTTTTGTTGACGTTGAGTGTGAGGTTATTTTCCTGACACCACACTCCGAGGGCCCTCACCTCCTCCCTGTAGGCCGTCTCGTCGTTGTTGGTAATCAAGCCTACCACTGTTGTGTCGTCCGCAAACTTGATGATTGAGTTGGAGGCGTGCGTGGCCACGCAGTCGTGGGTGAACAGGGAGTACAGGAGAGGGCTCAGAACGCACCCTTGTGGGGCCCCCGTGTTGAGGATCAGCGGGGAGGAGATGTTGTTGCCTACCCTCACCATCTGGGGGCGGCCCGTCAGGAAGTCCAGTACCCAGTTGCACAGGGCGGGGTCGAGACCCAGGGTCTCGAGCTTGATGACGAGCTTGGAGGGTACTATGGTGTTGAATGCTGAGCTGTAGTCGATGAACAGCATTCTCACATAGGTATTCCTCTTGTCCAGATGGGTTAGGGCAGTGTGGTTGAGATTGCATCGTCTGTGGACCTATCTGGGCGGTAAGCAAATTGGAGTGGGTCTAGGGTGTCAGGTAGGGTGGAGGTGATATGGTCCTTGACTAGTCTCTCAAAGCACTTCATGATGACGGAAGTGAGTGCTACGGGGCGGTAGTCGTTTAGCTCAGTTACCTTAGCTTTCTTGGGAACAGGAACAATGGTGGCCCTCTTGAAGCATGTGGGAACAGCAGACTGGTATAGGGATTGATTGAATATGTCCATAAACACACCGGCCAGCTGGTCTGCGCATGCTCTGAGGGCGCGGCTGGGGATGCCGTCTGGGCCTGCAGCCTTGCGAGGGTTAACACGTTTAAATGTCTTACTCACCTCGGCTGCAGTGAAGGAGAGACCGCATGTTTTCGTTGCAGGCCGTGTCAGTGGCACTGTATTGTCCTCAAAGCGGGCAAAAAAGTTATTTAGTCTGCCTGGGAGCAAGACATCCTGGTCCGTGACTGGGCTGGGTTTCTTCTTGTAGTCCGTGATTGACTGTAGACCCTGCCACATGCCTCTTGTATCTGAGTCGTTGAATTGAGATTCTACGTTGTCTCTGTACTGACGCTTAGCTTGTTTAATAGCCTTGCGGAGGGAATAGCTGCACTGTTTGTATTCGGTCATGTTACCAGACACCTTGCCCTGATTAAAAGCAGTGGTTCGCGCTTTCAGTTTCACGCGAATGCTGCCATCAATCCACGGTTTCTGGTTAGGGAATGTTTTTATCGTTGCTATGGGAACGACATCTTCAACGCACGTTCTAATGAACTCGCACACCGAATCAGCGTATTCGTCAATATTTTTATCTGACGCAATACGAAACATGTCCCAGTCCACGTGATGGAAGCAGTCTTGGAGTGTGGAGTCAGCTTGGTCGGACCAGCGTTGGACAGACCTCAGCGTGGGAGCCTCTTGTTTAAGTTTCTGTCTGTAGGCAGGGATCAACAAAATGGAGTCGTGGTCAGCTTTTCCGAAAGGGGGGCGGGGCAGGGCCTTATATGCGTCGCGGAAGTTAGAGTAACAATGATCCAAGGTTTTACCACCCCTGGTTGCACAATCGATATGCTGATAAAATTTAGGGAGTCTTGTTTTCAGAGCAGCTTTGTTAAAATCCCCAGCTACAATGAATGCAGCCTCCGGATAAATGGTTTCCAGTTTGCAAAGAGTTAAATAAAGTTCGTTCAGAGCCATCAATGTGTCTGCTTGGGGGGGGATATATACGGCTGTGATTATAATCGAAGAGAATTCTCTTGGTAGATAATGCGGTCTACATTTGATTGTGAGGAATTCTAAATCAGGTGAACAGAAGGATTTGAGTTCCTGTATGTTTCTTTCATCACACCATGTCTCGTTAGTCATGAGGCATACGCCCCCGCCACTCTTCTTACCAGAAAGATGTTTGTTTCTGTCGGCGCGATGCGTGGAGAAACCCGTTGGCTGCACCGCCCCGGATAGCGTCTCTCCAGTGAGCCATGTTTCCGTGAAGCAGAGAACGTTACAGTCTCTGATGTCCCTCTGGAATGCTACCCTTGCTCGGATTTCATCAACCTTGTTGTCAAGAGACTGGACATTGGCAAGAAGAATGCTAGGGAGTGGTGCGCGATGTGCCCGTGTCCGGAGTCTGACCAGAAGACCGCTACGTTTCCCTCTTTTACGAAGTCGTTTTTTGGGGTCGCTGCATGGAATCAATTCCGTTGACCTGTTTGTAAGGCAGAACACAGGATCCGCGTCGCGGAAAACATATTCTTGGTCGTACTGACGGTGAGTTGACGCTGATCTTATATTCAGTAGTTCTTCTCGACTGTATTTAATGAAACCTAAGATGACCTGGGGTACTAATGTAAGAAATAACACGTAAAAAAAACAAAAAACTGCATAGTTTCCTAGGAACGCGAAGCGAGGCGGCCATCTCTGTCGGCGCCGGCCAGCTGGTCAGGTTAGCATAGGGCTAGGTCAGGTTAGCATAGGGCTGTAGCAGCATCCCCACCAAATCCTGCTGCTGAGGATGAACCACTGTCTACAGACCCTGCTGACTGGCTTTTAGTTCTGACTGACAGAATTCGGAGACAAATAGTTTGCAGAGGACCTAGTGAGGTACCACCTAACTTTGTTTCCCCAAGGAATGAGAATGATGGAAGCAGTTGCCACCACCAGTATTTCAGGATGACCTTGGTGAGTGGTGAAACAATCCCTTGAAGTTGTGTTTTTTTTCGCGTTATTTGTAACTTATTTTGTACATAATGTTTCTGCAACCGTATCTTATGGCAAAAAAGAGCTGGATATCAGGACAGCGATCACTCACCTCGGATTAGACAAAGATTTTTTCTTCAACAAACTTGCGCGTACAAGACATTCTCCAAACACCCGGCAGGGCCGACATCCACGTTATTTGTAAGAGGAAGTGATGCAGGTACAGAGGACAAAGAGCCGGATGCCTGGTCAGGACCTGAAAAAGGCGAGTGGGAAAGCTGCCGTTACCGTCAATACTACTCACCAACGTGCAACCATTAGTCAATAAACTAGACGAGGTACGATCATGAATATCCTATCAACGAGACATGAAAAACTGTAATATCCTATGTTTCACAAAATCGTGGCTAAATGATGACATGGATAGTCAGCTAGCGGGATACACGCTGCACCGGCAAGATGGGGGGGTCTGTGCATATTTGTAAACAACAGCTGGTGCACGAAATCTAAGGAAGTCTCTAGATTTTGCTCGCCTGAAGTAGAGTATATTGTGATAAATTGCAGGCCACGCCACTTGCCTAGAGCGTTTTCAGCTATACTTTTCGTGGATGTTTATTTACCACCACAGACAGATGCTGGCACTAAACCCGCACTCAGTCAGCTGTATAAGGAAATAAGCAAACAGGAAACCACTCACTCAGAGGCGGCGCTCCTAGTGGCTGGAGACTTTAATGCAGGGAAACTTAAATCAGTTCTACCAAATTTCCATCAACATGTTAACTGTGCAACCAGAGGGAAAACAATTCCAGATCTCCTGTACTCCACACAGAGAGACGCGTACAAAGATTTCCCTCGCCCTCCACTTGGTAAATCCGACCACATCTCTATCCTCCTGATTCCTGCTTATAAGCAAAAATTAAAGCAGGAAGCACCAGTGACTCGGTTTATAAAAAAGTGGTCAGATGAAGCAGATGCTAAACTACAGGACTGTTTTGCTATCACAGACTGGAACATGTTCCGGGATTCTTCCGATGGCATTGAGGAGTACACCACAACAGTCACTGGCTTTATCAATAAGTGCATCGAGGACGTCGTCCCCACAGTGACTGTACATACATACCCCAACCAGAAGCCATGGATTACAGGCAACATTCGCACTGAGCTAAAGGGTAGAGCTGCCGCTTTCAAGGTGACGGACTCTAACCCGGACGCTTACAAGAAATCCTGCTATGGCCTGCGACGAACCATCAAAGAGGCAAAGCGTAAATACAGGGCTAAGATTAAATCATACTACACCGGCTATGACGCTCGTCTTATGTGGCAGGGCTTGCAAACCATTAGAGACTACAAAGGGAAGCACAGCCGCGAGCTGTCCAGTGACACGAGCCTACCAGCCAGATGAGCTAAATCACTTCTATGCTCGCTTCGAGGCAAGCAACACTGAGGCATGCATGAGACCATCAGCTGTTCCAGGCGAGTGTGGGATCATGTTCTCCGTAGCCGATGTGAGCAAGACCTTTAAACAGGTCAACGTACACAAGGCTGTGGGGACAGACGGATTACCAGGACGTGTGCTCCTGGCATGTGCGCACCAACTGGCAGGTGTCTTCACTGACATTTTCAACATTACATTTACATTTAAGTCATTTAGCAGACGCTCTTATCCAGAGCGACTTACAAATTGGTGCATTCACCTTATGACGTCCCTGATTAAGTCTGTAATACCAACATGTTTCAAGCAGACCACCATAGTCCCTGTGCCGAAGAACACAAAGGCAACCTGCGTAAATGACTACAGACCCGTGGCAATCACGTCTGTAGCTATGACATGCTTTGAAAGGTTGGCAATGGCTCACATCAACACCATTATCCCAGAAACCCTAGACCCACTCCAATTTGCATACCGCCCAAACAGGTCCACAGATGATGGAATCTCTATTGCGCGCCACACTGCCCTTTCCCACCTGGACAAAAGGAACACCTACGTGAGAATGTTATTCATTGACTACAGCTCAGCGTTCAACACCATAGTACCCTCAAAGCTCATCACTAAGCTAAGGATCCTGGGACTAAACACCTCCCTCTGCAACTGGATCTTGGACTTCCTGACGGGCCGCCCCCCAGGCGGTGAGGATAGGTAGCAACACATCTGCCACGCTAATCCTCAACACTGGAGCTCCCCAGGGGTGCGTGCTCAGTCCCCTCCTGTACTCTCTGTTCACCCACGACTGCATGGCCAGGCACAACTCCAACACCATCATTAAGTTTGCAGACGAGACAGCCTATAGGGAGGAAGTCAGAAACCTGGCCGGGTGGTGCCAGAATAACAACCTATCCCTCAACGTAAATCTAAGGAGATTATTGTGGACTACAGGAAAAGGAGGACCGAGCACGCCCCCATTCTCATCGACGGGGCTGTATAGTGGAGCAGGTTGAGAGCTTCAAGTTCCTTGGTGTCCACATCAACAACAAACTAGAATGGTCAAAACACACCAAGACAGTCGTGAAGAGGGCACGACAAAGCCTATTCCCCCTCAGGAAACGAGAAAGATTAGGCATGTGTCGTGAGATCCTCAAATAGTTCTACAGCTGCAACATCAAGAGCATCCTGACTGGTTGCATCACTGCCTGGTACAGCAACTGCCCGGTCTCTGACCGCAAGGCACTACAGAGGGTAGTTTGTACGGCCCAGTACATCATTGGGGCTAAGCTGCCTGCCATCCAGGACATCTACACTAGGCGGTGTCAGAGGAAGGCCCTACAAATTGTCAAAGAACCCAGCCACCCCAGTCATAGACTGTTCTCTCTACTACCGCATGGCAAGGGGTACCAGAGTGCCAAGTCTAGGACAAAAAGGCTTCTCAACAGTTTTTACCCCCAAGCCATAAGACTCCTGAACAGGTGATCAAATGGCTACCCAGACTATTTGCATTATGTGCCTCCCCCCAACCCATCTATTTACGCTGCTGCTGCTTTCTGTTTATCATATATGCATGGCATTCATGTACATACTACCTCAATTGGGCCAACCAACCAGTGTTCCCGAAACCGTGGCTAACAGGGCTATATGCATTGTGTCCCATCCACCACACGCCAACCCCTCTTTTACTCTACTGCTACTCTCTGTTCATCATATCTGCATAGTCACTTTAACCATATCTACATGTACATATTACCTCAATCAGCCTGAATAACCGGTGTCTGTATGTAGCCTCGCTACTTTTATAGCCTCACTACTGTATATAGCCTGTCTTTTCTTTTTGCTGTTGTTTTATTTCTTTACTTACCGATTGTTCACCTAATACCTTTTTTTGCACTATTGGTTAGACCCTGTAAGTTAGCATTTCACTGTAAGGTCTACTACACCTGTTGTATTCGGTGCACGTGACAAATAAACTTTGATTTGATTTGGTGTATTATGAAAGAAACAACAGCCTCTTCTGCATCTGCTGCAAACTCTTTTCTAAGAAGAAAATGTATTTAGCAAACTCAGGACTGACATCACATCACCAGCTACCTTGGCCACCAAATACAGAATGAACTCATTGATTTGTTGAGCAGCAAGGTCATTTTAATAATGGTGAGTGACATCAAGCTGGCAAAATTCTTCTCTATCATTCTAGATTTTATGGGGTTATTTGAGGCAAAAGAGTCTACGGGCCAACATTTGGCATCACTGATTCTCAAAAATTATTTTGAGGACTGCAGAGGACAGTCTTATGATAATGGGGCCAACATGAGAGGCAATAACAAAGGTGCCCAAGCCAGACTCCTGGAAATTATTCCAAGAGTTATATGTGTGCGATGTGGGGCTCACACATTGAACATGGTTGTGGCTGATGCTGCTAAACATTCTGTCGATGCCACAGGTTACTTTGGCATCTTATACAAACTGTACACCTTGTTCTCAGCCTCCACACAGCAATAGGCCAACCTGAAAAAAATATGTGGACATCACTTTGAAGATGTGGACTGAGACAAGGTGGGAGAGTAAAGTTAAGAGTGTCGAGCCACTGAGGTATCAGGCAGCAGCGGTGAGAGAGGCACTGATTGAGGTGAGGGATCAAACCAAAAGACCCTGTGATAAAGATTGAGGCCCAGTCCTTGTCAGAGGAGGTGGGATCATACCGCTTCAGCATCTGTACAGTGGTGTAGTATGACATCTTGAGCCAGATCCAACAGGTGAGCAAGCTGATGCAGTCTCCCAGTATGCATGTGGAAGTTGCAGTCAGTCTTCTCAGAAAGACAGAGAGAGGTCTCAGCAACTACAGGGCAACAGGGCACAAACGTCAGCCAAGGATATTTGCGAGGGTATGAATGTAGAGGCCGTTCTACAACAAAAAGGTCTGAGGTCTACAAAGAGGCACTTTCATACAGATCATTTGATGAGCCTTTGAGTGATGCCCTGAATAAGCTGGAGGTGACATTTTTCAATGTTGTTGAGCCCTCCAGGAAAGATTTTCCACTTTGGAAAATGTGGGAGAGAAGTTTGGAGTTTTGTCATCCTTCCAAAGTCTCTCAAATGAGGAGCTGACAGAACACTGTGAGGCCCTTAGTATGACATTGCACTATAAAGAACACTCAGATCTGGATGGCAGAGACCTTGCACAGGAACAGAAGAACTTGCCTGACTTGTTGTCGAAGACCATGATCCTGCTTGAGCTGCTGATATTTATACACAAAAGGGAGCTCCCAGAAATGTATCCCAAATTTGTGGACTGCTCTCAGAAATGTGTCTTACTCTTCCAGTGACTGTCGCTGAAGCAGAGAGGAGCTTTTCAAAGCTAATCAGGTTCTCTTCTTTATAAGTGTGTTATTCTTTCAGCGAGACTTAAATCTGTCTGCAGGCTATGAATGTGTGATTGATCTGGCAGTAGTCAACACAGTTTGTGTTTCAGCTGAATACTGTATACAAATCTGTTAAAGGGAAATCTCAAAATCTCTAGCACCACCCCAACATCAACACACGTGAAACTGTTTCATGTCGGTGCGTTGTTTGTGTTTTGTGTTTATTTATTAAAACACTCACTCCCTGTACTTGCTTCCTGACTCTCAGCATACATCGTTACAGTAACGCCTCACCTAAGGAAAGCATCAGGGAGTGTTTTTTGTGTCACTGTAAATGACATCGGGTCCGGGAGCCACTACAGGCTCTCATGCCTCAGCCGGATCGCCAGGCTCCCCTGCCTCAGCCGGCTCATCGGGCTTTCATGCCTCTGCCGGATTGCCAGGCTCCCCTGCGTCGGGGAGGGGGTACTGTCATGTATACTCCCTCTCCGGCCTCTAGGTCATCAGGCTGTTAATTATCCCGCACACCTGTCACCATCGTCAAGCGCCTCATGACACTCACCTGGACTCCATCACCTCCTTGATTATCTTGCCTATATCTGTCACTCTCCTTGGTTCTTTCCTCGGGTGTTGTTGACTCTGCTTCATGCCAGTGCGTTGTTTGTGTTTGGTGTTTGTTTTGTTTATACAGTTGAAGTCGGAAGTTTACATACACTTAGGTTGGAGTCATTAAAACTTGTTTTTCAACCACTCCACACATTTGTTCTTAACAAACTATAGTTTTGACAAGTCGGTTAGGACATCTACTTTGTGCATGACAAAAGTAATTTGTCCCCAAATTGTTGACGGACAGATTATTTAACTTGTAATTCACTGTATCACAATTCCAGTGAGTCAGAAGTTCACATACACTAAGTTGACTGTGCCTTTAAACAGCTTGGAAAATTCCAGAAAATTATGTCATGGCTTTCGTAGGCTAATTGACATCATTTGAGTCAATTGGAGGTGTACCTGTGGATGCAATTTACAAATGCCTGAAGGTACCACGTTCATCTGTACAAACAATAGTAAGCAAGTATAAACACCATGGGACCACGCAGCCGTCATACCGCTCAAGAAGGAGACACATTCTGTCTCCTAGAGATGAAAGTACTTTTGTGCGAAAAGTGCAAATCAATCCCAGAACAACAGCAAAGGACCTTGTGAAGATGCTGGAGGAAACAGGTACAAAAGTATATATCCACAGTAAAACAAGCCTTATATCAACATAACCTGAAAGGCCGCTCAGCAGTGAAGAAGCCACTGCTCCAAAAGCAGTGGATCCCGAGTTGGGAAGTACCGGCCACCGCTTGAGCTGGTGGCCCCCTTGACCGCTATAGAGACAGAGCCCTAGCTGTCTCCATATGCGTCGCTCTGCTGCGGGCAGGCATGTGACCCCTACCTCCATGGGTTCAGGCTCTGATCCAAAGTCTTCACTGAGGGAGGGAGAGAAGCGATGAGAGTGCCGACGCTCCCGAAGAAGGTTATCCAGATGAAGTGCGTCCAAGGAGAGGTTGTCGTCTCGACAGGCCAGTTCTGTCTGAACCTCCTTGCGCAGCCCTCTTCCGAATAGTGTACTAAGCGCCAAATCATTCCACCCGATGCTGTAACTGTCCGGAAGGTGAGCGCATACTCGGCAGCCGTCTGGTCCTCCTGCCATAGTTAGAGTAGGCATTTACCCCCCTCTCTGCTCTCCAGTGGGTGATCGAAGATACCTCTGAACCGAGCCATGAACCTTTCATACGAATCCAGCTCCTCCTCTCTCCCAGGCGGCCGTGGCCCATTCCAACGCCCGTCCAGTCAGCAAAGAAATAACCGTTGCAACCTTGGAGCTCTCGGTGGTAAGAGCTCCCATCTGGTGCACAAAGTAGAGGGAACACTGTAGTAGGAAGCCACGGCATTTAAATAGGGTGCCGTCATATTTATCCGGGAGTAACAAACGGGCATCGCTGACCTGAGCAGGTTGCTGAAAGGGCTGTTGTGCTGGCTCGACTGGTGGTAGAGTATAGACATAAACAACAGAAACAATACTGCCTGGGGAAGGAACCTAAGTGAGTGCCAGATAAAGGGGAGGTAATGAGTGAGGTAATGGAGTCCAGGTGTGTGTAATGATGAAGCGCAGGTCCGCGTAATGATGAAAGCCAGGTGCGCGTAATGATGAAAGCCAGGTGCCTGTGGTTCCCAGGACCTGTGGTTAGTAAACCGGCGACGTTGAATGCCGGAGGGGGGAGAGGGAGTAGACGTGACAGTAGGTAAGATGGGTTGGACATTAGTTGACAGAAGGCTGTTCAATACTGAGCCATGCTGATTGACAAGTGGCGTGGATTGGTACAGGGCAATTACACGGTGACAAAATGATGCTGATGCTCAGATTTATGTATGTCAAACAAACCAATGATTACAAATTGTTAAAAGTAGTCCTTGTGCATATAGTTGTATGGTTTGTTTCACTTTAAAGTCATTGGTTTTTGTTTGACATACATTTTAAAGTATCACTTTCTCAGCATCACTCTGTGACCGTGGAATTGCCCTACAACTCTCCCCAACTCGACTCAGTCCAGTCTCATATTGCGTGTGTTAACTTATTTGGCTAAATGATTATCCATAGTTGCCTCTCTTGATACAGCCACAGCAGTCATAAAATGGACTGCAACATGAAGATGTTAAAACAATTGAACTCTGTCTGTGACATTAACTGACTATCTTATTTCCCTCTCTCTCTCACTCCAGTTGTTCTCAGAAGACAGGTCAGTGTGTGTAGAGAGAACACGTTTGACCAGGTAGTCAGGCTTCTACTTCATCGACCTGGACCAGTACACCAAAGAGGCAGAGGACGCCAAGTTTGGACCAGTGAGTCACCAACTCATCTTATGCCTTACACAACTCAGCACATATGTATCGCTCCACCTTCCTCAAACTCCAGCGTCATACTTTTGTTGACCTTTTTTCCTTTTTATTGTACAAGGATTTTAAGTTGGGACTTTGACTCCATACTAAATCTAATTCCATCTCCTGTATTGTTCTTCCCCCTCTATAGATTATGCTGATGCCCCACTGTAAGAACCTGGAGATCTTTACTCGTTCTGAGGGAGGTGACGTGGCCACAAAACGTGCCTGAGACACCTTCTGGCGCCCGGGTCACCTACCGTCACCCAGGACACCTACCGTCACCCAGGACACCTTCTGGCGCCCGGGTCACCTACCGTCACCCAGGACACCTACCGTCACCCAGGACACCTTCCGGCGCCCGGGTCACCTTCCGGCACCCAGGACAACTTCCAGTGACTGGGACACCTTCCAGTGCTACTGTTGACTAGAGCCAGGGGTTCCAAAACTTTGTCACTTGGGGCCCCCTTCCAGCATTGGGGAACATCCCGTGGCGCGCGCGCGCACACGCCACGTCTATTTCCATCGTCACAAGCACTGTTCATGACACAAACTGTTCACACCCTTCTTGTTGTTGGAGATAATTTAGCTGGTTTCATGCTTATTGTCTTGCAATTCTATACATTTTGCCATGTCTAATGTGTATTTATGTGATATTTGAATGACTATGATATTACAATATCTATGGGCTAAAAAAACAAAATTGTTTGGGAACCACTGGTCTAGAGAACAGCCAGAGGGTGGTCAAGACATCTGCTGCAACTTCATCTTTAGTGTGTCAGCTCTGATGCGCCTGGGAGCTAAAGGTATGGCACCACACTCCCAACAGTATCCTTAAACATACTTGTATGCTCATTTATGTATTTTTTAAAGTGGCAATGCACAGTTGAAACAATAACAAAGCGTACTCTGCCCGTTTTGGTAAAAAGCTGAGGGATGTGTCTGGAGAAATGTAATCACTCTCAAAATCATAGACCGAGCTATGGTGTCACACCCTGATCTGTCACCTGTCTTTGTGCTTGTCTTCACCCCTCTCCAGGTGTCGTCCATCTTACTTATTATCCCGTTGGTATTTATACCTGTGTTCTCTGTTTGTCTGTTGCCAGTTCGTTTTGTTTGTGAAACCTACCAGCGTACGTTCCCCTGCTCATGTCTGTTTCTTGCTCCTGTTTTCTAGTCCTTCCCGGTTTTGACCATTCAGCCTGCCTTGAGCCTGCCTGCTGTTCTATACCGTGCCACACCTCACTGGATTCTTGACACCTGCCTGCCCTGAACTTGAGGCTGCCTGCCGTTCTGGACACTTTGCACCCTCTCTGGATGAGGGTGCAAAGTGCTCCTGTATTAGAAATAAACTTTTGTTTCTTTGACACTGTTTGCATCTGGGTCATACCTGAAACGTGGTATATGGATGCAAGGACTGACCATCGCCCCTCCTTCAACCCCCCCATTGGAGGAGACGACCCAAGGTTCCTCAGACCTCCTCCAATGGGATTTGAGAAGGATGTGTGAATTTAAGTATGCTCCCTCTAATTCTCTCTCTATTTTTATATTTTCTTTTTTTCTTTCTCTCAGAGCAAATCTGCTGTTCTGCCCCTAAACAGGCAGTTAACCCACTGTTCCTAGGCCGTCATTGAAAATAAGAATTAGTTCTTTATTTTTTTTTTGTAACAGTATTTTTATTGAAATTTCACAATTTTCACCCATATTAAGAGATACAACAGAGACAAAGCACACAGAACAAAAAGAAAAACTGCCCCCACTTACCCATATCTACGTGCATATATATACACATACATACATACACATACATACACACATATACATATACCCATGCATATACACACACATATGCATACATACACGCACGCACGCACACACACACACACATATACACACCCATACATACGCACACCATTTTCCTCTTCCCGCTCTGTGCTTCTCACCCCATCACCATCATTGCGTCTCTCAATACATACATTTTAAACAAACTTACAAACAGAAATTAAACAAAAAAGCTCAGTTTAAACCATGAGGTTAGGTTCCACACATGGAACGTACAGTGTAGTTCTGAAATACATAGATCCCCGCCATTCTAAGAGAATCCTTGCAGCATAATAGCTGATACCTCAGGTTCTAGATAATTTAGATAAGGTTCCCATACTTTGTAGAACTGGTCTGTTTTAGAATGCAATGTACATGTCAGATATTCCAGAGGCACCCATTCAAATAGTATCTTATGCCAGTCTTTAATAGAAGGAACCTTATCACTAATCCACTGTAAAAGGATGTTTTTCCTCGCTGCGAAGGTAAGGATGTTGTAAAGCCTCCTTTTACAGACAGAAGTAACATGCCTACTAGGGAGACCTAACAGTAAAGAAACTGGGTCCAATTCTAGATCGACCCCTAGGATCTTTTCAATTTCTTGCAGGACAACAGCCCAGTATCTTTGTATTTTGGTACATGACCATAAACAATGTGTTAGGGTGCCTGTATCAGTTTTGCATTTAAGACACTGAGGGGAAGAGGAAGTGGGGCTAAAAGCATGTCTGCGATTTGGGGATATATGCAATCTGTGTATTATTCTTAATTGGATTGCTCTAGTACGGTTACATATAGATATTGTTTTTGCATATCTCCAAATGTCCTCCCACATCTCTTCCTCAATAGTAACAGACAATTATTTCTCCCACACTTGTTTCACCCTCTGTGTGTTGACAGCAGAAAAGGACCTTAAAGTATCATAAAACAGACTTACAGACATTTTCCTTTGTGGGAAAAAAGCATTCTTTCAATGACAGCCACATCAGGGTTACCAATTAAGGTGGTGCTCTCCAGAATATAATGTCTTACTTGTAGGAAGTGGAAAAAGTCCTGCTTTGGGAGTCGATATTTCTCGACCATCTGCTCAAATGACAACAAAATCTTATCAGCGAATAAGTCGTTTAGCCTGCTTATGCCCTTATTAAGCCATAAATTAAAGCCAGCATCCAGCAATCCTGGGCTGAAATCTGGGTTGTTAAGAATTGGGGTAAGAGCAGAGGTTAGTTTGGACCTTCCCAGGAAGCGTTGAACTGACCTCCATACTTTGAGTGTGTTAAGTGTAACTGGATTATTGCAGTGTTCTTCTACAGACTTGAAACTTCTGAAAAATAAAAGATCCTGTAAGGGGTATTTTGAAAGAGAAGTCTCAATGTCTAACCAAATAGAGGAGTCATCATTTGTGATCCAGTCAGAAATATAACAAAGGTGGGCACACCATTGATAGAACTTGATATTGGGCAGGTCCAAGCCGCCCATAGAACTTGGCAGCTGCAATATTGCCATCTTAAGTCTTGGCTTGCGTTTACTCCATATAAAGGAACTTAGCCATCCATTTACATCCTTTATTACCTTATTGGAGAGTAATACTGGGATCAATTAGTTCTTAATTAACTGACTTGCCTGGTTAAATAAAGTTTAAAAAATATATATTTAAAAAAGGACCTGAGCCCTGACCTGGCCTGATGACTCCTTGCTGTCCCCAGCCTACCTGGTCATGCTGCTGCTCCAGTTTCAATTGTTCTGCCTGCGGCTATGGAACCCTGGTTCTGTGTGGGGAACGCGGGTTCTGTGTGGGGAACGCGGGTTCTGTGTGGGGAACGCGGGTTCTGTGTGGGGAACGACCAATAGGTGTCTTTGTCTTTATTAACAATGGCAAAGCTAGCGATTCTCTCTCATCCTATTAAATGTTCCAGCAACAAACCATGTTGATATAGCAATGCTTCAAGAAACAA
This sequence comes from Oncorhynchus keta, assembly GCF_023373465.1. NCBI lineage: Eukaryota > Metazoa > Chordata > Actinopteri > Salmoniformes > Salmonidae > Oncorhynchus > Oncorhynchus keta. The sequence goes on from NC_068423.1 coordinate 18,015,437, forward strand.
CTGCTCCAAAAGGACTCACATAGAATAGAGAACAATTGTATGAACTGACTGCTTTTTCATCAGCCCCAAACAAAACTAAAGGTGTAATTATAATGATATATAATAAACTCAATATTACCATCATGAGTAAAGGCAAAGACCAAGAAGGCAATTTAATTAATTGTATCCTTAAAGGAAATAAAATTGCCTTTATTAATGTCCCTTGTTAGAATGACCTGAATTCCATCTGGTTATTGGGACAGACATGAATGCCATTTTGGACATGGGGGAGAAATCTAATAAGACCAACAACAATCCAACCAAGGCTCTCCAGCATAATATACTATCTGACTACAACCTCATCCTTGCAAGCACATAATCCTAAAGCAAAAGAGTACACTTTCAGAAATAGACTATTTACATAAGTAATCAGACCCTTTGCTATGAGACTTGAAATTTAGCTCAGGTGCATCCTGTTTCCATTGATCATCCTTGAGATATTTCTACAACTTGAATTGGTCAATTCAATGGATTGGACATGATCTAGAAAGGCACACACCTGTCTGTATAAGGTCCCACAATTGACAGTGCATGTCAGAGCAAAAACCAAGCCAAAAAATAAATTGTCCCTAAACCTCAGAAACAGGATTGTGTCAAGGCACAGATCTGGGGGAGGGTACCAAAAAAGGTATGCAGGATTGAAGGTCCCAAGTTTGGAACCACCAAGACTCTTCCTAGAGCTGGCCGACTGGCCAAACTGAGCAATCGTGGGAGAAGGGCCTTAGTCAAGGAGGTAACGAAGAACCCAATGGTCACTCTGACAGAGCTGCAGAGTTCCTCTATGGGGATGGAAGAACCTTCCAGAAGGACAGCCATCTCTGCAGCACTCTACCAATCAGGACTTTATGGTAGTGTGGCCAGACTGATGCCATTCCTCAGTAAAGGCACATGACAGCCCGCTTGGAGTTTGCCAAAAGGGACCTAAAGCAATCTCAGACCATGAGAAACAAGATGATCTGATGAAACCAAGATTGAACTCTTTGGCCTGAATGCCAAGCATCATGTCTGGAGGAAACCTGGCACCATCCCTACGGTGAAGCATGGTGGTGGCAGCATCATGCTGTGGAGATGTTTTTCAGCAGCAGGAACTGGGAGACTAGTCAGGATTGAGGGAAAGATGAACGAAGCAAAGTACAGAGATCCTTGATGAAAACCTGCTCCAGAGCGCTCAGGACCTCAGATTGGGGCAAAACACACAGCCAAGACAACGCAGGAGTGGCTTCGGGATAAGTCTCTGAATCTCGGTGAGTGTCCCAGCCAGAGCCCGGACTTGAACTCGAACATCTCTGGAGAGACATGAAAATAGCTGTGCAGCGACGCTCCCCATCCAACCTGACAGAGCTTGAGAGGATCTACAGAGAAGAATGGTAAAAACTACGAAAATACAAATGTGTCAAGCTTGTAGCGTCATACCCAAGAAGACTCAAGGCTGTAATCACTGCCAAAGGTGCTTCAACATAGTAATGAGTAAAGGGTCTGAATACTTATGTTAATGTGATATTTCTCAAAACCTGTTTTTGCTTTGCCATTATCGGTTATTGTGTGTAGATTGATGAGGGGGAAAAAAGGATTTAATCAGTTTTAGAATAAGGCTGTAATGTAACAAAATGTGGAAAATGTCAAGGGGTCTGCATACTTTCTGAATGCACTGTAAATTATTCTCACAGATCGATTTCATACTGTTATCTACACCTCTATTTTCTTAAATCAAGAAAATAGAAATTCGACATATGAGCCTGTCTGACCACCATGCTTTCTACTGCCAATTTAACATTTCTGAATTTCCCAAAAGGGCCACAATATGGCATTTCATTCTACATTCTGTGATCAATTTGAATCTTAACTAAATTCATAATGATCGATAACAGTTCAGTCGATCACCCCCGGATCCTATGGCATGCCACCAAAGGTTTTATTAAAAACAATGCAACTGCATTTGCATCTGGGTTGAATAAGTCACCATTAAAGAAGCTATCAGATTTGGAAATGTTCTTAGCTGTGTTAAGCATTCTCAACAAACACTATTTTCAGACCAGGTAGCTATTTCTATTTCCAATGTCAAGTCAGCACTTAATTTATTGATAAGACAGAGAGCAGAATTTGCCATCCATCTAGTTAAACTCAACCACTACTTCTATGGTAATCGTCTCAGTCGTTTACTGGACAGTAAACTACGCATTAATGATCAATTAGCTGATATAGCAACTATTGAATCTGAAACCTCTGATTGTAAATCCACACCAAGCCAGACTAAGTCCTTTCTAAAATAATAAAGAACTCTCAACTCTCCTCTCTCAACATGAATGAAGGCAAATCACCAATGCTATTCTTATTATCCATTGAATCCCTGGACCAGGCAATTTGTCAATCAAAGGAAATAACACCCAATTCCCTCAAATCTGCAGATCACTTAATCTCATTATATGCAGGTTATATTTTACTACGTCCAGACAATGTATCTCAATCGCTCACAAACGCATTGAAGATCATAGATAAAATAAGCTTCATCTCAAGTTATAAAATGTATCTAACCAAATCAGCCCTATTCTCATTCAAGACCCCGATAGAGGACCCCACTACTTATGGAATCCTAATCATTCCCCACTTTAAATATTTAGGAGTAGATATATTTCCTTCCTTAGGTAAAACAATTTCTAGAAACATGTATGGAACGCTCAAATCAATTCAATCCAACTTCAGTAGATGGAATAATATCCCTGTTGCTTTAACTGGCAGAATATCTACTGTCAAAATAAATACTGTATAGTGCCACAGCTGAATTTCTGTAGTTCAATGCTTCCCATGGCTCCCCCTTCTGGCTATTGGGGGGGGAAAAAATCATAATATTGTTTCAAAAAGTATATGGTAAGGTAAAATGTATGCACTCACTACTGTAAGTCACTCTGGATAAGAGCGTCTGTTAAATGTAAAAATGTAAACTATCCCAGATAAAATTTACAAAGAGGGAAAAACGTAGGAGGACTCTCCGTACCAAACTATAAATTGTATTTCCAGGCACTAGCATTTCGCCCCATCCTAAATTTGTTTAGACATTATTATTTTGCCCCCTGGCCGAGTGTAAAGAGAAATATGGTGTCTCCTATTCTCTGGAAGAGGTGGTCTTCACTTAAACAATGTAAACTATTATTGCTGACACAATTTATATTTGGGACAAAATTGAGAAACAATGTAAATGGGAATCAAAATGGCCGAACCACCCAATGGATTTATAGAGAAATGATCTGGGCCCCCAAAAGGACTGATCTCTATAATATAGAAACAACTTTTAGAAAGCTGATATTCTGAGTTAGCCATTAAAAAAAGTATAGTCCACACAGATCTAATTGAATCTGAACAACCCTTTAAGCGTAAAAGAATCTTGACAATTTTGAATTTGGCATCCCATAATCCGAACCATCAATTTATACATTTTAAGTTTGTTCATAGACTCTATTTAACAAAGAGGAAATGTTTTATGATGAAATTGTCCCCAACTGTTTACTGTGTCCCCTAAGGACACATTCCTTCATACAATGTGGGAGGGCCCTGCAGTTAAATGCTTCTGGGGCAACGTTTCAAAATCATTTTCAAAGTGCATTAATTTAAATATTCAATACTTTGTATCTATTATGTTACTTAACGATGATAGCACCTAGAATCTCTCAATCAGAGAAGATTTTTGCTGGCAGGCAAAAAAAATTGCTCTAAGTTGGCAACCACCTCACCCTCTCCCATTTAACCAGTGGATACAGTTACTATTAGAAGTTAGAGCATTAGGGGCAGATCGAAAGTTACTGGGTGGGAGGGGTGGTCCAAAATAGTGGAGGGTTTGAAATTTGATTTGATTCTGTTGTCAAACTTTTAAATTTTTGCTTTGGGGAGGGTTGTGTGTTTTATTTATTGGTCACAGGAAAGGTAACAGATTGAACTTTACTGGGTGGGAAGAGTGGTCCAAAATAGTGGAGGATTGTCAAACTTTTTTTTTGCTTTAGGGAGGATTTAAAAAAAAAATGTAACTATGCAAGTCAGTTATGAACAAATTCTTATTTACAATGACAGCCTGCCGGGGAACTGTGGGTTAACTTCATTGTTCAGGGGCAGCTCTGGGATTTTTTATAATTTTTTTTTTTGTTTATCCTTTATTTAACTAGTTAAGTCAGTGAAGAACAAATTCTTATTTACAATGACGGTCTACCAAAACTCAAAAGGCCTCCTGCGGGGACGGGGGCCTGGGAATAAAACATTATAATAAATACAATATAAATATAGGAAGAGAACACTCATCACAACAAGAGAGACAACACAACACTACATATAGGGAAACCTAAGACAACATCTTAGCAAGGCAGCAACACAGCATGGTAGCAACACAACATGGTAACAGCACAACAAGGTAGCAGCACAAAACATGGTACAAACATTATTGGGCACAGACAACAGCAGAAAGGGCAAGAAGGCAGAGACAACAATACATCACCCAAAGCAGCCACAACTGTCAGTAAGAGTGTCCATGATTGAGTTTTTGAATGAAGAGATTGAGATAAAACTGTCCAGTTTGAGTGTTTGTTGCAGCTCGTTCCAGTCGCTAGCTGCAGCGAACTGAAAAGAGGAGCGACCCAGGGATGTGTGTGCTTTGGGGACCTTTAACAGAATGTGACTGGGAGAATGAGTGTTTTATGTGGAGGATGAGGGCTCCAGTAGATATCTCAGATAGGGGGGAGTGAGGCCTAAGAGGATTTTATAAATAAGCATCAACCAGTGGGTCTTGTGACGGGTATACAGAGATGACCCGTTTACACAGGAGTATAGAGTGCAGTGATGCGTCCTCTAAGGAGCATTGGTGGCAAATCTGATGGCCGAATGGTAAAAAACATCTAGCCACTCGAGAGCACCCTTACCTGCCGATCTATAAATTATGTCTCCGTAATCTAGCATGAGTAGGATGGTCATCTGAATCAGGGATAGTTTGGCAGCTGGGGTGAAAGAGGAGCGATTGCGATAGAGGAAACCAAGTCTAGATTTAACTTTAGCCTGCAGCTTTGATATGTGCTGAGAGAAGGACAGTGCACCGTCTAGCCATACTCCCAAGTACTTGTATGAGGTGACTACCGCAAGCTCTAAACCCTCAGAGGTAGTAATCAAACCTGTGGGGAGAGGGGCATTCTTCTTACCAAACCACATGACCTTTGTTTTGGAGGTGTTCAGAACAAGGTTAAGGGTAGAGAAAGCTTGTTGGACGTTAAGAAAGCTTTGCTGTAGAGCATTTAACCCAAGATCTGAGGGGCCAGCTGAGTATAAAACTTTATCACCTGCATATAAGTTGATGAGAGAGCTTCCTACTGCCTGAGCTATGTTGTTGATGTAAATTGAGAAGAACATGGGGCCTAGGATCGAGCCTTGGAGTACTCCCTTGGTGATAGGCAGTGGCTGAAACAGCAGATTGTCTGACTTTATACACTGCACTCTTTGAGAGAGGTCGTTAGCAAACCAGGCCAAAGACCCCTCAGAGACACCAATACTCCTTAGCCGGCCCAAAATAATGGAATGGTCTACTGTATCAAAAGCTTTGGCCTGGTCAACAAAAAATATCAGTACAATATTACTTAGAATAAAGGGTAATGGGGACATCATTGAGGGCCTTTAAGGTTTCAGTGACACATCCATAACCTGAGCAGAAATCAGAATGCATACCCTAGAGAATACTATAGACAACAAGAAAGACAGTCAGTTGATTGATTGATTGATTGATGATTTGATCCAGCAACCTTTCGGTTACTGGCCCAACGGTCTAACCACTAGGTTACCTGCCGCCCCAGGTTGTGTGTTTTTTTATTGGGTACAGGGAAATGTAGTGTGTTTCCTCCCTCGTTTACATTCACTCTTTTGCAGGTTTTACTATATCATTTCTTCCATCCTAGCCAATTTTCCTTATCTGCTTGCATGCAGTGTTTTAGTACTTCCCTTGTGCACTATGCTTTTCTGTGTACAGATTTTTACTATACCCCAGGTCAAAATAGTCTAAGTATAACTGTCTATCCTGCCCTCTATCCACCCTTCATAGCAACAATAGTGGTACGTGGAATGTTTGTCCAGATCTGCAATCATACATAAAAGCCTTCAAAATGGTAACAATTTTCAATATGAATCCACAAAAACAAATAGGAATAGCTGATATGCAGCGCAGAGGCCAGGTGCATCATTGCGCATTTAAGAACAGTGAAGACATGAGACACAGCTTAAAAAGCTCCCCTTATCCTACCTAGACTAGGCTACAACACCACAATGCAATGAATAATTTGAATAATGGCACAAAAGTCCTGTGATTTGAATTTTTCATTCCGTTTGGATCAGTTATGGGTCTACACTCGGCAGTTTATAAGGTCTAGAAAGGCACAGTAGCAGGCCAGTCTGGCTGGATATTTACTTCTGATACTGAATGCGCTGTCTGTTGCAGATCATCTTTCTCCCAAGTCCTCCAATAATAACGTATCCAAATATCCTCCAGCCGGCCCACTTATTCAGGAAAGCTTAACATGTGCTCTGCCTCCTCTCCAATCCGGGCGACTGGTCCTCGTGCACCTAGAAACCTAACGCTTCAATATAGCCGAAATATTAATCATTTAACTTTTAAAATGTATTACATTTTAAATGTGGCATAAACACAACCAGTCACAATGTTTTAATCTGATTAGGCTACTTTAAAAGTCTCCTGTAGGTATGCACACGTTCATCCAAAATATAATTTCAGCATCCTCAAAATGGCTTGACATTAACCAGGTTTCTATTCAACCTTTTTATGTGAGTAAAGTAGCCTACATGTCAAATAAAACACTTCAGGACATAATGGAAAAGCATGCAGTTTATTAGGCTACAGATGAAAAAAGTTACGATGAATTTCACAGGGTGGTGAAAGTGCACAGTGACATGATGATTGATGCTTGGCTGCCATTTAAAATAATCTCACACTTTTGTCCATAATAATCTTATCATGTAGTAGGCTATATCCGCACTGTATCTGTGAGCTGTATGCTGGAGTGCATGTCCCAAGACCAGAGTTGGCACATTCGCAATACCTACAGTACACAACATTTTTTCGTGACAAAACCATCAGTAGGAGTTGAAATACAATGGAAACCCATTTATCTTGTATTTTGTTATTGGGTACATGGCAATTTAAACGCAAAATTAATTTTGATGTATTTTAGCATGTAAATATTGGTGGGGCAAAAAAAAAAGAATGTGGGATGCATGCCAGCAAAGCCACTACACAACACAACACTAAACAATACATTCATTGCACCTTACCACTGCTACACCTGAATATCAGCAGAGCCTTGTCTGGCAGCAAAACAGTTCATTCAGCCTCATTTACTGCCTTTTAAAAAAACATAGTTACTGACAATTGAGATATACAAACTATGGCATAAGGGGACGACAAGTGGATAAGAGGCAATCCGTAATTTCAATTAAGACATTAATGAGCGAGTTAGGACGGACGTAGTCAATATAACTATTATTTCAACACTTTTGAAATGTATAGCGACAGAATTCAGAACATGGGCCGTTCTTACAGTGCTCTCCTTGTACAACAAGTCAGAACCGTAGGATAAATAAAGGGGGCATATGAGCAGACAATGAAAGCTCTTACAATATTCGATGATTACATTTCTCAAAAACAGGTTATAGGCTACATGTGCACCACCAAGTCAGAACAGTAGGCGGAATTAAGAGGTGAAAATAGACCAAATGATTACGGTGAGGCACATGGGCTACTAACAGCTTACTACACAATATACACTTAGTATTACTTTCTTAGCTACAGTATGCATACTCTCTGGCATAGTACATCATTTATGCAGCAGCATACAATACATTTTTGGACTCACTTTGTTGTCCTGTGCTCACTTAAACAGGAAGGTGGCGCTGCGGTCCTTTGTGGGCAAAGTCTGGCATTCTCTGGACTTATGGTGCTTTCAAGACAACTGGGAACTAAAAAAAATGTTTTGATGACGTAAGTGATATTCAGGTTGTAGCTTTATAAAGAGGCCCAAGTTTACAATTTACAATTCTGAGTGGGAAGAAAGCTTAAAAAGTATTTTCCTAGTCGTAGTTAATTTTTCCAGAATCCCCAGTTGTATTGAACTCACTAATGTCAGATTTTGCAGTTCCGAGTTAGCAGTTGATTTGAGCGCGGCACAAATCATGCTTCATTGACAGCATGGCCAATATTGAATGTTGATCATTTTACGCTAGGAAAAGAGACCCTTAATCTTAGACTTGGGCCCACACAGTCACAGTCACACAGTCACTTTAATTTATTCTTTGGTTATTTTGTATTAGTGTTCAGTTCGATAAACAAACATGAACACTTACCACGCTGTGCTTTGGTCCGACTACTCTTCCTCATCCGACGACGAAAGCCGTTACAGATATACATATATTTTTGACATTGTTTGCAGACTGATATGAGAAACGTGTTGATGCCAAAATAACATGCAAAACAGGCAAGACCCCAAAAATGTGCATCTCAAAATAGAATGACTGAGCACCATGTATTTTATCTGCAACAATCAATATGATGGAAAGACAACTCTGTTGGGAAAATGCACCAGGGTTTCTGTTAGCTGTTAATTGCAGGCATTTGGCTGCTAAAAAAAAGTATGAATAAAATGGTAGAGGACAAAACTGTCTAGGAGAGGCTGTCTATCATAGCCTACACCCCAAATTTGTACTTCAGCGCCAAATCAAATTTGACATGCGCCGAATACAACAGGTAGACCTTACCGTGAAATGCTTACTTACAATCCCGCAAGTCGGTTAAGAACAAATTCTTATTTACAATGACGGCCTAGGAACAGTGGGTTAACTGCCTTGTTCAGTGGCAAAACGACAGAATTTGACCTTGTCAGCTCGGGGATTCGATCTAGCAACCATTCGGTGACTGGCCCAACGCTCTAACAACAAGGCGACCTGCCACTCCCAACAATGCCAAATATGCAGTTCAAGAAAAAAGTTTTGAAAAAGAAAGTTAAAAAAAAAAAGTTTAAAAAAATGTATATAATCTAAAAGTAACACTAAAAAAATTACATAACAATAATGAGGCTATATACAGGGGGTACCGGTACCGAGTCAATGTGCAGGGGTACTCTTCACAACTTCACAACATGCCAGTTCATTGGTGATGTAGACACCAAGGAACTTGAAACTCTCGACCTGCACCACTTCAGCTTTGTCAATGTTAATGGGGCTCTCACTCCTTGCATGCACCTGCCCACCTGCACCTGCTTCTGAGGAGAGAGAGAGAGGCCTAGGCTACTGTTGATTGATTTTGATTTTTATTTTACTTTTGGTTTTGTACACCAGCTTTAATCAGCTGAAAAGACTATGTTTTTTGTTATGGAAAATATATTTCCCAGCTGTTTAGATGGTATAATAATTCTCTACACTATACTTGCTTGTTTCACATAAACTGAAATTAGGCAAACTATTAGAATTTTAGCAACCAGGAAATGGTGGGGCGATTTGTGCATAGTGTATCTTTTAAATGTATTTATTTCATATTTATAATAATATGTTTTATCATTTATGGTATATCATTGTTATTATTGTTAGCCAATTTACTAATCAAAGCCAGTTCTTTAAATATGCAAAACCTGTTTTGTTTAATTCTGTTGAGACATTTTCATTGGCTAAATGAAGTTGGATCTGTCTTCTTAATTGTGTGCTCCATTTTTAGTTTAAGTAGGTGTAACGTGTGCGCTGGGAGTCGGTTCTTGTGGTCGGTCCACACGATGAACGGATATTCCGGCCCCTCCAGCCAGTGCCTCCAGTCCTCCACCAAGAAGGACGGATGAAATCTGCAGCTAGGGAGTCCACAATGTAGGTTTCCATTGCCTTGGTCTCTAGTCCCGATAAAGAGTACAGTCGTCCCCTGGGCGGAGTAGTGCTAGGGAGAAGGTCAATCCTGCAGTCATATGGTCAGTGCGGCAGAAGCGAAGTGTCCCGAGCCTTGTTGAACACCTCCCGGAGATCCTGGTACTTTGCAGGAATGGCAAAGAGGTCCGGGGCAACTTCTGAGCCCCCAGGAAGACGTCACGGGGCAGGTTGTGCTGACTTCAGACAATGGGCGTGGCAGAACGGGCTCCAGCCCATGATGGCACCAGTAGATCAGTTAATGGGGGATTGTGTTGCTGGAGCCAGGAGAATCCCAATACCCAATCTAAGGATGGGAATCTAAGGAGTCTTAAGGAGCAGCAACTGGATAGCCTCGCTGTGGTTCCCTGACACACTTAGGATGAGAGGAGTGGTGTTGTGGGTGACCCGGCCTATAGAGTGCCCATCCAGCGCTCTAACGTCCATGGGAATGGAGAGGGGCTGAGTGGGGATATCCAGCTCGGAAGCCAAGGTAGAGTCCAAAAAGCTCTCATCGGCCCCAGAGTTAATGAGGACCAGGAGAGATTGACTGTTTTCCCCACAGCACAATGGCATGAAACGGAGTGCGAGTAAGGGAAGCAGAAAAGTTCTCCATATGGCCCACCAGAGTACTCGCTCCTATCGGTGAGCCGGTTCTTTTAACGGACAAGAGGACACAAAATGACCACAAGTCCTGCAATATACAGGCAACTCTGTGTAGCTGTTCCACTGGAGACAACCCAGCTATGCCTAGTTGCATAGGCTTGGGAAACGGTGACTTGGCCGTCCTCGGCGACTCTCGGGGAACCTTGGGTTCTCTCTGCAATGGGGACGTCGGGGACTTCCGAGATGCCTCGGAGGCAAGGTGAAATCCTTGGACGAGCGAGCGAAAACGAATCTCCTCTCCCTCCGTCGCTCCCGTAGTCGCCCATCAATCCTGATGGTCAAGGTGATGAAGGAATCGAGATCCATCGGTAATTCCCGGGCTGCAAGCTCGTCCTTGACCTCATCCGAGACTCCGTGTAGGAACATGTCGAACAGCTCTTCCTGGTTCCAGGCACTCTCAGCTGCCAACGTGCGAACTGCCACACTGTGGGAGTCCTGCCGAAGCTTCCGAGTAGCTTCCGGGCAGCTTCTCTTCAGGAGAATAGGGCATCAATCACCGTCTTGACCTCTCCCATGAACTCCTTCAGACTGACGCATATGGCCGGCTGTTGCTCCCATACAGCTGTAGCCCAGGCGAGCTACACTGTGCGAGGGCACACTGAGCTAGAAATGCCCGACAGGTGCCCGGCTCTCCATTGAAGCATTCTGGGGGAGGTAAGCGTGGCTCCCGGGAAGGCAGAGTGACCGGTGAGGCGGCGCTGCCAACAGCCGAGTTACTGAAGAGCTGTGAGGTTACCGTCGTAATAGGCTGCCCCCCAGCAAACCTGCAGAATTTCTCCAGCAAGATGTCCAATGCCCGGCCATTGCGTTTGGCCAAGGTGTGGACCCCTCCATAAAGCCATGCAGCAATTCCTTGTGCCTACCAATGGTGGCTCCTTAGGAGGAGATGGCGTTGCGCAGCTGGTCTGTGTCTGCTGGGTCAGTCAGGGCAAGTTTGGACTATCACGTTTCAGGTAAGACACAGATGCAGACATTGTCGAAGTAACAACAGTTTATTAACTGAACAGGGGCAGGAAAAACATCAGGTCAAGGGCAGGCAGTGGTCGGTAATCCAGATAGGTTAGGGCAAAGGTACAGGATGGCAGGCAGGCTCAGAGTCAGGGCAGGCAAAGGTCAGTCATCCAGAAAGGTGGGGCAAATGTACAGGAAGGCAGGTCAGGGTAGGCAGAGTGGTCAACACCGGGAAAACTAGGAAACAGGAACAATCGAGAGACAGGAGCAGAGGGACAAATGCTGGTAGGTTTCATGAAACAAAACAAATTCGCAACAGACAAACAGAGAACACATGTATAAATATACAGGGGATAATGGGGAAGATGGGCGACACCTGTAAGGGGTGGAGACAATCACAAAGACAGGTGAAACAGATCAAGGTGTAACACTCTAGGCCTAAGCTTCTCTTCATTTATATATAGTATATATAGTATAGCCTATAGGCCTATGCATGTAATGCCCTGATGCATTTAGTGCTGAAATCTATTACAGCTGAACCGTGAGATGGACAGCTATTGTTTAAGGAAAGTAAAAACCAATAACAAAATAGGCTATAAGGTTATACATATGTTAGACATCAAACCACAAGGAACAGTGTTTCTGTAATTGATTAAAGGCTGTTTTTAAGGACATGTAAATGTGACTCCTTTGGCCAATATCCCTCGTTTATTGATGGCGCTGGATGCGCCAGGTCGGATCAGAATGTACAGCTGAAGTCGGACATGTACATACACCCTAGCAAAATACGTTTAAACTCAGTTTTGCACAATTCCTGACATTTAATCCTATAAAAAATCCCTGTCTTAGGTCAGTTAGGATCACCACTTTATTTTAAGAATGTGAAATGTCAGAATAATAGTAGAGAGAATTATTTATTTCAGCTTTATTTCTTTCATCACATTCCCAGTGGGTCAGAAGTTTACATACACTCAATTAGTATTTCGTAGCATTGCCTTTAAATTGTTTAACTTGGGTCAAACAATTCGGGTAGCCTTCCACAAGCTTCCCACAATAAGTTGGGTACATTTTGGCCCATTCATCCTGACAGAGCTGGTGTAACTGAGTCAGGTTTGTTGGCCTCTTTGCTCGCACACAATTTTTCAGTTCTGCCCACAATTTATCTATAGGATTGAGATTAGGACTTTGTTGTCCTTAAGCCATTTTGCAACAACTTTGGAAGTATGCTTGAGGTCATTGTCCATTTGGAAGACCCATTTGGGACCAAGCTTTAACTTCCTGACTGATGTCTTGAGTTGCTTCAATATATCCCGATAATTTTCCTACCTCATGTTGCCTTCTATTTTGTGATGTACACTAGTCCCTCTTGCAGCAAAGCACCTCCACAACATGATGCTGCCACGCTCGTGCTTCACGATTGGGATGGTGTTCTTCGGCTTGCAAGCCTGCCCCTTTTTCCTCCAAACATAACGATGATGATCTTTGTCCCCATGTGCAGTTCCAAACCGTAGTCTGGCTTTTTTATGGCGGTTTTGGAGCAGTGTCTTCTTCCTTGCTGAACGGCCTTTCAGGTAATGTCGATATAGGACTTGTTTTACTGTGGATATAGATACTTTTGTACCTGTTTCCTCCAGCATCTTCACAAGGTCCATTGCTGTTGTTCTGGGATTGATTTGCACTTCTCGCACCAAAGTCCATTAATCTCTAGGAGACCTGAGCGGTATGATGGCTGCGTTGTCCCATGGTGTTTATACTTGCATACTATTGTTTGTACAGATGAACGTGGTACCTTCGGGCTTTTGGAAATTGCTCCCAAGGATGAACCAGACTTGTGGAGGTCAAACAATGTTTTTTCTGAGGTCTTGGCTGATTTCTTTTGATTTTCCCATTATGTCAAGCAAAGAGGCACTGAGTTTGAAGGTAGGCCTTGAAATACATCCACAAGCACACCTCCAATTGACTCAAATTATGTCAATTAGCCTATCAGAAGCTCCGAAAGCCATGACATAATTTTCTGGAGTTTTCCAAGCTGTTTAAAGGCACAGTGAACTTAGTGTATGTAAAGTTTCGACCCGCTAGAATTGTGATTCAGTGAATTATAACAATTTGTCTGTAAACAATTGTTGAAAAATTACTTGTGTCATGCACAAAGTGGATGTCCAAACAGACTTGCCAAAACTATAGTTTGTTAACAAGAAATGTGTGGAGTGTTTGAAATACGAGTTTTAATGACTCCAACCTAAGTGTATGTAAACTTCCGACTTCAACTGTGTATCATAAGACCTTTCTTTGAGGACCTAGTTACACCCTAACACAGTAATCTGAAATTCCTGGTTTACAGGCCATATCGAGCCTGCAAGTCACATATTGATGATGAGGAATTCCAAGCAATCAACCTGCAATAGAGCATGCTGGGAAATGATAATGATGGGAGTGGTTTTGGGTGGTTTTGAGCAAACATTAATTTGTCATTTTACTCAACAAGCTTTTTCAAAAGTGCACCTCACACACAGAACAATCTTGATCAAATTAAAATATAGTGTTGAGCAAACTAGAAATTGTATTGCAGATGGTTGCCTTGATATTTTAAGATGAATCGACTATAATGCTATTTTGAAGTCCATTCAATTTACAGAATAATGCTGATTAAACTATTAGCTCCATTTTTTTTATTTTTTTTACATTGTCCGTAGTTTGTGTCTGTATGCAAGCACAACGCCAGCAGTAAATGTGACCTGTTTAATGTGAAAACATAGGGGGACTTGGCATTGTCATGTAAATGTTTGCAGCTGAGTAAATACTCCTCCAATTATAGCCAATCAGCAGAGGAGCCAGTTACTTGCAGAGGGAGGAAAAAAAGTGGGAAAGAAATGATCTTAATTTAAACCCAGCTGGTGCTTTGATGCTACTCTCAGCACAGATAAGAATGCTGCAGCTAGCAGAACCTAAGCTGGCTTACAGCAGTTCTCTATTGTCTCCAAGGAGAATACACTTAACTCAGGTCAGCCATGTTTTGTTTTCCAGGCCCCACAATCATGGCCATTTAGTTATGGAAGTCTTCTGACAGAGAAGAAAGAATGGGGGCCTGTGGAAAATGTGACCGTTTGGCTGAGGGACTGAATGGAAATCCAGAGACAATATTTTGGGCCAATCCAAGGAAAGCAACCGGATCAGGATTCAGACAGTGTTGACCACTCTCAGGGGATCATTCAAATGTGTGTGTGTGGACATATTTAACTATACTTGTATGGACCAGAAGTCCCGCCAAGAATAGTAAACTAACAAAACAATGCACAAACTAGGGACATTTTGTCAGTCCCTGCAAGGAGGGGATTTAGGGATAAGGTTCAAATTAGTGTCAGGGTTAAACTTTGGGTTAGGTTTGGGGGTTAACGCTTAAGTTCAGGGTTCTTCAAGCAAATACAAAAGCTGGCCTGGACAGCTGTGGTTGTGGACAGTCAACACCCCACTCCTCGCCCCACTCCAAAACAGCATTGGCACTTCTTCAGCACATTCTTAATGGGTTTTCTCCTGCCAAAAGCCAAGGCAGAAGTATTCAAGATGTTGATTGGTTTTAATATAGGAGAAACCTTATCCTTGGCAGATAAAGCACTGATGAAATCATGTTGAAAGTATGAGAGCCTGTCTGAAGGCTTCCTCATACAGGGTAGAGCACCGAGGAGGCCATGCTTGTCCATGAGAGGCAGAGGGTATAGGTCACACTTTGTCAGGTTTAAAGATAGCACTGAAAGGAAATGGGACACCGTTTGGGGTCCTTGTATTCAGGAGTGAATCAGAAAGATCAACTATACCTCTATACGAAAGAAAGAGATTTAGAGGGAGTCAATGACAATCACAAAATGCAGACCATTCCTATTCTTAAGAACAGAAGTCTTGAATCTTTGAAACTCCAAAACATTATTTTTTTTGGACAGATAATAAGTAACTTGTCAATGATGAGTGGTGCAGTGGTCTAAGGCACTGCATCTCAGTACTAGAGGTGTCATTACAGACCCTGGTTTGATTCCAGGCTGTTTCACAACCGGCTGTGATTGGGGGTCCCATAGGGCAGCGCACAATTGGACCAGCATCATTCAGGTTTGGCCGGGGTAGGCCACCATTGTCAATAAGAATTTGTTCTTAATTGACTTGCCTAGTTAAATAAATGTTAAATAAAAAATAAATACAAATAAAATTATGAAATGACACCAAGTTAATTCAATGAGTTCTGTATTTTGGTATTTTTGTCATGTCACATATAGAGCAGCTCTTGCATATGTACAGTTCTAATCTCTCTAGGAATGCTTATCAGGCACATTGACATTGAAAAATAGAATAGATTATTCTAAGCAGCATTTTAAGTTTGTTAAATATACAACATACAATTTCATTTTTAAAGAAAATATCTACAAGTTCTTCTTGTTACAAAAATACATATTGTTCATTGCAGCACAGGGACATTTCAAGAATGATTCAGTCTAAACATTTACTTTGCTGACTTTTAAAACCACTACAGGTGGGTTTTTAGGGAAAATAAGAGATACCATTTCAAACAGGAAAAAGCATGTGTGAAACAGGAAAGTACACAAGAATGCTCGGCACACTCTTAGAAAAAAAGGTGCTATCGAGAACCTAAAAGGGTTTTTCGGCTGTCCACATAAGAGAACCCTTTGAAGAACCCTTTTTGATTCCAGGTAGAACCCTTTTGGGTTCCATGATGAACTCATTCCACAGAGGGTTCTACCTGGAACCAAAAAAGGGTTCTCCTATGGCAACAGCTGAAGAACCCTTTTGGAGCCCTATTTTCTAAGAGTGTAGGCTTCAACTACAACTTTTACTTGTGGAAATTTGTAAAGACTTGTACTTTTAGGGGCTGCCAGAAATGTGTCCAATCTGTCCATTGAGTGCTTCTCTCACATAACTGCAAATGAACATAAACGTATTATTGTCAGAGATCTACTGTATGCAAAGACCCAATACAAGCAGAGATCTACTGTATGCAAAGACCCAATACAAACAGAGATCTACTGTATGCACAGACCCAATACAAACAGAGATATACTGTATGCAAAGACCCAATACAAACAGAGATCTACTGTATGCAAAGACCCAATACAAACAGAGATCTACTGTATGCAAAGACCCAATACAAACAGAGATATACTGTGTGCAAAGACCCAATACAAACAGAGATCTACTGTATGCACAGACCCAATACAAACAGAGATATACTGTATGCAAAGACCCAATACAAACAGAGATCTACTGTATGCAAAGACCCAATACAAACATAGATCTACTGTGTGCAAAGACCCAATACAAACAGAGATCTACTGTATGCAAATACCCAATACAAACAGAGATCTACTGTATGCAAATACCCAATACAAACAGAGATCTACTGTGTGCAAATACCCAATACAAACAGAGATCTACTGTGTGCAAAGACCCAATACAAACAGAGATCTACTGTGTGCAAATACCCAATACAAACAGAGATCTACTGTGTGCAAAGACCCAATACAAACAGAGATCTACTGTATGCAAAGACCCAATACAAACAGAGATCTACTGTATGCAAAGACCCAATACAAACAGAGATCTACTGTATGCAAAGACCCAATACAAACAGAGATCTACTGTATGCAAAGACCCAATACAAACAGAGATCTACTGTGTGCAAAGACCCAATACAAACAGAGATCTACTGTGTGCAAAGACCCAATACAAACAGAGATCTACTGTATGCAAAGACCCAATACAAACAGAGATCTACTGTGTGCAAAGACCCAATACAAACAGAGATCTACTGTGTGCAAAGACCCAATACCAACAGAGATCTACTGTATGCAAAGACCCAATACCAACAGAGATCGGCTGTGTGCAAAGACCCAATATAAACAGAGATCTACTGTGTGCAAAGACCCAATACAAACAGAGATCTACTGTGTGCAAAGACCCAATACAAACAGAGATCTACTGTATGCAAAGACCCAATACAAACAGAGATCTACTGTGTGCAAAGACCCAATACAAACAGAGATCTACTGTGTGCAAAGACCCAATACCAACAGAGATCTACTGTATGCAAAGACCCAATACCAACAGAGATCTACTGTATGCAAAGACCCAATACCAACAGAGATCTGCTGTGTGCAAAGACCCAATATAAACAGAGATCTACTGTGTGCAAAGACCCAATACATTGGCAAATTGCACTCCACATTTAGTTTCCTACCAAGATGACTTCAGTACCCTCAACGTTTGTCTATGTACATCTCGTTTTAATGCATTCAGTTGTCCCCCCAAACATTTGTCTACGTTAGGATTATAATATCTCTGTCAAACGTGAACAGATAAAATACAACCACTGCTATGTCTGCTTTTATTCTTTGGTGTTTCGAGGAGAGTGAGAAAAAGATAAATGGTATGTGAAGGGGAAAAAGCCTTTAAAACATTTGTCTAATGATCCATCATCAGAAACAAATGGTGAGGGTTATGGCGGGACCCTATCACGCCAGCCTGGACAGTTTTTATAGGGCAGTGATAATACATTAATGTTAAGCCATCCAGTAGGACTTCCAGTATAGTAGTAAACAGTCTAAACAAATCTCCACTATGTACAAGTGAACCATAATGCCCAATATGTTTTACATAGTGCACAAACAGACAGCTACACATTTCAGACAGTGTTGGCGATACTCCGCTTTTTCTAACCTTCTTCCAGAAAATCTAGTCTTACAGTACTCATATTGCATTATATGTGGTAATAACATCAAAATGGCATTGAAAGGAAGAATATAACTCATTTTTAGATAGGGATATGGTAGGCAGCCATAGCTTCCTTGTACTTGTATATGGGCGATTCTACAGAAGTGGTGCAAATTGAAGTCCCATCCCCCAAAATATATTTTTTAAACAGTTAAGTCTCCAAACCTAGGACATTTATTTACATCATGATATTTTCTAATTCAATCGAAGGCTAAACAATTTAGTACAGTCATTGTTTATACAGCTATTTCTATTAAGATGTGTTGTCCCAAACCCTGACTCCTAAACGCCATGTTTGAAAATAAAGCACATTTTTTAGGCTACAATTTGAATAGACCATCTCGAGTTATATTATTACATTGAAAGATGCTGATCTAATTAGTAGTTTTGTTTAATTTAACATTTCTTTTTCAAATAAATGCTGTCCCTCCTGTTGATGGCACTACTGAAACACACACATTTAAAGACTGTAGAATGAATGTGCCTTAAACCATACCCCTACAAATATCACCAGGTGATGGGATTATTTTTACATTAACCTTTATTTAACTAGGCGAGTCAGATAAGAACAAATTATTATTTACAATGACGGCCAAGCCCTAACGACGCTGGGCCAATTGTGCACCGCCCAATTACGGCCGGATGTGATGCAGCCTGGATTCGAACCAGTTACTGCAGTGACGCCTCTTGTATTGAAATGCAGTGTCTTAGCCCACCCCTCTCCAGAATGACCACATGGTGAGCAAGTAAGTCTTCGTGTATTTTTAAGCAGTGTCACTGCCGAACATCTAGTATAATCAATTAATATGTAAAGCACGGTTCTGCGATGTACATCTGCCCAAATGAAAGATAGCCAGCTATATGTTAGCTATGGCGATTCTTTAAAGTCCAAAATGTGTCAAAATTGTCCAAACCAAAACGGTTACGACCGAAATAATTGACACCATACAGATATATAGAGTTCTCATCTTTGTATCTGTGCCATTATGGTATCTGTGACAGCCTCACTGGTGCTATCTCCAAGTAAAGGTTTTATGCATCATGTTCTACCAACTGAGGAAGAGAGGTCCACCATGTGGGTAGTGGACAAGTGCACACTTCAGGAAAAAGTGTCAAGTATTAAGATGCATGGCCAGGAGGGCGGCTCCAACCCTCCAAGAGCCAAAACACTGACATTTGGCCAAAACATAGACACCTTTAATGTGCTATACTGTACCCTACTATACTGTGTTATACTATAATGTACTGTGCTCTACTATACTCAAATTCATCCTACTTGAGTTTCTTACAATTTATTAAAAGGGCTCATGAACTCAAAACCACACAAATTCAGGGTTATAGCCACCTAGTGTGTTTGCTCCATGGATCTCTATGATTGACACTTGACACAGAAACGCCTGGTATTTTGCCAAAATAAAGCTAGGTAACGTGATCATTTAAACAACTAAAAACACAATTAAATTAGATGCAGAAGTAATTCAATCAATCAACATTTCACAGAGAACAAACAAGATTATATTTATGTTTTTACTATTTTGTTATGCAAATTAAATCTGTAAATCAAAATGATCACTACTGTGCACGGTTCTCCCTTTACCGCAACTTGTTCACTATGTTTCCATAGTTACATATTTAGTAGGGTGGTAAGGAATACAGGTCAAATATGCAATACAAAGTGTACAAGTAGCTTATACAGTATGTCTACCTGACATATGTTGGAAGACAAGTTTGGGGGAAAAAAAAATAGGATACAAATTCTTACAAAAATTCAGCCCCCGATTTGCACATTTTCTGTAGAATGACCCATAAGCTATAACATGGGGCTTTTGACTCCGCTAGGCTGAATGGGGCGGCAGGGTAGCCCCATTCAGGTTGCAAGTTCAAACCCCCGAGCTGACAAGGTACAAATCTGTCGTTCTGCCCCTGAACAGGCAGTTAACCCACTGTTCCTAGGCCGTCATTGAAAATAAGAATTTGTTCATAACTGACTTGCCTAGTTAAATAAAGGTTAAAAAAATAATTTAAAAAAAACAAGGAATTTGATATGAAGAGCGGTTTGGATTTTGCACTCCACTGAAAGAGAGACACGTGGGGAAAGGCACTACCATAGTTAAAGCGGCACTCATTAGTAGAAACAATAAAGCCTATTCCCCCGTCCTGATTTCAGTAAAAGCTAAGGATGGGGCTGGAGAAATGCAACCACTCAAATTTATAGACAGAGCTATGGATGCAAGAACTGACCTTCCATGATATTACAATTATAGTTTTAACCATGTTTTGAGGATATATACAGTTTGTTTACATTTACATTGGAGTAAAACAAGCTTATATTTTGGGTTCAGATTGGGTACGACAGTTGAACTAAGCTCGTGAGGCATTTATAAGTTAAATTCTTCAAGAATCAATGGGTATATATGGTTCATTTATATGGCCAAAAATGGATGTTGCAACTGCTGATTGCCCCTTTAATGATTAAAAACAGAAGGGGAGAGGTCATGTAAGACACTAAATCCAGCATAGATAGGAGATAGGGGGAAATATTATGGGCCGTTTGCCAGTGTACAACTTTGTCTTGGAATATCTTTCTTGTGTTGCGTAACAGTGGATTACTAGTCATTTCACTTTGTATTATTCTGAACATTTGAGTGATGTGGCAGGTCTTCACACTTCAGTCAATTACATTTTGGTACGTTTCCAAGCATTAATACACCATGATATGCAGGCATGTTCTTAAACCCTTGTTGCGCTTTAGAAAGATATCATACAAGAACAGAATGAGATTAGAGGCAATAACGGACTACTGCATGCAGATGATAGGAAGACGTGGTCCTTGTCTCTTGTGCCAGGCACATCCATTCATTGTGTAGTCTGTCAATGGGCTGTTAGTGCAGGAGTAGTCCCACATCTCTCTCCGTCAACCAAAGTCTATCCGTGGCCGATATTCTAGTACCATTGGGTAGGCCTGAAAGAGAGAGATGACATTGGTCACCCTGGGACAGAATCCACTACAACGGAGACAATCAGAGAGTAAGTAACGTAGACGTTCTAACATTGTAACAGCGGTGGGAAAAGTACCCAATTGTCATACTTGAGTAAAAAAAAAATATTATTATTATTTATTTTTTACAAATGAAGCATTGTGTTTAGTGAGTCCGCCAGATATGATGCAGTAGGGATGACCAGGGATTTTGTCTTTAAGAGCGGGAATTGGACAATTTTCTTGTCCAACCAGGCATTCAAAATGTAACAAGTACTTCTGAGTATCAGGGAAAATGTATGGAGTAAAGTACATTAATGTCTTTAGGAATGTAGTGAAATAAAAGTTCTCAAATATAAATAGTAAAGTACAGATACCCCAAAAAACAACTTAAGTAGTACTTTAAAGTATTTTTACTTAAGTACTTTACACCACTGCATTGTAAGAATAGCATATGAACAGTAGGCTTGCAGGGGGCCTTTCTACCTAGAACACAAAAACAACACAATCTGACGTGCTGCTTCATCTATATGGATTGTAGCTTCGTAGCCAGGATATGCTGCAGTGGAAGGAAAGGTATGAGAGCAGAGCAGAGGGAGCGCGATAAGGAGAGAAAAGTCTGATGCCAAAGCAGGTGAAAGAGAAAGACACTCCACAGACACATCATATCAAGCCGGTCTATTTTTAGACAGGCCGGTAGACATGCAGCAGCGGTAGGCAGGAGACACCTACGTACAATCACTAAGAGAAGGGGAATTAGTCGGCCCACACTGACCCACTTTCTGGTCATTTGGTCCAGGGGAGGACAGGGATTCATTCTAGGCACAGAACTATCACCTATTCTGCACAGTGGGACAATCTGCCCCATATGCCAAATTTGGTCATGTGAGGTCAGTAATACTGTCATCTGATTATATTTGGGGGGTCAACGTTGATTATACTACATTAAATATTGTTCTTATAAGCTAGAGGACTTTACTGCTGCCTTCCTTGGATTCGGTTCTTGGAATCAGAACATTCTGCGTAAGGACTGAGGAGTGAAGACGAGGGTATTTTAAGCTTGCCAGAACCTGTCTTTAACACTAAATTAGCAGTGTATCATTCAAAACAAGGAAATCAATTGAATGATTAAAACTGTGCAGTTTACTTGGCCTTAGGGGTGTTGTATGTTGTAACTAAACCAGGGCTTAGTGCTGAATGATTAACCAAAATGTTGGTAATTTTTTTTAAACAGATTGTCCCACTTTGACGGTTCATTTATTTTAATTTAATTTTGTTCTACTTTTTCATGTGAGCTCAATGCACAGTTCCTCTAGAGAGAAATCAAATCAAGCCCAAACTGTGCGATGTAGTAGGGAGTTGTAGTTTCCAACAGGCCAATATTCTACATAGTTTTGGACAGAAAACATGGTAATTAACTACAATGACCATAATCCATTGCGTGCCTACTTGTCCGGTCTGTGTATGGCAGACAGAGCGGGAGAGAGAAGAGGCGGAAGAAGAACATGCGATGGAGAGGATAGAGAGCAGTTGTTTCGGGAAGTATCTCTACCTGAAAATACATGATCTTGGTGATTGATAATAGGTACTCAGCAGTCATAATAGTATGCCTTATTTACTGCTACTTATTTACTACTAAAAATATTGATTTTGTCAGACAGCATAGGCAGCAGCTCTATAGAGATGATCAATTGGAATGACATAATGTCATCAAATAAAACCAATGTAAAATACACAACTAAAATATTTAATTGAAGTAATGTGAATAAATTGTGGCTAATAATTACTACCATCATGGAACTTTTATTAATTGTTTTATTTTGTGTAGTAGGAGCATTCAACCCACATAATGCATAGTGCATTTCTTGTTTAAAATTATAGAATCCAAAATCGGTGAATATAATTTTAGAATTGAACTGAAACCGAACAGACCTCAAAAAGCACTAATCGCTCAGCACTATTAAAAGACCCCTCTATTGAGCCAGTGGTGATAAGCTGGCTGTGGAAGGGTAGAGTGTCAGGCGATGAGCCCAGGAACAGGCACCCTGCTGGGGCAGCTGTCAGGGGCCTTCACTGCTTTCCTCACCTGTCTTCTTGGACGAATAGAGCGATTTATGACCTAACCCTGTGCTGCCGGATCCCAGACCTGCCTATCTAAAAGTGACAATCATGAGCAATGGAATGAGCAGCCAAGGCGCCCGGCTAGCAAAAGTCTTATGAGGTCAAACTTAAGTGTGTTAGTTAGTTAGCCTAGCACACATTGCAGAAGACTTGGGGGCACTTAGTTTAAGCATGGTTGACTGAAGTTCAAGTGAGGATATAGTGACCACAACATAGGCCTATCTTTTGTGAGGTGAACAAGAGGAACGTGGATTAATTGAGGAAGAGAAGCAGCCATATTTCAACAGCATTTTACCATGACCTCGCAATACCTTACAAGCCTTGCAAATGTCTCCAATAGTGTATAGTACCATTACGACGCACTGGGAAACAACAACTTAATTCACCATTCCACTTTGCAGCTTTCTTTCTTTCACGGAAGAGGCATCCAAACATGCTTTGATGCGAACCTATAGTACCAGACACATCTTACTGCTGGCCTGTAATAAGCTCTGCTAACCATGTCACTACCACTTCCTGCATCAGTTCACACAGTAGAGTGATGGTGGCATTTTAGACGGCTAACCAGCTAATCGGCTTAAAGCCAAGCACTGACTCTTATGGAGACTAGTATGACTACAGCACCGTCATTCAGCGGCCACAGCTTATCCCCTGGAGAGAACGGTACGGGGTTTAGCATCTTTATAAATGAAGGAAATGGGGGCGGGGGCATTGATATCATTGGGGGTTTACTTACGGTTTCACCGCGAAGTCTCCACCGCGTCATGTAGATGAACTCCATGGTGTGGTCTTTTCCCATGATCTCCCCGTTGCATAGGACGTCTAGCTGCAAGGGGACACGGAGGCTGGTGACTAAGAATTAGACTACTATGGGATGACAGTCAGAGCACAGGCTGCTAGAGAAGAGGACTAGAGTTATACATATCTCCCTTTCTCATACTGTTCAAACAAAAGAACAAGGACTCAAATATCTCAATGGGGAGAATGTGACAGACATTGTACATAGAGAAAGCTGGGTAACATTTTATAATAGCTTTCATTAGAAATGTGTATGAATGTTTTTAAATGCCTACAAATGTTTATAAATGCTAGAAGGTAGCAATGGTACAGTCACTACTTCTAAATAGTTAGTGAAAGTGTTACTGTGTGTATAGCATTTATGCAATCTTAGTGCTCTGGAACCCACACTCTTAGAAAACAAAAGGGTTCCAAAAGGGGTTTTCCCCATAGGAGAACCCTTTTTGGATTCCATGTAGAACCCTTTTTGGAAAAAGTTCCATGTAGACCCCAAGAGTTCTACCTGGATCCAAACATGTTCTACCTGGATCCAAAAAGGGTTATCCTATGGGACAGCCGAAGAAGCCTTTTAGGTTTTAGAGCGCAGGTCTTTCCCAAAGAGCGCAGGTCTTTCCCAAAGAGCGCAGGTCTTTCCCAAAGAGCGCAGGTCTTTCCCAAAGAGCGCAGGTCTATTTCTAAGAGTGTAGCGAGAGTAAGTACAGCTTGCCTGCGAACAAGGCCAGCCCTTTCCCCCTCAACACTGAAGACACAGGAGAGGCTGCTGGAGACTGCTTTATATGAGGCCCACACAAAACGAATATTCAATAGCATGGGCTTAATATCGGTCATACAGTAGATACATACAAAAGGGTATAGAGCACGTACAAAAGCTTAGTTTGTTACCTCATAAGAACTTGGAAGCTTTAACTTCAAGCTGAGAAACTTCTTGATTGTTCCGACTGTCACTCGAGTCGAGCAGCGTATAAATTTCTTCATTAAACCCTAGAGTGGAGGTTCAGAAGATGAATTCAACGATTCAGGCACATTTATTCAGAATTATGTGAAGAGCATGCAAATCCATACGTTTCAAAGAGCCATTTTCTGGTTAATTAATTTTTTATTTTTATGAATGCATAATTAAGTTCAGTTAGTGTATTTAATACTAATAGCATCCCTTTGGCACAGAGAATCATTCTATATTATACCTCAATATGAAACCATTATGATCCTCTCTCCTCTCCTCTCCCTCTCCCCCCCCACCCCCACCCCAAACCACATATTTGCTGACCAGCTTTCAATGACAGCCCAGGAAATAAAGGAGAACCACACAACAACAAAAGATCACGTGAAAGAAA
The DNA here is from genome assembly GCF_023373465.1 of Oncorhynchus keta. Lineage (NCBI taxonomy): Eukaryota > Metazoa > Chordata > Actinopteri > Salmoniformes > Salmonidae > Oncorhynchus > Oncorhynchus keta. The sequence goes on from NC_068423.1 coordinate 18,041,006, forward strand.
CGTGTTTTTCAGACACGTGAACAAATCAGAATTATTATTTATATTTTTCACAAGTCAGACACGTGGTTTTCGGACAAGTGTGAAGTTTCACAGGTACATTGTTTTACCCTCATGTGAAGAAAAAAAATCCCCACGTGACATTTGTTTTCCGCACATTTATTTTTCACATGTTTCATTTTCACCACTTCCAGCTACATCTGGTCTCCCATCCAGAGACCGACCCAGCAGTGGGATGCAGGGTGCTAATGTTGCTGGAATGAATGTGCCAAAACTTGCAACTGGGAAAAAAGGCCAGGGTAACATAACCAAAGATAGGGAACACTTCTGGGAAAAGGGAGACATTTTATTTAAATCACATTGTCAGTTATTTATTTTTTTATCACTGAAAAACATTTTTTTGCATCCATTTACAATGAATTTTGTTCTTGCATTTCAAAATTATTTCCTTGCAATACATTTTTTTTTTTTTTTACTTTGGGTTCCTGTTTTTCGTTAGATGTCATTATTTTTTGTTTGAAATCCTAAGAATTTTTGTTCTGGACTTCAGTAGTTTTCCTTGATCTTATTGGCACAAAAGTAACTCGCTCAATAGAGAATTGCACCATATAATAAACACTATTACTCCCTGCCACAGTTTCAGTAAAAACGTGAGGGATGGGGCTGGAGAAATGCGACCACTCAAATCCATTGACTACGCTATGGATGCAAGGACTGACCAGCCATGATATCAACATTATAGTTTTAACCAGGTTTTTAGCCTATACAGCGGTTGTTTACATTTACTTTTGTTTACAAACAATGGAGTAAAACAAGTGTATAATTTTGGGTTCTGGTGGGTACGACAGTTGAACTAAGCTCATTTATCCGTTTTATATTTAAGAATCAATGGGTTCATATCATTTACTTCGAAGTCCAAAAATGTATGTGGCAACTAAGGATTGCCCCTTTAGCAAGCAGTGACCTTCATACAACAGAACTATGTCTGTTTCTACCGGATCCATTAACCTGCCTACAACACATTTATTCTGTCCACTGTTCTGCAAATGTCTTGCAAAATCGTTCCCTTGTCCCGCATTTGGGCTGTTTAGATGTGGTCACCTGTTCCAGATTCAGGGTTTTCCTTTCATATTTCAAGGTAGCACGTTAGTAGGTGGGGTGCACCGATCGGTATCACCTCATTAGTAAGTACGTGTTACACCAGTGCTGGCTTGCCCATCTCGTTAGTCAGAAGGTGCTAGCCCAGGTGGTATTTAAGAGTGGCTGGGCCAGTGCTCCGGTGGTTCTTGAGAGAGTGGGAATGAGAGATGTTGGAAGTGCTTGAACGCGGAATAGCACTTCCTCTTTGAGTGTGATAAAAACAAAAGCCTTTTATCATGCGTTCTCCCCTTTGGTTTGCTCAACTTGCCTTTAGATCCATATTATAACTTGGTGTGGGTTTTTATTTTGGTTAGCCTTTTCTTGGACAAATTTAGTGGGTATGGCCAACATTAAGTGGACAACCCCCGTGAGATTCTTTAAGAACCCCTACTAAAACCCAACTGTATTTTAGTTGTCAGTGATTTGCTTTGTTAATTATCTTTGTTGCGAGTGACATTTTGAGTTTGTAAGGAGAATAACATTATTTCAACCCCACATTTGAGAGTGAGTTTTTCACCAGCATTTTACATGTGAAACTGCAAATGTGATTTTCATGTGAATGTTTTTCACATGTAAAACTGCATATCCAATTTTCTTATGAGGTGAAAACATGTTATTCTCCTCACACGTGAAAAAGGTGGCGTTAACATGTGAAATCTAAATTGAATACAGTAAATACGGTTTCACGTGAGAAATGTAAGCTCAACGTGAAAAACAGTCATTTCACATGTGAAACTGCTAATTTAACATGTGCTTTCTTTGTTGTTATAAGGGCACAGCATCATTGTCTATCTATAATCTATTCAACTCACATTCTGAGATGTTAGACAGTTAGAAGGACATAGTTAAAAGGACATCAACCTAAAAAAGTGGGAGGAATAATGTTAGAGAGACAGGGAAGAGGGAACAGAAGAAAAAAAAGAACAGAGCAGCAGGGAAGAGATACCTCTCCACCATGACTTACCTTAACAACGCTCTCTCCCACCAGACTGTCTACGCAACAGCAGCCAAGACAGATGGCTATCTGCGGGTCACTCCTGTGGTAGTCTCCATCCCCACCACCACCACCACCATCGTCGTCATCCAGCCTGGATCTCTTCGATCGGGGGCCGTCTTCTATGACAAAATAAATGGATAAGTATGTTACGTGTGAGCAAGAGAGTATACAAGTTGAGCTTGTTTTCCTTGAATTCATATAAAACTGTGAAAAGACCATTCACAATAGGGCGGTTTTGATTGATACCGATGTCTTTCGCTTTTCACCTAGAAATGCAATATCATAAAAGGCCTTTGGGACAAACTGTCGATCGTCATATTGCCATGGGGATGGCATTTGCGTCTGGTGGACCGAATCCATCCATATTTTTAGTAATTCTGTTGTTTCCATGTGATTTGGACATCATAAACAGGGGGGGATCTCATCAATGCCTTGTAGAGAGTGCTGTTAAAACATCCCCCTTCCTCCTCCCCTTCTCTCAGCCACCTACAGTCACTGCAACAATGCAACCTGAGTCATAACTCCTCTCTGTCTTTGTCTGCTCACTGATCTCTCCCCACATAGAGTCTCCTTACCCATCGCCTCAATAACCAATCACAGCCCACCTCTGCCCACCCGAGTGGGTTCATTCTGGTCCCTCCTGAGGAGGGTCTTGGTCTTCATGGATACACTAACGCAGATCATTTACCTTCTCCATTCTCCTTCCACTTTCGACTCCTCCAGAACTCGATCTCCTGCTGTTGTTCTTCTAGTCAATAAACAAAAAGAGAACATATGAATGAATACACAGGGTAGGAGTTTTATCATTCAGGTCAAGTAGAAAACAGCTTGGCCTACGATCAAATGCAAGATTTATATCTGATGTTGGTGGATACTAAAATGACATCACTCACTTTCTCTTAGCCCAGGAACGAGTTTGAAAATTATTTCCTCTAAAGTGTTGTCCAACCTGGTGAAAGAATGAGACGTAAAGGAAGAATAAAAGTACACACACAAACTTATTCCCAGACATTGCATCTGTGGGCTGGGCACTGGGTGAGGTCTTCAGTTGTAACCTTGGCTCCAGAATGGTGTCCAGCTGTTGCCTGGATCTCACTCCATCCTCGCCCAGCCCACACCAGTCTTACCATCTCACTAGTCGGGTGGACAACTAAAGGGTGTAAACTCAGATCTGCCAAATTCCAGCTAGGGCCAGTTCAGTAGTGCAAAGGCCAGCATGTTTTTACCTTACTGATGGTAATCTATTCAGTAGCATTCATTCATTATCATCCTGTGATTCTCAATAGGGAAAATATAAATGCAGATGAGATTCTGTTAGATGTAAAATTAGGTGTATTACCTTAACATCTCTCGAGGGTTGGTTTCATGGACTTGGATGCCACATTTGGGGCAGTCGTTGCTGTCTTCAAAGTGTTGGACGATGCAACTTTTACAAACTGTTGACAGATGAAAGGAGAGAGAGACAAAGAATGGTTGATTTTCTCCAAATACAGACCTAAAGGAAATATGGATTTTTATCACACCATTCAGGTGGCAAAGAAATGCCAAGATGACTGCAGTTTCTCTTTTCACATCCATTTCTCTCCAATAACCTTCACAATAAAAGGATTATGTGTTGAAAACCAGAAGGAATAGCATTCTAATTTCTAAAGTTTGAACTTGATACGCGTCAGAGTATCTGTTGAGCCTCGAAGCATGACTAAAAACTCAGTCCTGCAGTTGAAATTGAAACTGTTGACAAGCAGGGAGATAAGGAAGTAGTGGGTATAGCCTGGCCGGTTCTAGATGCATCCATCACACTGTAGCCAATACGACAGAACACACAGACACACAGAAACAGTGTCAATACCACAACACACACACAATAATGTATAGCTTTATCTTTCTTTGAACACCTAATCCGATTCCATGCAATACTGAGCGGAGGATTAGGCCTATATCCTATGATGTGACGTCACCAAACATCAGAAAAAAAAAGATCAGCAATATCTGTCACAAGAGCAGAAATATAGGTCAGTCTGCACTCTAGCAATTTCCATGTAAACAGTATATGCTTATTCACTATGCACTGGCCTATAGCCTAGATCAACGTATAGTATTATAGGGAGCCATGATTACGTTCCATCTCAAAAAACAGATAAAGCAACACGTTACGGCGACACTCCCCCATGTGACCTACTTGTTGTGTGTATACAGTGCAAAAATATTCGGCCCCCTTGAACTTTGCGACCTTTTGCCACATTTCAGGCTTCAAACAAAGATATAAAACTGTATTTTTTTGTGAAGAATCAACAACAAATGGGACACAATCATGAAGTGGAACGACATTTATTGGATATTTCAAACTTTTTTAACAAATCAAAAACTGAAAAATTGGGTGTGCAAAATTATTCAGCCTCTTTACTTTCAGTGCAGCAAACTCTCTCCAGAAGTTCAGTGAGGATCTCTGAATGATCCAATGTTGACCTAAAGGACTAATGATGATAAATACAATCCACCTGTGGGTAATCAAGTCTCCGTATAAATGCACCTGCACTGTGATAGTCTCAGAGGTGCGTTAAAAGCGCAGAGAGCATCATGAAGAACAAGGAACATACCAGGCAGGTCCGAGATACTGTTGTGAAGAAGTTTAAAGCCGGATTTGGATACAAAAAGATTTCCCAAGCTTTAAACATCAAGGAGCACTGTGCAAGTGATAATATTGAAATGGAAGAAGTATCAGACCACTGCAAACCTGGCCGTCCCTCTAAACTTTCAGCTCATACAAGGAGAAGACTGATCAGAGATGCAGCCAAGAGGCCCATGATCACTCTGGATGAACTGCAGAGATCTACAGCTGAGGTGGGAGACTCTGTCCATAGGACAACAATCAGTCGTATATTGCACAAATCTGGCCTTTATGGAAGAGTGGCAAGAAGAAAGCCATTTCTTAAAGATATCCATAAAAAGTGTCGTTTAAAGTTTGCCACAAGCCACCTGGGAGACACACCAAACATGTGGAAGAAGGTGCTCTGGTCAGATGAAACCAAAATTGAACTTTTTGGCAACAATGCAAAACGTTATGTTTGGCGTAAAAGCAACACAGCTCATCACCCTGAACACACGATCCCCACTGTCAAACATGGTGGTGGCAGCATCATGGTTTGGGCCTGCTTTTCTTCAGCAGGGACAGGGAAGATGGTTAAAATTGATGGGAAGATGGATGGAGCCAAATACAGGACAATTCTGGAAGAAAACCTGATGGAGTCTGCAAAAGACCTGAGACTGGGACGGAGATTTGTCTTCCAACAAGACAATGATCCAAAACATAAAGCAAAATCTACAATGGAATGTTTCAAAAATAAACATATCCAGGTGTTAGAATGGCCAAGTCAAAGTCCAGACCTGAATCCAATTGAGAATCTGTGGAAAGAACTAAACTGCTGTTCACAAATGCTCTCCTTCCAACCTCACTGAGCTTGAGCTGTTTTGCAAGGAGGAATGGGAAAAAAATCTCTCAATGTGCAAAACTGATAGAGACATACCCCAAGCGACTTACAGCTGGTGGCGCTACAAAGTATTCACTTAAGGGGGCTGAATAATTTTGCACGCCCAATTTTTCAGTTTTTGATTTGTTAAAAAAGTTTGATATCCAATAAATGTCGTTCCACTTCATGATTGTGTCCCACTTGTTGTTGATTCTTCACAAAACAATACAGTTTTATATCTTTATGTTTGAAGCCTGAAATGTGGCAAAAGGTCGCAAAGTTCAAGGGGGCCGAATACTTTCGCAAGGCACTGTATACTGACATGTATGTGTAACTGATAGATGCGCACACACACACACACACACACATTACATGTTAATGTTTTTAAATGTACGTACAGTGACCTCGGTAAAGTATTTAGAGCCATTCACTTTTTCCACATTTAGTTACATTACAGTCTTATTCTTTTCACCCCTTTTCTCCCAAATTTCATGATATCCAATTGGTAGTTACAGTCTTGTCGAGAGCTTAACCCAGAAGCCAGCCTGTGTCGGAGGAAAAACGCCGTACACCTGGCAACCGTGTCAGCGTGCACGGTTGCCAGGTGTACGGTGGTGGTGGTAGTAGCATCATGCTGTGGGGATGTTTTTCAGCGGCAGGGACTGGGAGACCAGTCAGCAGCGAGGTATCGATGAATGGAGAAAAGTACCGAAAGATCCTTGATGAAAATCTGCTCCAGAGTGCTCAGGACCTCAGACTGGGGCGAAGGTTCACCTTCCAACAGGACAACAACCCTAAGCACACAGCAAAGACAACGCAGAAGTGGCTTCAGGACAAGTCTCTGAATGTCCTTGAGTGGCCCAGCCAGAGCCCGGACTTGAACCCGATCGAACATCTCTGGAGAGAACAGAAAATAGCTGTGCAGCGATGCTCCCCATCCAACCTGACAGAGCTTGAGAGGATCTGCAGAGATTAATGGGAAAAACTGTCGCCATTGGCGTCAGCTAATGGGCATCCTAATAAAGTCAACAACAAATAAACAATCCTCACATACATCAATCTGCTGTCTCAATCAACCAATACTATGTCAGAACAACATGTCACATGTTCTTTCAATAGCCAGCACACCACGGCACACACTTTTGTTTCCATTAAAGTCCATTTAGGGACGAGTGTTGAAAATGTATGTGAGCTAGAAACACTATAGTGGAATGCATTGGACGATTGTTTGTTAAATGTGTCAAAGTGGTTATAATTGTCCCATATAAACTAAACTAATGTATAGCTGTTTAATTGCATTCTGACTACTGTATTTTTTATTTAAAATGTAACTAGGCAAGTCAGTTAAGAACAAATTATTATTTACAATGACAGCCTGCACCGGCCAAACCCTAACCTGGATGACACTGGGCCAATTGTGTGCCGCTATGGGACTCCCAATCACGTCCGGTTGTGATACAGCCTGGAATCGATTCTGGCTATGTAGTGACGCCTCTAGCACTGAGGTACAGTGCCTTAGACCGCTGCGCCACTCTGGAGGTTACAATGAAATAGCGTAGACTAATATCAAAGACATGTTTTGCTGGGGATCTCTGAAATATACTGACATACACAGGGAAAGCAATCATAAAACAGCCAAACCATGCTGTACTAAGCAGCTGCTGATATTTTTCATTATGGCTAGGGTTCAATCTGACTTCTATGACAGTAAAGAAGTGACTTTGGCTTCAAACAAACTGGACCCAAACTGCTCATCCTGTGTGGAGGATATTTGTTGTCATGGTGACTGAACCCACTGATCACTTGAGATGTGTCATTCCTGGAAGTGAGCTTTTGCATCTGCCGTTCTCTTCCAATAAAACATTCAGTTCAGATGGAGAGGGCAGAAATGGAGAAGGAGACCATGTAATATGATATGTAAATCATGCAGGATGACACAGAGGAGATGGACAGAGCGCGCTCTTGACATTCATAGCACTGTGACTGTGCAAGGCCATTGTATAAAACAACAAATAAAACAGCCAACTGATTCTGCGAGCTCTAAAATCCCAGCCACCTTTTAGTGGTGCCATAGATGCCATTTGACATTTTATTAAATGTCCATACTACACCAAAATAAACAATAATTTCTAGTAGGGGCTGTTAGATGTAATGTATATCTAATAGAATACACAAATATGCCTGGATATACTGTAACCTATGCAATAGTGAAATTGTGTTTTTCTGGTATAGCCTACATTACATGATGCCATGATGATTGTGGCACCTGAGAGAGAGAGAAAGAGAGAAGGGGGGTGGTCTTACAGGTGTGCAGGCACTCTGTCACCGTGGTGGGCTTGATCAGGTATCCTTTGCACACGTAGCATGTGATAAAGTGGTTGAAATCCTTGACCAGGTGCTTTCTCGGTGAGGTCATCTTGGACCAGAGCAGGAGTGGTGATGAATGGGAGTGTTGTGTATTTGGGGGAAAGGAATGATGGGAGGATGGGGGCTGGAGGTCAGTGTTCACAGGACTTTCTGCAATGCTCCACACTGTTGGGTTTTCCCCTTCAGTCGCTTCATCTTAATTCAGGTTTCCCCTCCAGGGAGATATCAAGTGTGCTGCGTTTTCATCTCTGTGGTGCTGTGGGTGTCTGTCAATTAAAGTAGAAAGCAGTGTTATTTGGGTATATCCCATGCTACACGTATGACATGGTTATGTCAGAAATATATCAACTTGATTGCAAAGTTGCATTAGTTTAATGAAATTGAACAAACATGTACCAAGGTATCACATCATCTTCTACATATTTGACCAAAACAAATGGATACAGGTGCATACGTGCGTTTCACCTTTATGCCCCGCCCCCTCGATGTTCTTAGCATCGAAAGCAACTTCAGTTCCTTCCAAAGATTGTTATGATTTAAGTGTTTAATCCCTTAATAGTAACAGTAATATAATGGAAATAGTATTTTGGAATCCAATGTTTGGAGACTACTTTGGTTAGCCTTTTCAAGCGGAATGACACAATGTATCGAGAACAATATGTACCCATTGGACGGACTTGCAAGATATTTTCGCTGCAGGATCATTATGCTTAGTTGCATGATCCCAACGTTGTTTATAATATCAGTTTAGAGTTCAGGCATTGACTAGCTTGGGTAGGCTATGACTAGAATATTCTGAGAGGAAATGTCATATGATAGAATTGTCACAGATTTGATAGCAAAAAAAAAATCGTCAACACGCAGCAAGGAAATACATCGAGGATGGTCCCCTTTACAGTGACACAATTGTGTCTTATGTCCCTCATCATCACCAGGAAATCATACGCGTCATTCTTTGCGTCACCCACGATATTGCGCGAACAACACTATGGATGGTGAGTTTGACATAGTAGGCTACATACCCTGAAAAACTGACTTAAGATTTAAGTTGTTGCCATTTAAGTCGTGTAGGCAAATTGTTGGGACCGTACACCGTTACGTCGATCACTAAGATATAAAATAAACTAACGCCACGGCACACACTTGACTAAGATCAAAAAGCACATGTCCATAACTTGATAGCCCATATGACACATGATCGCATTCCCAACCCACCCAAACTTTACTATCACAGCACCTACCGGAAAAGGATACGAACAAGCATCGCTTGCTCGGCTTCTGAGTATCGAGTAGTAAACGCATTGCTTACCTTCCAGTTCAAGGCTCCATGGTCGAGATGGTGTGATCTTATCCGATAATTATACAACCTACAACGCCGTATGGTGTGCGCACCGACGTTACATTAAAGTAGCGCTGAATACGGAACTGGTTTCAGAATATAGGCTAGATGATAGGAGAGAGCGGCGGAGGAGGATCCAGCGCTTGTTTACGCATTGCTGCTTTATTTTCATTCCACGACAGATACATTCTGATTGGACACAAACTAGGACGCAGCCTTCAATTAACAACTTCTGTAGTCCAGTAAAATGTTGTCTATAATATGATTAACACAACCCACTGGGCACACAACTTTAATTCAACGCGGAAATGTTGGTAATATTAGGTTGAGAAGTTAATCAATGAGATTTCCGCCTTTATTCACGACTCAACAACAGCCAGGAGTTTATTGTATTCCCAATGTGTTATCACTATGCTTTCAAGAATCTAAAAGCACAACCAAATTCCAAACAATGTCTGATTTTTGGTTTAGTTGTCATATAAATGTGTTAGCACTGCGCTTTCAACTTTTTAAACGAACAAGAAAGTCCCAATCGGAATGTCAGATATTTTGTATTTATGCTAAAACTCAATGAGTTGTTACAGTGTTTCATATACTAGAACAACCAACCAAATGGCCTGGATTGCAGTTGAGATTACATTAAAAGTACACAGTGCAAGTGTGCGACCTTTGCATGTCATCTGGAATATGCAAGCGTTCTATGATGACATAAGAAGACATTTATAGTTAAGGTAACGTCAAAATGTAGCCATGGATACGTTACTCATTTAAAGGTTGAATAAACACTGTTACGTTAGTTTGTAAGAGCCTTAACTTTAGGCTATTTATTGTATTACAAAAGTAATATTGAATTGTGTTTGGTTGTCAATGCAACCAAATATCAACATTTAGAGGATATGTAGATCTAATGCTTGGATAGTTTCATCTGAGACGTTTCTTGAACTTTTATTTTTGGTTAAGTTTGACATGTGAATCCAACATATAATTTGTTAACTTTTCGTAAAGTTAATAGGCTGTATTTACTGTATTGAAAAAGTGATATTGAATTGTGTTTGGTTGTCAACGCAACCAGATATCAATATTTGAAGGACATGTATCTTTTGTGCCACTGACAAAGTCTGGCTTTAATTCCATCTAGAAATTAGTCATTGATATGTTGGATTCATGTCTCCATTGCAACAAAAAATCTAAGTAATTTAAAGTTTTGTTTGATTTAGTCATATTCTTTCATTTAGATTTTTGGTTGAGAAGGAGAATGTGAATCCAACATAGAGAATTTGTAGACAAATTGGAATTAAAGCCAGACTTAAGTCAGTGGCACAAAATATACATCTCCTTCAAATGTTGATATCTGGTTGCGTTGACAACCAACACAACTCAACATCCAGTTTGTCTACAAATTAACAATTGATGTTGGATTCACGTATCCATCTCAACCATAAATCTATGCAGAAATCACTCCGCCATTTCCTGGTTGCATAAATTCTAATAGTTTGCCTAATTTCAGGTTTTGTGACAACAAGCAAGTACAGTGTAGAGAATCATTGTACCATTTAACCACTGTGGAATATATTTTCAATAACCAACAATATTGTAATTTCAGCTGTTTGAAGCTGGTGTACAAAAGTAAAAGATGCAAGAACGAAACTTAAGAACGGGGAGCATAGAAATAGTGCACATAGAACAGATGTACCGCTTCTTAGACTTGCTTTCAATGAGAATGACAGATATATAACACACATCTCTATGGGAATTTGGCCAGGTTGCCCAAAAAGTTGCATACAGTATTGTGGCTTTAATAGGACTAAATCAAATCAACTTAGGTTTTTGGTTGAGATGGAGACGTGAATTCAACATATGAATTATTAACTTGATGATTACATTTGAAATCAACCAAACCTTGAAACCATAGGCCTATATGTTTTGTATATTTTTTGTTGAACCCTGGGTTGAATAGAAACAATAGATGTTGATGACTTCACAAAATGATGCTACAGTATATAGGCCTAAATAGTCTCATTGATGATATATTATAAGTATGGTCCCATTTCATTTGCTCTGTTTAACCTACCCTTTGGTGGACTTCGATAGCAACAGTGAGTCTATTTAGTTATTAAGAGATGCCTCAATAATCATTCTCACAATAGCAAATTGGAAGAAGTCAATGACTAATATCAAAGCAGTGCTTGGTTAAAACCCTGGATGGGAGACCAAAGGGATAGCTGTAGATAGATCAACTCTCCAGTAGGAGGTGCTGTCCAGCCTGTTGTATTTGGTTCTGATAGTGGATATAACGTTGAAGATCTTAAGTTGTTTCAAAGGTACAAATTCCACATATTTTATACAAGGTTTGTCTATGTTGAAAATTGGTTACCATGATGACATAATACATTGCACCCTCAAAACAACAGTTTTGTTGGTTACTTTTGCAAATCCAATGTGTTTTTCACAGTATGGTGACAAATTATGTTTAAACAACGTTAATTCAACCAGTTTCAGCCTTGGGTTCATCAACCGAGCATCAACCGAGAGATACTTCTGGCGCCGACAGAGATGGCCGCCTCGCTTCGCGTTCCTAGGAAACTATGCAGTATTTTGTTTTTTTTAGGTGTTATTTCTTACATTGGTACCCCAGGTAATCTTAGGTTTAATTACATACAGTCGGGAGGAACTACTGAATATAAGAGCAACGTCAACTCACCATCATTACGACCAGGAATATGACTCTCCCGAAGCGGATCCTGTGTTTTGCCTTCCACCCAGGACAATGGATCGGATCCCAGCCGGCGAACCTAAACAACGTCGCCGTAAAAGGGGCAAACGAAGCCTACTTCTGGACAGGCTCTGGAGACGGGCACATCGCGCACCACTCCCTAGGATACTACTCGCCACTGTCCAGTCTCTTGACAACAAGGTTGATGAAATCCGAGCAAGGGTAGCATTCCAGAGAGACATCAGAGACTGTAACGTTCTTTGCTTCACGGAAACATGTCTCACTCGAGAGACGCTATCGGAGTCGGTGCAGACAGCTGGTTTCTTCACGCATCTCGCCGACAGAAACAAGCATCTTTCTGGTAAGAAGAGGGGCGGGGGGGGGCATGGCTTATGATTAACGAGATGTGGTGTGATCACAACAACATACAGGAACTCAAGTTCTTCTGTTCACCTGACTTAGAATTCATCACAATCAAATGTCGACCGCATTATCTACCAAGGGAATTATCTTCGATTATAATCACAGCCGTATATATTTCCCCCCAAGCAGACACATCGATGGCCCTGAACAAACTTTATTTGACTCTATGTAAACTGAAAACCACATATCCTGAGGCTGCATTCATTGTAGCTGGGGATTTTAACAAGGCTAATCTGAAAACAAGACCCCCTAAATTCTATCAGCATATTGATTTTGCAACCAGGGCTGGTAAAACCCTGGATCATTGTTATTCTAACTTCCACGGCGCATATAAGGCCCTCCCCCTCCCTCCTTTCGGAAAAGCTGACCACGACTCCATTTTGTTGCTTCCAAACTACAGACAGAAACTAAAACAAGAAGCTCCCCCGCTCAGGTCTGTTCAACGCTGGTCCGACCAATCTGATTCCACGCTTCAAGACTGCTTCGATCACGTGGATTGGGATATGTCCCGCATTGCGTCCAACAACAACATTGACAAATACGCTGATTCGGTGAGCGAGTTCATTAGAAAGTGCATCGGCGATGTCGTACCCACAGCAACTATTAAAACATTCCCAAACCAGAAACCATAGATTGATGGCAGCATTCGCGCAAAACTGAAAGAGCGAACCACTGCTTTTAACCTGGGCAAGGTGACCGGAAACATGATCGAATTCAACAGTGTAGCTATTCCCTCCGCAAGGCAATCAAACAAGCTAAGCGTCAGTATAGAGACAAAGTAGAGTTGCAATTCAACGGCTCAGACACAAGAGGTATGTAGCAGGGTCTACAGTCAATCACGTATTACAAAAAGAAAACCAGCCCCGTCGCGGACCAGGATGTCTTGCTCCCAGACAGACTAAATAACTTCTTTGCTCGCTTTGAGGTCAATACAGTGCCACTGACACGGCCCGCTACCAAAACCTGCGGACTCTCCTTCACTGCAGCCAACGTGAGTAAAACATTTAAACGTGTTAACCCTCGCAAGGCTGCAGGCCCAGACGGCATCCCCAGCCGCATCCTCAGAGCATGCGCAGACCACCTGTTCCCACATGCTTCAAGAGGGTCACCATTGTTCCTGTTCCCAAGAAAGCTAAGGTAACTGAGCTAAACGACTACCGCCCCATAGCACTCACTTCTGTCATCATGAAGTGCTTTGAGAGACTAGTCAAGGACCATATCACCTCCACCCTACCTGACACCCTAGACCCACTCCAATTTTCTTACCGCCCCAATAGGTCCACAGACGACGCAATCGCAACCTCACTGCACACTGCCCTAACCCATCTGGACAAGAGGATTACCTATGTGAGAATGCTGTTCATCGACTACAGCTCAGCATTTAACACCATAGTACCCTCCAAACTCGTCATTAAGCTCGAGACCCTGGGTCTCGTCCCCGCCCTGTGCAACTGGGTACTGGACTTCCTGACGGGCCGCCCCCAGGTGGTGAGTGTAGGTAACAACATCTCCACCTCGCTGATCCTCAACACTGGGGCCCCACAAGGGTGCGTTCTGAGCCCTCTCCTGTACTCCCTGTTCACCCACGACTGCTTGTCCATGCACGCCTCCAACTCAATCATCAAGTTTGCGGACGATACTACAGTGGTAGGCTTGATTACCAACAACGATGAGACAGCCTACAGGGAGGAGGTGAGGGCCCTCGGAGTGTGGTGTCAGCAAAATAACCACACACTCAACGTCAACAAAACAAAGGAGATGATCGTGGACTTCAGAAAACAGCAGAGGTAGCACCCCCCTATCCACATCGACTGGACAGTAGTGGAGAGGGTAATATATTTTAAGTTCCTCGGTGTACACATCACGGACAAACTGAATTGGTCCATCCACACAGACAGCGTTGTGAAGAAGGCGCAGCAGCGCCTCTTCAACCTCAGGAGGCTGAAGAAATTTGGCTTGTCACCAAAAGCACTCACAAATTTCTACAGATGCACAATCAAGAGCATCTTGTCAGGCTGTATCATCACCTGGTATGGCAACTGCTCCGCCCACAACCGTAAGGCTCTCCAGAGGGTAGTGAGGTCTGCACAACGCATCACCGGAGATAAGCTACCTTCCCTCCAGGACACCTACACCACCCGATGTCACAGGAAGGCCATAAAGATCATCAACGACAACAACCACCCGAGCCACTGCCTGTTCACCCCGCTATCATCCAGAAGGCGAGGTCAGTACAGGTGCATCAAAGCAGGGACCGAGAGACTGTAAAACAGCTTCTATCTCAAGGCCAGCAGACTGTTAAACAGCCACCACTAACATTGAGTGGCTGCTGCCAACATACTGACTCAACTCCAGCTCACTTTAATAATGGAAATAGATGGAAATTGATGGGAAAAATGTATCACACGCCACTTTAAACAATGCCACTTAATGTAATGTTTACATTCCCTACATTACTCATCTCATATGTATATGTATATATTGTACTCTATATTATCTACTGCATCTTGCCATCTTTATGTAATACATGTATCACTAGCCACTTTAAACTATGCCACTTTTATCTTTACATACCCTACATTACTCATTTCATATGTATATACTGTACTCAATACCATCCTCTGCATCTTGACTATGCCGTTCTGTAGCATCACTCATTCATATATCTTGATGTACATATTCTTTATCCCTTTACACTTGTGTGTATAAGGTAGTAGTTGTGGAATTGTTAGGTTAGATTACTCGTTGGTTATTACTGCGTTGTCGGAACTAGAAGCACAAGCATTTCGCTACACTCGCATTAACATCTGCTAACCATGTGTATGTGACAAATAAAATTGGATTTTATTCTGATTTGATTTGGTATGGTATTGGTTGAGGGACCTGTGGACCTATGGATCTGATGTAGCCTAGAGTGGCTACTTCAGAGTGGTGCAGCGGTCTAAGGCACTGCATCTCAGTGCAAGAGGAGTCACTGGTTCAAATCCAGGCTGTAATACATCCGGCTGCGATTGGGAGTCCCATATAGCGGCGCACAATTGGCCCAGCATCGTCCGGTTTTGGCCGGTGTAGGCCGTCATTGCAAATAAGAATTTGTCCTTAACTGACTTGCCTAGTTAAATAAAGGTAAAAAAATATATATATATATTCAAATAAAAGCCTATGCCCTCAGCTACCTAGCCTATAAAAATACAACAAATAGCTTATTCACTAACACATCAAAACAAATTTAGCCTACATAACCAGTTGTCTTCATATCTTCAAACAGTGTTGGTGTGATAAGTAGCCTGTTATTAGCATGTTATTACATAGCTTTAGTCCGCTATGAAGTAGGACCGGCCAGTATCCAGCTATTCAACACACATGTAAATAGAAACTCAATGAACATACATTTTGCTATATTTCAGGAGTAACTCTTATTCCTATGGAATTTATTATTGTATGTATCAATCAATAACTTTGTGTCAGCCACCTTTCAGTCGTTTACGTCAGTCTTAGACAGGACATGCCCTCAATTCTGTCCAGAGCTATGTTAAATCAAATCAAATGTTATTTGTCACATGCTTTATACACAACAGGTGTAGACTAACAGTGAAATGCTTACTTATAGGCCCTTCCCAACAATGCAGAGAGAAATACAATAGTGAAATAATAGAAAAGTAAAACACCTTTTATAATAAAAGTAATTATAAATACACATGAGTAACAACAACTTGGCTATGTACGCGGGGGTACCAGTACCGAGTCGATGTGCAGAGGTGCGAGGTTATTGAGGTAGATATGTACATACAGTATAACTAAGAGTGAAGTGACATATAGTAAACAGTAGCAGCAGCGTATGTGATGCGTCAAAAAAAGTGTGTGCAAAAAGGTCAATGCGGGTAGCTATTTGGTTAACTATTTAACTAACTATTGAACAGTCTTATGGCTTGGGGGTAGAACCTGTTCAGGGTCCTGTTGGTTCCAGACTTGGAGCATCGGTACCACTTGCCGTGCGGTAGCAGAGACAACAGTCTATGACTTGGGTGGATGGAGTCTTTGACAATGTTTAGAGCCTTCCTCTAGAGGTCCTGGATGGCAAGGTGCTCGGCCACAGTGATCTACTGGGCTGTACGTACTACCCTCTAAAGTGGGTAGTGTGGCCGGATGCCAAACCTTTTCCATACTAAGCGGAGATGCAGCACATCAAGATGCTCTCAATGGTGCAGCTATATAATTTTTTTGAGGATCTGAGGGTCCATGCCAAATCTCTTCAGCCTTCACGACTGTGTGTGTGTGTGTGTGAACCATGTAATTCCTTAGAGATGTGAACACTGAGGAACTTGAAGCTCTCGACCCACTCCACTACAGCCCCGTCAATGTAAATAGGGGCTCTTCGTTTCCTGTAGTCCACAATCAGCTCTTTTGTCTCACTGATGTTGAGAGAGATGTTGTTGTCCTGGCACCACACTGCCAGGTCTCTGACCTCCCTATAGGCTGTCTCATTGTCGTCGGTGATCAGGCCTGCCACTGTTGTGTCATCTGCAAACTTTATTGACATGGTAGTCTACCAGGGGTGGACTGGATATCTGGCATTTTGGATAAATGCCAGATGGGCTGGTCCATGATTAAAACAACAATGATACATATGTACTTAGGAATTCAAAAATGGATTTAAATACATTACACAACACTATTCAGTGTACTTGATCCTGTATTGATCATACAGATGGATCGGTGACTTCACTTGGACTCTGAGCCACTTGGTATTGACAGGTCCCAAGACTGATTAGGGCTGCAGCATGTTCAAGTCACTGCTGTAGCTCATTTGAAGGAGAGAAAAAGGCCCGAGCCTTACAATCAATGGGTGGGAGTGAATCTGACACAAATATATTCCTTATACATTCGCCTGGTCCCTGAAGATGTCTAGTGCTGTCCTCTGTGGGTAACGACCGCTAACGGAGGTGCATTATACTCAGAGGAACCTTCAACTGTCATTGTCCAAGGAGGTGAAGCGAAGTTGTTTGTGATAGGTGCAAAAAGGAAAATAAATTGAGAATGTAAATACACTTGAAGTCAGAAGTTTACATACACTTAGGTTGGAGTCATTAAAACTTGTTTTTCAACCACTCCACAAATTTCTTGTGAACAAACTATAGTTTTGGCAAGTCAGTTAGGACATCTACTTGTGCATGACACAAGTCATTTTTCCAACAATTGTTTACAAACAGAGTATTTCACTTATAATTCACTGTATCACAATTCCAGTGGGTCAGAAGTTTACATACACTAAATTGACTGTGCCTTTAAACAGCTTGGAAAATTCCAGAAAATTATGTAATGACTTTAGAAGCTTCTGATAGGCTAATTGACATAATTTGAGTCAATTGGAGGTGTACCTGTGGATGTATTTCAAAGCCTACCTTCAAACTCAGTGCCTCTTTACTTGACATCATGGGAAAATCAAAAGAAATCAGCCAAGACCTCAGAAAAGAAATTGTAGACCTCCACAAGTCTGGTTCATCCTTGGGACCAATTTCCAAACGCCTGAAGGTACCACGTTCATCTGTACAAACAATAGTATCATCAAATCATCAAAATCAAATTTATCAAATCAAATTTATTTATATAGCTCGTCATACATCAGCTGATAACTCAGTACACAAGTATAAACACCATGGGACCACGCAGCTGTCATACCGCTCAGGAAGGAGACGCGTTCTGTCTCCTAGAAATGAACGTACTTTGGTGCGAAAAGTGCACATCAATCCAGAACAACAACAAAAAACCTTGTGAAGATGCTGGAGGAAACAGATACAAAAGTATCTATATCCACAGTAAAACGAGTCCTATATCGACATAACCTGAAAGTCCGCTCAGCAAGGAAGAAGCCACTGCTGAGCGGACTTTCAGGTTATGTCGATATAGGATTCTCCCCCCCCAATTTAGTCCTATTCTTTAACTTAGATTTTTGGTTGAGATGGAGACGTGAACCCAACATATCAATTATTATTAATATGTAGACAATATGTAGACATTTTGAGGTAACTAACTATAAATGTCTTCTTATGTAATCATAAAAAACGTGCATATTCAAGACATCATGCAAAGGTCGCAGGTCTGTGGAGATATAACATTGCCACAGTATAATAATCTGTGCAGAATCTCATACAGAATTAGTAATTTGCGCAATGTACTTTTAATGTAATCTCAGCTATAATCAAGGTCATTTGGTTGTGCTATTAGATGACGCACAGTGATAACATGCTATATTGTCGTATACATACAAAATATCTGACATTGTATTCCCATTTGAACTTTGTTGTGCTTTTAAATGGATGATAGCGACGTGATAAAACGTTTAGAAGACAAGTTTTTCTGTAGGAATTTTGTTGTGCTTTTGGATGGTTGAAAGCATAGTGATAACACAATGGGAATTCAACAAACTTCTGCCTGTCTTTTTGAGTGGGTGAATAAAGGTTGAAAACTCATTGATCAACGTCTCAACCAAATATTACCCACTTTTCCACGTTGGAATGATGTGGTATGCCCAGTAGATTGCCTCACATTCCTGTCCATTGCACATTCAGCACGTCTGGCCTGCTTGTTTAGCAACCATGTCATGTAAGAGGACACACATAAACATCTCCATGCTGTGAGGGTATATTATGAAAGCTTCACATAGGAAGATAGTCCATGATCATTAGATAGTATGCAACACCACGTTGACCAAAGAGAGATCAACCACACTTGTGAGGCTTTGTATTTTTGCAAGGTAATTGGCTGGCTGCATTGACAATGTTTTTTCCCAACAACCAAATACCAAAAGGCCACCTGGAAAATGTCTCCCTCCCAGGATTCCTAACAATAATCTTCATTTTAACGAGTTATGTGTCCTTTTTATCTAGGATCCGACATTTCTGTGATTAAGCTGCTTTCCCTCTGGGACACCCTGTCCCTGTTTGATGATGAGGAGGAAGAGTTTGAGGGGGCGAATGGTGCTTTTATGGTAAGAACATGTCAAACAGTAAATTACATAATATGCACATTTGTTATTTTCTTTATATTACTGAGTGACAATTAGTTGTGGCTGGTCCTGTTACCTTATATCACCAAAACGATTTTCTATCTCATGTGACTACACCTCTGTTTTTGACACATCTATTACTGTCCACACTTACCCTCTAACCCCATCCCCATGTGATGTATCAATATTTGACATGAGTGTGAGTCTTTCCGTCACATTGGACAGGCATCACCTGCTGCTTCTACAGTATTGCATGCATAACCCTCTATTTCACACACTCATGCACATACTCATGCACACACTCATGCACACACACACACACACACACACACACACACACACACACACACACACACACACACACACACACACACACACACACACACACACACACACACACACACACACACACACACACACACACACACACACACACACACACACACACACAGGGTGTTCTGCATATTTCCTCTGTGTGTTGCTGTCTTTACACAGCGCAGCAGCAGTCTAGGGTCACATGATTCTCACCCACTCTCTTTGACACAATGCATGCCTTAAGTTACACACAAATCAAATCAAATTTGTCACATGCACCAAATACAACAGGTGTAGTAGACCTTACAGTGAAATGCTTACTTGCAAGCCCTTAGCCCTTAACCAACAATGCAGTTTTAAGAAAAATACCCCACACTTTTTTTCAAAAAGTAAGAAATAATTCAACAGCAGCAATAAAATAACAATAACGAGGCTATCTATATACAGGGGGTACCGGTACAGAGTCAATGTGTGGGGGCACCGGTTAGTCGAGGTAATTGAGGTAATATGGTTGAGTTATTAAAGTGACTATGCATAGATAACAGAGAGTAGCAGCAACATAAAGGAGGGGTGGGGGGGGGGGCAATGCAAATAGTCTGGGTAGCCATTTGATTAGATGTTCAGGAGCCTTATGGCTTGGAGGTAGAAGCTGTTTAGATGCCTCTTGGATCTAGACTTGGCGCACCGGGTACCGCTTGCCGTGCGATAGCAGAGAGAACACTATGACTAGGGTGGCTGGAGTCGTTGACTATTTTTTGGGCCTTCCTCTGACATCGCCTGGTATAGAGGTCCTGGATGGCAGGAAGCTTGGCCCCAAGTGATGTACTTTCTGTAGTGCCTTGCGGTCGGAGGCTGAGCAGTTGCCATACCAGGCAGTGATGCAACCCGTCAGGATGCTCTCGATGTTGCAGCTTTTGAGGATCTGAGGACCCATGACAAATCTTTTCAGTTTCCTGAGGGGGAATAGGTTTTGTCGTACCATCTTCACGACTATCTTGGTGTGTTTAGACCATGATAGTTCGTTGGTGATATGGACACCAAGGAACTTGAAATTCTCGACCCGTTCCACTACAGCCCCGCTGATGTTAATGGGGGTCTGTTCGGCCCACCTTTTCCTGTAGTCCATGATCATCTCATTTGTCTTGCTCACATTGAGGGAGAGGTTGTTGTCCTGGCACCACACTGCCAGTTCTCTGACCTCCTCCCTATAGGCTGTCTCATCTTTGTCGGTGATCAGGTCTACGGTTGTGTTGTCAGCAAACTTAATGATGGTGTTGAAGTCGTGCTTGGCCCCGCAATCGTGGATGAACAGGGAGTACAGAAGGGGACTAAGTACACACCCCTGAGGGGCCCCAGTGTTGAGGATCAGCGTGGCAGACGTGTTGCTACCTACCCTCACCACCTGGTGGCAGCCCATCAGGAAGTCCAGGATCCAGTTTGCAGAGGGAGGTGTTTTGCCCAGGGTCCTTAGCTTAGTGATGAGCTTCGTGGGCACTATGGTGTTGGACGCTGAGCTGTAGTCAATGAACAGCATTCTCACATAGGTGTTCCTTTTGTCCAGGTGGGAAAGGGCAGTGTGGAGTGCGATTGAGATTGCATCAGCTGTTGATCTGTTGGGGCAGTATGCAAATTGGAGTGGGTCTAGGGTATCCAGGAGGATGCTGTTGATGAGAGCCATGACCAGCCTTTCAAAGCACTTCATGGCTACCGCCATGAGTGCTACGGGTCTGTAATAATTTAGGCAGGTTACCTTCGCTTCCTTGGGCACAGGGACTATGGTGGTCTGATTGAAACATGTAGGTATTACAGACTCAGTCAGGGAGAGATTGAAAATGTCAGTGAAGACACATGCCAGTTGGTCTGCAGATGCTTTGAGTACACATCCTGGTAATCCATGTGTACTCAAATCCCTGCGGCTTTGTGAATGTTGACATGTTTAAAGGTCTTGCTCACATCGGCTACTGAGAGCGTTATCACACAGTCATTCAGAACAGCTGGTGTTCTCGTGCATGCTTCAGTGTTGCTTGCCTCGAAGCGAGTATAAAATGCATTTAGCTCATCTGGTAGGCTCGTGTCACTGGATAGCTCACGTCTGGGTATCCGTTTGTAGTCTGTAATAGTTATAAAAGCCCTGCCACATCCGACGAGCTTCAGAGCCGGTGTAGTAGTATTCAATCTAAATGTATTGATGTATTGATGCTTTGCTTGTTTGATGGTTCGTCCGAGGGCACAGTGGTATTTCTTATAGGCCGGATTAGTGTCCCGCTCCTTGAAAGCAACAGCTCTAGCCTTTATCTCAATGCGGATGTTGCCTTTAATCCATGGCTTCTGGTTGGGTTATGTACGTAAGCTCACTGTGGGCACGACGTCGTCAATGCACTTATTGATGAAGCCGATGACTGAGGTGGTATACTCCTCAATGCCATTGGATGAATCCCGGAACATATTCCAGTCTGTGCTGGCAAACAGTCCTTTAGCGTAGCATCTGTGTCATCTGACCACTTCCGTATTGAGCAAGCCACTGGTACTTCCTGCTTTAGTTTTTGCTTGTAAGCAGGAATCAGGAGGATATAATTATGGTCAGATTTGCTAAATGGAGGGCGGTGGAGAGCTTTGTATGCATCTCTGTGTTGAGTAAAGGTGGTTTAGAGTTTTTTTCCCCCTCTGGTTGCACATGTGACATCCTGGTAAAAATGTGGTAAAAGTGATTTAAGTTTGCCTGCATTCATGTCCCCAACCACTAGGAGCACCGCTTCTGGCTCAGTATTTTCATGTTTGCTTATGGCCTTATAGAGTTGGTTGAGTGCAGTCTTAGTTCCAGCATCGGTATGTGGTGGTAAATAGACGGCTACAAATAATATAGATGAGATAGTGTGGTGTACAGCTTATCATAACGATGTCTAATATTACATTGCGCACCAGCTGTTATTGACAAAAAGACACACACCCCCACCCCTCGTCTTACCAGACGTAGCTTCTCTGTTCTGCCTGTGCATTGAAAATCCCTCCAGCTCTATATTATCTGTGTCGTCGTTCAGCCACGACTCGGTGAAACATAAGATATTACAGTTCTTAATGTCCCTTTGGTAGGATAATCGTAATTGTAGGTCATCAGTTTTATTTTCCAATGATTACATGTTAGCAAGTAGAATTGATGGCAATGGGAGTTTACTTGCTCACCTACAGATTCTCAAAGGCAGCCCGATCTGTGTCCTCTTTTACTCTGTCTTTTCTTCACGCAAATGACGTGGATCTGGAGTACACATCCTGGTAAACCTTCTGGTCCTGCTGTGGAGAGCTTGATTACACAGTTGTCCAGAACAGCTGATGCTCTCATGCATGTTTCAGTGTTACTTGCCTCGAAGCAAGCATAGAAGTTATTTAGCTCGTCTAGTAGGCTTGTGTCACTGTGTATGGAGTAAAGGTGGTCTACCGTTTTTTTCCTTCTGGTTGCACATTTAACATGCTGGTAGAAATGAGGTCAAATTGATTTAAGTTTCCCTGCATTAAAGTCCCCGGCCACTAGGAGCACCGCCTCTGAATGAGCGTTTTCCTGTTTGCTTATGTTGGTATACAGCTCATTGAGTGCGGTCTTAGTGCCAGCATCGGTCTGTGGTGGTATGTAGACAGCTACAAAAAATACAGATGAAAACTCTCTAGGTAGATAGTGTGGTCTACAGTTTATAATGAGATACTCTACCTCAGGCAAAACCTTGAGACTTCCTTAGATATCGTGCACCAGCTGTTGTTTACAAATATACATAGACCGTCACCCATTGTCGTACCAAAGGATGCTGTTCTATCCTGCAGATACAGTGTAACTGTATCAGCTGAATGTTATTCATGTCGTCGTTCAGCCACGACTTGGTGAAACATAAGATATTATAGTTTTTAATGTCCCATTGGTGGGATATACATGCTTTTAGTTTGTCCAATTTATTATTCAGCGATTGTACGTTGGCCAATAGGACCGATGGCAAAGGCAGATTAGCCACTTGTCGGTGGATCCTCAGCAAGGCACCCCAATCTCCTTCCGCGATACCTCTTCCGTCTCTTTCTCCTGCAAATGACCGGGATGAGGGCCTGTTTGGGTATCTGGAGTACATCCCTCTCATTAAATTATTTGTCCAATTTAAGGTGAGTAATCGCTGTTCTGATATCCAAAAGCTCTTTTCGGTCATACGAGAACGTAGCAGCAACATTATGTACAAAGCAAATTACAAACAATTCGAAAAAACAAAAACAAAATAGCATGGTTGGTTAAGAGCCAATAAAATGGCAGCCATCCTCTCCGGCGCCATTAGAACAACATGCATTTCTTAAGTTACACACAACATACAACATAACTCCATGGCATCATCAAACCACATTCACATGTCCAGACTCCAGAGTAATTTAAAATATGTGCTGTGCCTCAGATCAAACAAAACTGAATCTCAGTGCTTTCCTCAAGCATTGTTTGAATTCTAAGATGTGCAATCAATCCTACTTATTCAACCGTCCCTGAAATTTGATGAAGATAGCACGGAACAAACTCTGTTTTATCTCAAGGTGGGTGGTGGGTGATCTGACATACCTGGCCCTCTCTAAAGGCACAGAGCAGATGGTATAACCAGTTAAAGGGTCAAGGAATGAGAGGTATTGATATGCAAAGAGACTGGCCCTTCAGCTGTGTTGCATTACAGATTGAGTTTTACAAGAATCCACATGACACTCTGAGGGGAGGAAAGGTGGTCAAGGAGGCAGAACTTCACCCCTGATCCCTGTGCTGGTGGTCTTTTTATGTCTGCCATATTATTTATAGTTTTATTGTCCTATTCAACATTCCCTATCCAAAAAGTATGCCAACCATGCCAGAGATAGGATTGCCACTTCAGCTAGAGTTTAAAGAACATTACCTCATGATAAAGTAATATTTATTGGACAATGTCAGACTTTTCATGTCTGAAAACCTACTTCTGGACTAAAACCTTTTTCAATCGAGATTTTATATTTAAAGTGCTTTTTAGTCCATGTCGAGTAGACTTCATCTGAGTCTGGGGAACCAGCCTTGTCATTCTAAATCCCATTACCACTATGCTGTACGTGTTTAAACTGGAAAACACAGCTCAGTCTTTGTTGATTTAAAAACAACCAAACCTTTAAAATAATTCATTAAATAATTCATAAAATAACTAACTTTTAAATGTTTTTTTTACTACTTTACTCTGTTTGCTGCAGTCTCTGAGCAAGAGACCTAACAAACTATCCTGCATAAATAGGTTTAATATATATTTTTTTTAGCTTTCGGTTCAAGGGTTTTGTTTCTGTTCTGCTTGCTTGTTATTCCACTCATGCTGTGGCTCATGACTTACAACACTTTTACAACTTGACAACATGAACATATCTTGTTCACTTGTATGTTGTTCTGAAACTGTATCTCAGTCCTTATGTACGTCGATGT
This sequence comes from Oncorhynchus keta, assembly GCF_023373465.1. Taxonomy (NCBI): domain Eukaryota; kingdom Metazoa; phylum Chordata; class Actinopteri; order Salmoniformes; family Salmonidae; genus Oncorhynchus; species Oncorhynchus keta. The sequence goes on from NC_068423.1 coordinate 18,066,213, forward strand.
CCTGTCACCCATTTATGTTGATAGCTCACTCCTGCCCGGTTTACATCTTCAACTACCATCAGATAAACATTTTCAAGTGACTTTTTCCTGTAACAAAAAAAAGTATTACACTGTTTTTTTTAATTAAAGAAAATAAACAAAAACACTTAGTGGAGATGAGAAATGCAAAAAAAAACATAACTTGCCAAATGAGGATGGAGGTAAGCAGGAGTGACGTATCTCCCGGTCGTTCCAGCGTTAGGGGTAAGTGATGAGGGTGGGATGTGATTGGCTGGATGTAGCAGACAGGCTGTAAAGCAATGTTTTCAAGAGGGCCAACCTCCCCACAGGAGTAAGATTTTGATCTGAAAGCACAAGAGATCATATCCCCCTCACCTGTCAATACAGGGCTGAACTGAGAAACTATACTTGCAGGTAGAGGGAGACCCTTGCAGGGACAACTTGAGGCCATGGATCCTGCCACTGCAGAAAATGTAAATATACGGTATTCATATAATCAAACAACTTAAACAACTTAAACTTTGACAATAATGATGTGCAATGTTGGTTGATGATACAATGACAAAATGTTGCTTTACAGCCTGTCAAATCAACCAGCATTGCTGTAAAGGTTCTCAACAGTAGCTGTGAGGGGTTTGGTACAAACATGGATTATAATATCTACTGTAATCAAATATGTATACTGATCATATCCATGGCACTACTTGAATGTTGATCTTTAAGCTTTTGGATGTTTTTATATTTGCCTTTCAGTGTTTGTGGGTCTTGTGTTTTTCCTTCTAGCCTGGTCAAATTGAATAGTGAACTCCGAGATCAGGCTGGTTTCACCAGGCTAGTTTTATTTTCATCCGCACTTGTTTAATTATACTACAAATACTGCGCAAATATTTGTGAAGTTATTATTATAATAGTAATCCCATTGGTTTGTGTTACATATTTAAAGTTTTCATTGTGATGTATGGTAGGATTAATAATCACTTGATCAGAGAGCAATTGAGGTGCAACCATGTCCACACACTGCGCTGTAAACACATGTGCAGTTCATGGTATTACATCAACAGGATAGACTATTCAAGTTCCAATCGATGTGAATCAAACAGGCACTTAGATACAAAACAAGAACAGGTGGAGATTCTAAAATGTTCCCAATCATGGAATCTCACTTCAGTAAAAAGTGAAATAACTATTAGGCCTACTGCACAACGTTTTAAGAAAGAAAACTGAGAGTATCTTTGGGAGCAGGTATCGCAACTATTTTTTTAAAAAGAGGATGAAGTGCTGTTTGTCCTTTAGAATGAATATGATCTTTAAGAGGCATGCTAGCCCCTGGTATGGTCTTTCCAGACATCGTCAAAGTCCTAATAAAGTAGTCTCTTCTATGTCAGGGCAAGAGACACATTTTAAATGTAGATGTAGTGGTTACATCTTAATGTTCTGTGTCACTGAGACATATTCTTAGTATAATTAAGACATGCCTGAATACTGCGCCACCCACTTTGCTAAAGATAACATTTATGGTGCTATTTGTCAATTGGACATGGGAATAAGGTAATTGTGACAGGCTGGATTAGTCCAGTGTAACCATTAAAAATGAGCTATGTTTCACTTGTTCATTTTGAGCTCTACAGATTAGTGTGTGCTTGTAAAAATACGACAGCTGTTAAACACGTAGCCCATCCATGTGACTCAGTAGAAAGATGTACAAATGACCTCGACTAACCTGTACCTCCTTCACATTGACTCGGTACCGGTACCCACTGTATATATCTTCGTTATTGTTATTTTATTGTGTTACTTATATATTTGTATTACTTTAGTTTATTTAGTAAGTATTTTCTTCACTCTATTTTCTTAAATCTGCGATGTTGGTTTCAGGGCTTGTAAGTAAGCATTTCACGGTAAGGATGTATTCAGAGCATGTGACAAATACAATTTGATTTATCACCGGCTCCAATAAAACTAGTTTAAGGGCAGGAGGCTGCTGAGGGGAGAACGACTCATAATAATGGCCGGAACTGAGCAAATGGAATGGTATCAACCACATGGAAATCATCTATTTGATACCATTCCATCAATTCCACTCCAGTCATTACCACAAGCCCATTGTCCCCAATTAAGGTGCCACCAACCTCCTGTGAGTTTCAGGTAGTAATAATTGTATTGACCAGTGTAAGTAATGCAATGGTACAGAAATCCAATACGATAAAAACGACACAGAAAATGCAGTCTGTCCGTCCGTCAGTCAGTAGACCCACTGAGAAACAAACAGCTACTCATATCAGTCTGTACATAATATGTCACGGGGTAGTAGAACACAGAACACAAGTCATTGAGTTGTATAAATAGATGTTTGGATGCTGTAAAGCCTACTAAGTCATCCCTTCCTGCCCTGTCTGTGTCGTAGCTGAGGCTTGTAGTTACAGTATGTTCTATATGGCAGAGGCTACTGGGCCCGGGGCCAGCTGTTGGTGGGAACTACTGTTTGAGGGGGGAGTGGAAGGCCATTACATAACTGGAGCCTTTGGTCACCGTGCATGGCGGCATGTAGCCATAGAGTTGGTTCCGCAATTCAGGTTTCACTTCCATTCCTGGTACTGACTGATAGAGGCGATGGCAGCCAAAGGCATCCGACTCAGTCCCATGGCTTTCTCAGCTCACCCCTTCCTTCTCCCAAACGTGCCAGCCGGGCCGTGACAGGAAACCTTGCCCTGTGGCGGAGCCAGGCGAGACACCCGGATTAGAACATGATCTCATTGCTTGCCAGCTTCAAATACATATAAGACGTTGAACTGAGGCCTGCAACCGTAGAACACAGACAGTTCACACTGACCATTGACTGGGGATTTGAGCTGATGGGTATTCAAAGAGTGGGTCTTTATGTCTTTTTCAAATCAAATCCAATTTTATTCGTCACATACACATATTTAGCAGATGTTATTGCGGGTGTAGCGAAATGCTTGTGTTCCTAGCTCCGACAGTGGAGTGGTATGTAACAATTCCTCTGGCAATTTTTTAGAAAGCTATCTGCTTTCGTTCCACTAGATTTTTATTGTGATCCACAGAATGACCACAGTAGCAAAGAATTTAGGGTTAGAGTCTGCAATTAGGATTTCGGATGTTGGACTGTGTTCATGACGCTGAGCTGCAACCTCAACAACTCTGAGATGAATATTGACTTCTACAGTAACAGTTTGAGAACGATAATCACATGAAGAGCGGAATTCTCTGTGAAAAGCCTTCTTACACCTGCTGTTGGGTGTATTCTACTCACTCCCTCTATCACAGATGCCAATGGGCATGGGGTCACAGGATTGTCTCAGTTGCTCACATATTCCTAATACAGTGTTTTGTATTCAAGGTTACCGCCAAAAAATGCGAGCCTGGAGAAGCGGAGTATTCAGAGGGAGAATACGAGACATCAGTTAACCAGGAGAAACAAGATGACCTGCGATCTCACAAGGACAGCTTGGCTAACACGGATGTCCCCTTGAATTTAAATGTAAGTCGAATACTATCGTAGCATCCTTAGGGCAATGCCAGCAATCTTGTTAAGAGGTTCAGCCCTAATGAGGTATGTTTATGTGTTGAATAGACAGACATAAGGTTGCGGTTTGAATCTTGGTTGGGAAACCCTGTGAATTTGCTGCAGTAGTTTTGGCACAAAAAGAGTAATCATAAAGATCATGGTACCAAGTATTAAATCCCCAGTTGCGAAGCAACTTTATAGGAGGGCAAGATGTATAGCATCTCTCTAGTTGAAATGTTTGATTCTGCAGGTAGACAAATCTGGACATCTGAGGTTAGAGACAATTGATGACCTCCAGAATATTCTGCAACTGAGGAAGTCAAGAAAGAGAGCGAGAAGAGTACAAGTTCGCAAGCCACCACCCCCACCAGAGACTGTGGTAAGACAGGCCTAGTAGTTGAGTAGGATGTATATATACATAATATTACATTTGTAATGTCTTTATTCTTTCTGAACTTCTGTCAGTGTAATGTTTGCTGTTAATTTTTGTTTATTTCACTTTTGTATATTATCTACTTCACGCCAATAAAGCCCCTTGAATTGAATTGATAAATAATCGAATTTGAGATTTAAGAATAGAGGCAATTAATAAGATTTGACCCAGCATAAGAAGACTGATAACTACTAAGTAACTGCTACGTTCAGGGGTGGACAGGGACCAGAAATTGGCCCTGGCATTTATAACACACTGGACAATTTTTTCCTTGAGGCACCCATTATTAGTGAAATTATTATTATTTTGTGCAACCCCCCCCCAACAAGTCAGACAGGCCCACTGGGCTAAAAATGGACTAGCCCATCTGGCATTTCTGACAGTCCGCCCCTGGCTACATTCAGATGAATCACCATCTCTCCTTGCAGCCTTATTATGTGAATGAGGAAGATTTCTTCAAGGCCTGCGAGGAGAACAAACTGCCATTGATCGAAAGGTATCTGGAAAAATCGGGAGATATCAACGCTTGTGACAATGTGAGTGTTTAGACAACACCGACCAAGCTGAAGTTTGCCAATGCATGTCAGCTCAGCTGTGTCGTGTGTAATGTGTGTTGTAATGCAATGTCCTCCTTCCTATGCCTTTACAGTTCAGACGCACAGGCCTGCACAGAGCTTGCACACAGGGACACGTGGATGTTGTGAAGAGGCTACTGGAGGCTGGAGCTTCAATTGAGTACAAAGACAAGGTACTTTAATGGAAAAGCTCAAAAATAACTGCAGGTCCACGGGAGGAAAGCACTTGGCAATATATTGCACAGTCTTTGATCCTTTACTGTAAAATCAGTTGGTGTTGATGAGAGAAAGGAACAGAGAAAAACAAGGTGGATTTTTGTATAATGTATAATCCCATTGGTTGCCTTCATTTAGCTGGATGCTACTGCTGTCCACTCTGCCTGCCGAGGAGGAAGCACGTCTGTGTTAGAACTGCTGCTCAACAAAGACGGCAGCTTCTCTGCCAGGGATAAGGTAAGACTACAGAACACAAAGCTAACATGCCACTGTGGGTCAGAACATGCACAAATATGACTAAATGCATCAGGGCCAATGTAATCTCTCATGACAAACCTGGACCTGAGATTAGGTTCAATGTGATTTATCCTTACAGATCTTAATTTGAGCCAGTTTGTTACAGCTGGGAAATAATGTGGATTATACTCATTTACATTTTGTTGTAGGGGTTGATACATTTTCCAGAAGAGAAAATGAAGTCTGAAATGTCAAAGTGGAAAATAGAAACTTCAGAAGCCTCTAAACCTTAAACACACTACAAGTTTGACATTTCCAAGATTGCAGGAAAGTTATCCTGCAACAGGGTGATCAAATGAAGATCTTACATCTGTAAATGTTTCTTTGTTCATTCATTAGCTCCGCAGCACTCCCCTTCATGTTGCAGTGAGAACCGGTCACTATGAATGTGCTGAACAACTAGTCCACTGTGGAGCTGACGTCAATGCCAAAGACAGGGTGAGTTATTCTCATTCAGTGTGGGAATTAATTTGCTCCGATATATATACCTTAGAATCTAATCAGAATTTTAAACTGGGTGGTTCAAGCCATGAATGCTGATTGGCTGACAGCCATGGTATAGCTGACCATATACCATGGGTATGACACAAAAATGTGTACTGTTCTAATTACATTGGTAACAAGTTTATAATAGCAATAAGGCACCTTGGGGGTTTGTGGTATATTGCCAATATACCATGGGTAAGGGCTGTATCCAGGCACTCTGTGTTGTACATAAGAACATCCCTTAGCTGTGGTATATCGGTAATATACCACACCTCCCCGGGCCTTATTGCTTAACTAAGTATGAAACACCAATGTAATGGGTCTTTAGCTATGGTTTTGTTTATTTATTTTACACAGGAAGGAGACACTCCCATGCACGATGCAGTGAGACTGAACAGATTCAAAATCATCCAACTACTCCTGCTTCATGGAGCCAATCCAAAACTCAAGAATTGTGTAAGTATTTTACCAACTTACATGCATCATGTAGTCAGAGAATCATACTAGTGATAGCGAAAGGTGACAGGATTTATCCATGAACACAGTGCCATCTTGTGGTGATGAGTAAGATTGCATCTGAGATCAGAAGAAATACACCCAATATCAAATCACAAGAAAACATTAGTCAAAAGTTATTGCTGTAACATACCACTAACTACTATTGAGATAAATACATCTTTGTTTTTCCTCCAACACAGGTGGGAAAGTCAGCATTGGATAGCACTCTGGAGTGGCAAAGTGGGGCTAAATCGATTCTCAGCAACTTCAAGGATGATGCAAAAACTCCTGTCAAGTAAAGTCCTGTTCAATTAAATTGCATTTTATACAGGTCGGAACTCACTCAGAATGAGTAGATAACAGCAAACAATAGCCCAGATCCTTTGTGCAGAGTAGTTGTCAAAGTGATTATTTATCTGTTGATTAAAGACATACAGCCTCCAAGGTTTCATCATAGATGAAGAGGTGAAGGGAGAGGATTTACTCTGCCCAAAATCTGCCCACGCGAGATAAGCCCATCACGCGAATGTCTTGTCAATAGATCATCTTTGGTTTAATTTACGCTAGGCTGACTTCAAGGACCGGAGTCAATTTTTGTGAACTAGCAGAGGTTTGGTCTGGAACTTTGAGCTAACTGCATTTGCTCCCAGGGATGTTTGTTTCTTTATAGGCAGCTTATTGGAAGTCTGAAATGCTAAAGGTTGGTTGACAAATGAACTATGAGGGGGAAAGAGAAAGTTCAACGTTTGGAAAATGTGACATCAGCATGACTATAGTATACAGTCACATTTTTAGAAAGAAATTACTGAATTGATACATTCTTAAATTCTCTTTAATATAAAAAGATAGTCACAAAACAATACTGTTCCGCAGAAAGCAAGCCTGTGGCTTCAACCTGGTTGTGTGGTAGTCAGTGAGAATACAGGATTTGAAAATGCTTGTGTAGTATTAATACACTTCCTGAAGTAACTTCAATGTTTCCACTACATGTTTACCTGTAAATGTATTAAATATACAGCATTGCCTTTGCTATCTGAATTTGATTCCTTTGTCTAAAAGGAACAAGCATCATCATAGTTGCTAATCCATGACAAACTATAACCACTGACAATTAGAAAACAGTCACATTAACACAAAGATATTCATAAAAGGGCATTTACATACACATTCTCTATTCATCCAAAAGCATTTTACTTTCTACTATGCAGTCTCAATCTTAGCCCTCTGAGGCTGTCTCTTAATGGCTGCTCTTTCTTCATAGTGTGTACAATACCCAAGGCAGTCTTTCTTGTTTCTGGAATGACAACACAGTACATTAATTGGTTCCCTTGTGCCACAACTTCTGCTTTGAGACTGATCATTATGTAGTAAATATAGTTTAATGACTGTTATTTGATAAATTACAAAAAAATAACATTCCATAGATGGTTAAATGGGACAGTGAGTAGCCCAAGTGAAGATAACATTTGTGATTTGACCCCAACGTATTGAATTGATCGATCAATAAACAGCATCCTATTCACCTCCATGTAAGTGGACAACACGACAGTTGGTGGAGATTGCAGATTTGCCAAAAAAGTAGGCCTCTGGACCTCTTTCAGGACAACCGCACGGACACAGGTTGGCCTCATCACACCTGCATAAGTCTGCACTCTATTCTAGTAGCCTACATCAAGTACTGTAGAAGGTAATGTATTTTGTAGGGCCCCCTCAACTCAAGGGACTGAACAAGGAGGAGGGACACAAAACACATTTACATTAGTAAAATTCATTTCAGGATGATGTTAACATGCTCAAGGTTCATGTGATTGTCATCTAAGTTGGTAAGACAACATCTCATTTCTATCGTACCTTTTCTGCCCCGCTCGTCACAGTTACATTCTAATTGAAAGATTGTGGTTACATACACCGTTTGAAAATGGCAGGTGGATTAACAGGTGAACAATGAACCGCGATGGGTGTATTTGTTTACCTTTCCTTTGCACATCTCCACGAGACTGATGGAATTTGCGATGGTGTATCTTCTCAAGGTGGAGTCTCGGATTGCAGGTGCGTAACTTATTTCAATGAACACACCTCTTTCAACAAGAATAAGTTACATCACTTTTACTGTATATAAAAAAAGGTATCCACTCCAACCAAAAGAAATAAGACGCAAGTGAGTCACCAAATAAGTTGTTAATTCAAATACTGACAAGTGCCTTGCAAAACTATTCAGACCCCTTGGATACACAAAATACTCTGTCAAAGTGGAAGAAATTATATTTAGTATATGATATAACTAAAATATAGTTGTTGCATAAGTATTCAGCTCCTCTGAGTCCATACATGTCAGAAACACTTTTGGCATCGATTCTTGGGTAAGTCTAAGAACTTTTCACACCTGGACTGTGCAATATTTGTCCATTATTCTTTTCATAATTCTTCAAGCTCTGTCAAGATGTTAGGGATCATGGCTACACAGCCATTTTAAATGTCTCGCCATAGATTTTCAAGCAGATAAGTCAAGTGTAACTTGGCCAGTCAGGAACATTATTTGGCCTTGTGTTGTAGGTTATAGTTCTGCTGAAAGGTGAATTCAACTCCCAGTCTCTGGTGTAAAGTAGACTGAACCAGGTTTTCCATGTCCTTAACACCACCCAGTTTATTTTTATCCTAGAAAAACTCCCCAATGTCATGCATACCCATACCACGATGCAGCCACCACCATGCTTGAAAATAAGGCAGTTACTCAGTGATGTGTTGGATTTTCCCCAAACGTAAGGCCTTGCATTCAGGCCAAAAAGTGTATTCCTTTGCAATATAACCTTAGTGCCCTTCATGAGGCTTTTGAAAAGCTTCCTGGTCTTTGTAGTTGAATCTGTGCTTGAAATGCAATACTTGACTGAGGGATATTACAGATGTATTTATGGGGGACAGAGGAAGGGTTAGTCATTCAAAAATCATGTCAACCCCTATTATTTGACATAGTCCATGTAACTTAATGTGATTTTTTTTAAGACAAATTTTTATTCCTGAACTAATTTAGCCTAGCCAAAATAAAGGTGATGAATACTGATGCAATGACTATATTGTAGTTATGAATTTGTATCTAAAAAAATAAAATAATTCCACTGACAGTACTTTGTGTAGATTGCTGATAAAAAAAACATACATTTTAATCCCGCTGTAAAAATATAATGTGAAGAAAACCAAGGGGTGTGAATACTTTTGCAAGGCACTGTATACATACTTACCCCATTTACTGGAGAAGGGTTGTTTTTCTGTCACTGCTACACAGATGATGTCAACATCGAATGTCATGCAAGCTGCCTATTGAAACAAGTAGAACACCAAAATGAACAGAAGGTTATTTTAACATACATTGTCAGTAGTGGATAATGATGCTGAAAAATGTACTTACATGAAAAAACTTCTCTGTTTTAGGATAGACAGCCACTAAGTCATAGGCTTTGTACTCTGCAGTTTGTCTCTGGCAAGGGACAGATGTTATTATGTTTAAATGTTTAAACTTCTACTGCACACAGAGAATACAAAACCTTAGGAACACTTGCTCATTCCATGACAGACTGACCAGCTGAAAGACATGATCCCTTATTGATGTCACCTGTTAAATCCACTTAAAATTGGTGTAGATGGAAGGAAACAGGTCAAAAAGGGATTTTTAAGCCTTGAGACATGGATTGTATGTGCGCCATTCAGAGGGTGTATGGGCAAGAAAAGATTTAAGTGCCTTTGAATGGGGTATAGTAGTAACGTAAACTCACTCACTTTTGTACATCGCCTTGGTCCGTACAACTGACCTTATTTTAGCGCCCCAAAAACATTATACTTCCAGATCAATTGTAATGTTAATACCATAGTAAAGCACAATTTCTCCCCTTTCCAACAAAATAAATTACATGACCTTCACGCTGCCCATTTCTGCATAATTCAAGAAGGCAATGAGCTCCATCGGGTCTTTTTAAAAATGACAGGTGGGGAAGTGAAACCAATGAGTGATAGTGAGACGGAGAGATCACCTGTGGAAAAACTCTGTCCAATTTATCACCTTATCGCCTCTAAAATGTAAATAAAACACTATAAAGAGTTAATATAATGGGTCATTACATACCTATTTGAAGGTCTGTGTCGAATTTGAATCAGGTTTTTAGGGCGGTGCTAAAGTGATCTTCAGAAGTAAACATTGTCTTTTAAGAGTAATGATCGCTTACAGCGACGACGCAAAAAATGACTAGGTATCCCCCTTACCCCGTCACTGTCCATTTCTGGTTTTTAAACGATGAAAGAAGTGCTACACCTGGTGGAGAGATTGTAAGACAGAAATAGTAGCTTTACGCCTGCTGTACGTTACAGCATGACACGTCACGATGTAACAGAGGGTCAGTTCTCTCAACTTTTCTCCAATACTATAGAGCCATTACCATGTCGATCAACGCTTGAATAGAAACGTAGTTCACACCCCAGATTTTGAAGTCAACACAGTCGCTACAGTCCCATTAGTTTTCTTTGCAGCCTCTTTTGAATGTCGTGGTTGCACACATTTATACAGAATGGGGTGAGTTTACATTAAGTGTCAGACACACCGGTTTGAGTGTCAAGAATTGAAATGATTCTGGGTTTCACACAACAGTTTCCCGTGTGTATCAAAAATGGTTCACCACCTAAATCCAGCCAATTTGACAACTGTGGGAAGAATTGGAGTCAACATTGGCCATCATTCCTGTGGAAACGCTTGACACCTTGTGTAGAGTCCATGCTATGACTAATTGAGGCTGTTCTATGGGCAAAAGAGGTCAACTCAATATTACAAAAGGTGTTCCTAATGTTTTATACAGTGTATATTGGACTCAAAGTGTGATGGGTCTGAGGCCACAACAGTCAGTCGGTTTAAAACCTTGATTGTTCTGGATTTACCCTGTGCAAAAAAATATATATTTAGTTATTATCCCACTACATGGAGAAATGTGATACTTTTTCATTATGATAGTATTATGATACTTATTTCATTATTTTTCACTATTACCTTATACATCAACATTACTCCACATTACCTGCACTACGGGAAATGTATCATACAGCTCTGAGACACATTTTGGTTGGCCAATTCCCTGTAAACACAAGCAAACAAATGTTATTAACAAAGGCGAGGACAGCTCTCTTGACTTGGCGAGTTATAAAAACAGGGAACACCGAGCCTACCTGTTTCTTTTGTTGCAAATTAACCACATAATTGATGGCAACTGTGGAGTATCCAACTGAAACATGACAACGTTACAGTACTTGATTAGCAAATCAATCAAGACATCTTTCAGCTAGTTCTGGTCCATCGTACGACGACATATTGAGGATTGCCTCAAGCGATGAACTAGCGCGTAGACGTTAGCAAAGACGAATCTGAAGTTAGTGTTATCTTAACAGTTTTGCAAATGAGAAGATAAAAGCATAGCTAGTTACGGTGAGCTGCTAGCTAACATAACGTTATCCAGGCAGCCATGGTCTTCTTTATACACAAAGGTTTGTGCTAGTTAAACAGTTATGCAAATGTGAAAAGGATCAAACATAGTTACGGTGCGCTGCTGTTGCAATAACATTCTGAATTCGTTTTTTATCTTGCATGTCGACAGTGAGTTAATTGAAATGCCTTATGGGATATGTCGTTTTTTATATTTCCGCATCCGGTTGTTGCTTGCAGCATGCTGTCTGATTGGTCCAGTTTGAAAATTATACCGGCCAGGTTGTTTGGAACCAGATCGAGAGGACTGCAGATCAATGTTTGTGTGAATACAAAAATACACAGTATGTCAGTTATTATAGTATTTCAACGTTTTTATAAGTATAGCTACAAAAGATAGGTGCATAACCTTTGGACTCTCTAAGCCAACGCGTTATGTCGTCTTTCCAGTGACGCAACGTTAGTTAGCTAGTTTAGCTAACGGCTAGCCTTTAGCTAGCTTATTACATTTTTATTTGTCACATACACGTTTAGCAGATGTTATTGCGGGTGTAGCGAAATGCTTGTATCAAAAGAGTAAAGGACATCATAAACAATGTGAAATGTCTGTCTTTTAGAGTGATGGATACGTGTTTGGACAAGAAACCAGAGAAAGTGGGACCGATTGTGGTTGAGGATTTGAGAGAGAATTTGTTTGCTGATTGTTGTGCAATTCCATCTGCAATGCCACAGGTTTGTTTATTGATGTGACGAGTTAACTTGTTATGCTATATAGATAGATGTAGGAATTTGTTTCATAGCTTCATCTTTTAACTAAATCCCAATAAAATGCTGTCTACTTATCTGCCTACAGGATTCTGTATTATTTGAGAAAGAGCATCTGCGGGCCTACCTCAGGATACGTCCCTTTACCGCAGAAGAGAATGAAAGTGGTGAATCTCAGGTATTTTTCCATGACACACATTCAGTATACTAAGGAGCATTATTGATTGATCCGAATGCTGTGGTACATACTCCTTTTCCTCCGTTTGAATCTAGGAATGTGTCTCCATGGAGCCACCAGACACCGTTTTACTCAGGGCACCTAGAACCTCTTTATCAACCAGACGACAAACCAGTCACTCAGACGGTGACAAACCAGTCTCTCAGACAGCCCAACGATTTCAGTTCACCCAGGTAAGGCCTTCGCTGGCTGTTTGATTAGTAGCTATTTGTAAAGATGTACTTTTTCTAAGAAATTAGTGTGGACATTTTTCTTTACCCCCCCCCCATCCGTGCCAGGTGTATGGCCCTGACACTACACAGAGGCAGATGTTTGATGGCACAGTGAAACGTCTGGTAAGGGATGTTCTAGAAGGAGGGAATTCTGTTGTCTTCACATATGGAGTCACCAACGCTGGGAAGACATTCACATTACTCGGTCAGAATCTATTGAATCATTATTATTATAAAAAACTCTTTTTTTTTTTTTTTTGCATGTTTCCAATGTGCACTTTGACCTCTGTTTTATACATGCCGCTCACCACAATAAAACAATTGTGTGACAGATACAGCTTCATGTTAAACACTTTTGGCATTGTGCCTTTTTAACCCTTAATCTGTTTTTACATCCAGGCCCTGAGAGTGATGGTGGAATTTTGCCAAGGTCGTTGAACGTGATCTTCAACAGCATTGAGGGCAGAGTCTACACGCGGAACGATGTCAAACCACATCGATGCAGAGACTTCACCAGGCTCACAAAGTTCCAGCAAGATGAAGAGACTACAAATAAGCTAAACCTCTTGAGACTGTCAAAGGAGGTGAGGTTTACCAGTAAAACCTCATGCACAATGCCCACTTTGCTTTCTCTCTGAAATGTACATGAGTCTGACTACTTTCTTTACATCTTTCTTTTCTTCAGTGTGGTTTTCTGAAAAGTACGATGAGCTCCACTTGCAGGTCAACAATACTGGAGGGTAAGAAACTTTTTTTCAGGCTTTGAATATTTTAAGTACAGCAGCTATGGATTTTGAGAATTTCTTGATACTCAATTTGACACCAAATAAACACTTTAATTGACACTGTTGTTATATCAATGTAAGATTTGTTGTCTGATTGACAGGTTCTTCCTTAAGCGATGTCAGTGATCAGGGGGAAGGAGACAGGTTCTGCCTGGATGTGGACTCTCACACTAAATACTCTGTGTGGGTGTCCTTCTGTGAAATCTACAATGAGAATATCCACGACCTACTGGAGCCCATTCCTAATGGCTCACATAGGAGAACCGTCCATCGGCTGTCCCAGGACATCAATGGCAACACCTTTGTGAAAGGTAATATCCCTTTGATTGAATATGCGAGGTATTAGTCTAGATACTATGGGATTTCAGTTCATACAGAACATACACATGGTTTCTCTTGTAGCTCTAAAGTGGGTTCAAGTAAACAATTTCGAGGAGGCGTACAAAATCATGAAGATCGGAAAGAAGAACCAGAGTTTCTCCTGCACGAAGCTCAACAACGTCTCCAGCAGAAGCCATAGCATATTCTCCATTCGGATCTTGCGTATTGAAGATGTTGGTGTACCCAGAGTCCACACAATTAGCGAGTACGTGACCAAGTTATTCCGTGTTTTTTTCCGCCTTGCTCTTCTCCAGTTTGTCCTGTTTTTATTCATGGTTGTGTGTTATGTCTAAGGTTGTCGTTGTGTGATCTGGCTGGATCGGAGAGATGTGGAAGGACTCAGAATAAAGGAGTGCAGCTAAAAGAGGCTGGCAACATCAACACCTCATTGCTGATTCTGGGCAAATGCATCAACACTCTGAGGCTCAACCAGCAAGCCAAGTGAGTATTTGACCTGTATAGAGATGAATGCTTTTACACACACTGACTGCGTGTTTGTTTCTAATAAACCAATATAATGCTCCTTTTATGTACATATCTTCCAGGTTCCGACAACATGTGCCCTTCAGAGAGAGCAAGCTCACACACTACCTCCAGGGCTTTTTCTCTGGTAGAGGGAAAGCCTGCATGATCATCAACATCAACCAATGCGCCTCCATGTACGACGAGACGCTCAACGTCCTCAAGTTCTCCGCTGTCGCCCAAAAGGTCAGTCGGTGGAGCTTTATAAGGAAGCGTAAGCTTGTGGTTGGTGATATAGGTGGGGAAAAATGCTCATTTATCTTATTTCTTTATGGTCTCTCAGGTGGTGGTCCTCAATATCAAACCAGTCCTTGCCATTGCCCCAAAGATATCTGCCAGAGAGGTGTCCCTCATCATCAACAATGCTGACTGCAAAGACCTATGGAGTAGGAGGAAGAGCTCCATGGTGGCTTGGGAAACCACTCTGGAGGATTTGCAGGAAGATGAGGATGATGAAGAGGAAAGTTGTGATGAGGGAATGGCAGAGGAAACCATTCTTGAGGTGAGAGAAGAGGACAAGATGGCACTTGAGGACTTCAGCAATGTTTTGTCCATATTCAATATGTTGTGATACTAATTAATATTCACTGACTGTTAAATATTGATTTTGTTGTGTATTTTAATTGCTCTGGTGGAGGAACTAAAGCAGAAGCTTCTGAAGGAGGAAGCTGAGAAATTGGCTTTGGAGTCTCACATCCGTGAAGAGGTCACCATCGAGTTCATGGAGCTATTCTCTAAAATGGAAAGTGATTACAAGTAAGTAGGCAATGCATTTCCCTCTCTTTAAAAGAGCTGTCAATCTTAGCTGTTGTCTGTAGATGCATTGACTGTACAGTGTTTTGGTCTTGCAGCGAGCGTCTTGCGAAAGAGAGGGAGATCACAGAGGACCGAGTGGACAAGAGGTTGGAAATCCTGAAAAATTTAGTCGGCAAGAGTGTCAGCGAGTGTGCAAGTGTCTCTTGTGACAAGGAAACAACAAGGGTAAGTCTCATTCAGATCACAGGTCATAATATCAGATCTGGCAGAAAATACAACTTCACCACTAACATCCTTACCTGTTCTTGTTTGAATAGCATGATTAATTTAGTTCTGATATCTTTGTTTTCCATCACAGGAGGATAAGGTAGGGCTCTTGGAGGGGATCGTTGACACTATGCGAGACGACCTGGCTAGAATCAGGAGGGATGCGGAGGCTGCACAGACCTGCCTGGTGGACCTTCCTGAGTCACCTGGCACTGTGGCCAGCCTGATGAAGCAAGTGGATGACTTATCAGAGGAGCTCCTCAAGACCCAACAGCAACTCAAACTCAAAACCAATGGTATGTATAATGTGTCTCACTTACTGGGATTTGATCATGATAAATATTCTGTATTTAGCTCAAGTGTGTTTTCCTTCTGTTTACAGAAATGGCCGAAATGAGCATTGAAATGAAAACATTGTGCGGACAGCTAGAGGAAGCGAAGGAGGTAAGCCTGGCTTGATATTGATGCCTGATGTCTTTTGTTGCATATGAGCACTGAATGAAAGGTTGGGTTAGACTTTATGGTTTTCCATATTTTGATTGCATGCGGAATTTGGAATCTCAGATGCAGAATTTTGAGGCCTTCGTGGAAACCTGCCATGAGAAAGACAATGTGATAACCAAGCTGCAGGAAGCAATGGACCAGAATAGTGAGGCTTCAACTAGGGATGTAAGTAAATTATTTCATACTTGCACCTGTATTAATGGCATATGTGGGGTTGCTTTGTTATCAGTTGAAGTGTATGTAGTATGATCCATCACAGAACCTCTGTATATGTTTTTGTCAACAGAGGGCCTTGGTTGACTCCATCAAGGAGGAGATCCTGAGCTTGAAACAGAATTGTAAATGTATGAGCCGGGACAGTCCCAGTTCTGAGGAGGGCAGAAAACGCCATGCAGTCCTGGAAGAGCTTGATGATCAGCCTGCCCTGAAGAAAGGTAGTCGTCGTCGCCCCCCCCCCAAACACATGAAAAGGGTTTCATCTTGTATCAGGCTAATAGTCCTTATGTTTCCATTTACTTATAGAGTTCTGTATCTGTCTGACCTTCTCCTTTACTCTCTCCAGGGAGTCTTGAGGTCGAGCGTCTCATTCTGGCAGACGAGTTGGAGAAACTCCAGGTGGTATGTCGCCAAAAAGACATAACCATTTCACAGTTAAAAGAAGAAAACGAGGCGACGGTTCAGAAGTTGGAGACGGTCAAAGGAGAGATAAAGAACGAAGTCGCTGAAGAGCTCAAACGTGAGAGGGTTTCATTCGAACATACTGTCCAGAAGCTCAGCGATGATCTGGAGGAGCAGACTGATTGTTGTGAAGCTGTTATGGCCTCGCTGGAGAAAGAGAGGAAAGAGACAGCCAGGCTCTCCAAAGACAACAAAGCTCTGGTCAACGGCATCTTCCAGCTCCAGCAGACATCATTGAAAGTGGAGTCTTCGGTGAAAACTCTCCAAACAGAACTTACCGAACAGACTGAGAGGTCCGCCAAGCTTCCAGAGGAGCTAGAAGCAGCCAGAGCACTCTCGAAGGGTCTTAAAGACAAATCCAACCAAAAATACCAAACCATTGAGTCCTTGACTTTGGAAACAGAACGACTCCGGAAGGATACGGAGGAACTGAAGGTCTCTTCTGCACAGAGGAACAACTCCAAGTTCCATGACACCATAGATGCCATGAAGAGGCAGTGTGAGATCTTGGTGGAGAAGTCGGTTCAGAAGAGCCAGCGGATAGCTGACCTGGAGCAGGAGCTCAACCAGGTCAGAGAGCAGCTCTCTGGACAGGAGGAACTCTGCAACCAGCTGGAGACACAGTGGTCGGAGGCCCAATTCAACCTACAGGGCTACGAATTAGAGAACGGGGCTTCAAACGAAATTATGAAGAGTTACGCCGACCTCAAAAAGGTGTCAGGCCACCAGAAGGAGCAGATCGTGGACCTGGAGGTGCAGGTGCAGGCCTCTGGAGGCAGCTCTGAGAGGGTTGTAGAGTTGGAGAAGCAGCTGGCTGAGATGAAGGCCCAGTGCAGAGCGCTGCAAGAGAGACTAGAAGAGGCTCAACGGAAACTGGAGGAGGTGGAGAGTCATGGAAAGTCCAAGGAAAAGGTGATTGAAGACATGCGTCTTGCACTGACAGAGCAGGAGAGGACACAGACCGAACAAGAGCAGATTCTGGAAGCCAAGATGAAAGAGATTGAGGCTTTAAGTGAAGGTGAGTGGTCATACACTTTTGTAGAATT
Source organism: Oncorhynchus keta (assembly GCF_023373465.1). NCBI lineage: Eukaryota > Metazoa > Chordata > Actinopteri > Salmoniformes > Salmonidae > Oncorhynchus > Oncorhynchus keta. The sequence continues at coordinate 18,083,853 of NC_068423.1, forward strand.
CCCCCCCACCCCGTCCCCCATTGATTTCAACGTGTGTCTTCATTCAAAAACATTAAGTGGATTTGTCTGGAATGTCTCAATTTTGGATTTAAGAGCTGACAAGTTTGAAGGGTGGCTGCCTACAGAAAAACACAAACGGTGCCAAGTCCTCCCATGTCCTCGTCGACTGTCCCGGCCAGTGTGAGAACGTGAAGTGGGAATGTCAACGGACCGAAGAGAGCTTGAGGGTAAGATCACTACTCGACGTCCCTCCTGAAACTCCGGCCATTTACGTTTCTGTCTGAGATGGGACGGTGTACGCACACGTGGTGAGGAAAGTAACCATTCCTTTTGATATCCTCCTAGCTGTCTAATGAACAGTATGAGTCGGAGAGGTGGCTTGAAGACAAGGCCATTCTGATGAAGGTAGCCAATGGGCCAGAGGAGGAGAAGAGTCCGTGCCTGGCCCTGGAGTTCTTGAGAGGGTGTTCAGAAGAGCTCCGCTGTAGTCAGCTGCAGACTGAAGAGGTAAATGGGATCATTCTGACTCTGAATAATGAACGCATTCGAACTGCTGGGCTTGTAATGGCGTCTCTGGGTCAAACGCAGTACTTAACAGTTTGAGTGCGTAGGCAGTGAATGTGCAGCGGGAACTTCCTTTGATGAAATGAGTACAGAATAAGGTCACAGAAATAGCATTTTGGAGTTTCTGTGACAGTCTAGTTTTTCTTGGAAACCTTTTACCTCATCACTTATATTCAAGTTGCTTTTTTGTAGTTTTTTTAATCCTCAATTTGGTGTTATCCAATTGGTGGTTAGTCTTGTCCCATCGCTGCAACTTGTGTACGGTACGGACTCAGGAGAGGCGAAGGTCGAGAGCCGTGCGTCCTCCGAAACACAACCCAACCAAGCCGCACTGCTTCTTGACACAACGCACGTTTAGCCCGGTGGCCAGCCGCACCAATGTGTCGGAGGAAACACTGTACCCTTGGCGACCGTGTCAGCGTGCATTCGCCTGGTCTGCCACGGAGTTCGCTAGAGTGCGATGGGACAAGGACATGCTTGCCGGCCAAACCCTCCCCTAACCCGGGCGACTCTGGGCCAATTGTGCGTCGCCTCATGGGTCTCCTGGTGGCGGCCGGCTGCAACACAGCCTGGTATCGAGCCAGGATCTGTAGTGAAACAGCTAGCACTGCGATGCCTTAGACCGCTGCACCACTCGGGAGGCCCTAGTCGCATGATCTTCAATACATCTGATGTAGTGTAGAGACCTCTTCAGCAGAATATTACCAGCCTATGTCTTATCACATTCTTCCAATGAAATTATATGTAGTTGCAGGGAAAGTTGGTGCAAGTTCAGACAGGCGCAATTGACAGTATGTCTCACCATAAGGATTGTCGGCCTCTAATGCTAATAATTCTGTTTTCAGGAGACCTTGCCAAAGCAGCCCTCTGAGAAAGAAGAGAGCAGGGAGGAGAGTGGCTCTCTAGTCGAGGCCCTCAAATTAGAGATGCAGAAATTCCAGGAGAGGAAAGCAGACAAAGAGAGAGAGCTCAACAAGCACGCCAACTTCCAAACACAAGAGGTCAGTATAGATCAGAGAATCATTGGGCTGCTTCCCAAACTGAGTGGTTGACTGTTTCCTTGTCATTTTTCAGCCACAACATCAGGGATAGACTCATCCAGGGCCTAAATGTAACTTTTTGGTCCACCCGCCACTTTGGCAGGTAGATTTTCTTCTTCTTTTTTTTTTACCTTAATGTGAAATGCCGACTGAAAAAAAATGTTATCTGAAAGTAACACGATATTTACATAACAATAACGAGGCAATATACAGGGGGTACCGAGTCAATGTGCGTGGGTAGAGGTTAGTCGAGGTAATTTATAAAGTGACTATGAATAGTTAATAAACGACGAGTAGCAGCAGTGTAAAAACACTGGCGGGGGGGATGTCAATGTAAATAGTCCAGGTGGCCTTTTGATTAATTGTTCCTTTAGTCCTAGTCTCAGCGCTTCACATGTGTAAGCACAGCCCCCAGCCAGGCAGTGTTGCAGCGCAGAAAGACTTTGAAAACAGCTACTGCAGCATTTATTTAGCTATAAATGTGATCATACTAGACTTTTTATTCACATATGCGAGTGAAATGCTCACAATGTGGAGCCCTGACCACCCACCAACATGGCTGGTGATGTAGACATCTTACCTGATAATTCAAAAATCTCCCAGCATTTGGCAGGTGTTCATTTTAGCCCCTGGACTCATCCCAATATGGGTGTAAAAAGAACATTCCTATTTTATATTTTGTGGTCTGTGTGTATAATGTTGGCCTGTCTGTCTGGGCAGGAACTGGACTTCTCGGAGGTGTCCACAGACGGCAGCCGAGAGCATCGCTTCCCCAAACCAGAGCTGGAGATCCAATTCACCACTCTGCAACCCAACAAGCTGAACATCCGGAGGCAGGGAGAGGACAAAATCACCCGCTCAGCCAGGAAGAGAAAAGGCAACGAGATGGAGAAGGTACAGATCAGATCAAAGTGTGTGTTTGATAACAGATAAAATATCTGAAAATAAGGTCCGGCAGATCTCAAGTTAATTTTACTGAAAACCATAACATTGCATATCTCTTGAATCTCATTACACTTCCTCAAAATGTTAGACATGGAAAGCCTGGGGTTGACCTGCATTTTTTATTTTGTTTGTGCTTGTGCATGCATGTGAGAGGATGAGAACATCTCAACAGACTGCTGGGTATTACCCAGAACCCAGTCCTTCCAGAGAGCAAGCAGCAGATGCACAACAAACACGACAGTGACCATGTTTACATGCACACAGTATTCCAGATAGTTGCTCATTTCCCGGTTAAGGTCTTATTCAGGATAAGGTGTTAACGTGCACCTACTCTTACAGCATATATTCTTCCTGGTGTCCAAACAGGTTTTTAACAACAACAAGTTAACCATCTACATCAGGGGTGTTGAATCTGGCCCATGCGGGGGTCCAATCTGGCCCGTGGGTGGTTTGAGAAACAAATGACAAGAACCAAACTGAAACTGTGTATGAATGATAATGGACCTGCATTCGTACAGTTTTTTTTTTTGTCCAGCTCGCTAATAATCACTGAAACGAAAACCTACAACAACAAAAACAAACGTTTTGATGTATAGGAAATATAACCAATTTTCCGTGCGGCCCTCCGGACCTTGTTGAAGAACGAATGCGGGCCTCCCTCGGCAAAATTAGTTTGACACCCCTGGCCTACATCATAAACAAAACAATGCATCATACAAGAAGTTATTACATCACTACGCTGTCACTACAAATGTACAATATAAAATGTACGGTATTACAATGTTTGTGGTTTTACAGTCCGCGTTGTGCCATGAGGTGTTTTATCAGTGTTTATAAATCTGATTTTACTGCTAGCTTGAGTTACTTGATGTGGAAGAGTTCCATGTAGTCTATAGTTAGAAACCTGCAGTTTCCCTTGTCATTACTTGATGATCTAGAATACAAAATAAAGCCTTGCTCACCAGAATGATGTCATAAATCAATAGAATGAATGCATCAAAAATCTAGTTGACATCGGTAAAGTTGTCTTTCATTTCTGTTTCTCTCGCAGAGCGAAAACGTTTAGGTACCGGGGAGATGTTTCCGTGCAAAAATGTTGAAATTACATCAGTTTGTTTTAAGGAAATGAAAAGCTGTGAACTATTTGGGATGTTTCTGGTAGTATTTCAGTTCGTCTTCGACTCTGTGGTTGAAAGTTTTTTATTTTATTTTTTAAGTCAGCTTTTAATGACGGTAACATTTTTTTTGCCTATACAATACAGTCTCTAAGCGTGCATTAGCATTTTCTCACGGTATTTCTCAAATGAGGTATTTCTCAAATTAACATTTGGTCTCTAATTTTACTGCAAGAAGCACTTCATTCTGCAGGAGTTAATATTATCAGAGGCATACAGTCCGTTCCACATAAGTTACTATTCCAACTATTACTCTTTCTATCTGAACTTCAAAAGGTGGTACTATGTGATACTTAGACTGCTGAAAAAAAGTGAACTGGATAAGATGTTCACATGCCACAGTATCCCGTCGAAGATCAGCATTTCCCAAGCATCTTATTCGGGTTTCTCAAAACCAGGATACAAGCTTATTTGGGTTATTTTAAACAGGATATGATGTTTATATGCGTTGACTCAAACGGAATACTTATCCTACGTATCCTGAATAATAATGGGATATTGGTGTGCATGTAAACCTGGTCAATATCTCTTCTCTCTCGCTAAACTGAGAAACTACCTAAAAGCACCCTTCTCTGTTCAGCAGGGTTGAGTTGTGCCAAAGAAGCAAGAGTAATGCCAACAGATAATGGGTTTATAAACAGTCGTGAGAACCTGGAAAACTACAGGCGCAATCCCTTCACATTCCAGTCTCGTGACAGATTGGATAGTATTTCAAGGTCCTGGTTGCAATTCCTCCTTTCTTAAGTTATTTTGGAAAAAAGTATAAGCGCAATTCCACAGTAACTGAATGATGCTGACACTTTAAAATGTAAAAAAATAAAATAATGTTTTACCTTTCTTTAACTAGGCAAGTCAGTTAAGAACAAATTCTTATTTACAATGACGGCCTACACCGGCCAAACTCGAACAACTCTGGGTCAATTGTGCGCCGCCCTATGGGACTCCCAATCACGGCCAGTTGTGATACAGCCTGGATTCAAACCAGGTTGTCTATAGTGAGGCCTCTAGCACTGAGATGCAGTGTCTTAGACCTCTGCGCCACTTGGGAGCCCAAGTGTGGGTCAAAAGTATGTCAAACAATGGAATTGCCCATAACACAGATTGAACCAGATCCCTTTGAAATTAAGATCTCAATTATGCTATACATTCATCAAAGGACTGCATCATTCTGACTTGATTGCCTGACGAATTGAGCCCTTCATTGTAATACAACATGTGTGTGTGTGTGTGTGTGTGTGTGTGTGTGTGTGTGTGTCCTCTCACAAATTCTAAAATGGTCTCTCTGTGCCTCAGGACCCTGTGGAAAGTGAAAACAAAAAGAATATAAAGTTGAGGAGGGACAACAGAGTGAACATGCAGGTAAGAAGATAATCTGGACAAACATTTAAATATGTTACAACTTTGATCTTTGTCATAACTCATTTGAAAGCCACTAGTAAAGGTTAACCTGTGTGTACGTCATGTCAACAGTCGCCCGTGCTCTGTGTCAAAGCAGACCAGAAGAAGCAACAGACCCCAGCAAGTCTGAAATGCAAAAAGGATGGAACCCTCCAGAAGATTGGAGACTTCATCCAGAGTTCCCCAAGTCTGCTCGGAAGCAAAGGTTAGCAAGACTTGGCTGTTCTCCTTCACTGTTGTACTGCACACACATCAGACATTCTGCCAAAATGTTAATCTATTTTATAACGGTCTATCTCTCCATAGCGAAGACAATTATGGGGATTGTAAGTAGAAGACCTACAGAGCGAGAGAAAGACACAGCAGTGAAACCGAAGAGGACCAAGAGGAAACTGTACAAGACCGACATCTCCTCCCCTTTGGACATCCCGTCTCATCTGGTGAGTGACAACTGAGTGGGACTTGGCCTCCGAAGCCCAGGCTTTTCACGTTCTGTTTGAAAGCCTGGGAAAGTTCTCCTCAGACGACGATAAAAGGGACTAGAATATGGTGGAGTGTATATGGGAACTAGTGACATGTAGCCGCTTAATAAATATTTCATGTGGGTAGAGCACCAAACGGAGGTTGTGCTTAAAAAAATATTCCCCACTTGCAAACAGCTAGCTAGCATAAGATACAAATAAGTAACACTGCATCGGCTTCTAAAACTCTGCCTGACATGGTAGGAAAAACAAGGAAATGCCTCTCCCGAGGGGAAATGTAATAGCGAATCAAATGCGAGCATTAACAGCCAGGGTTTCCATTCAAATGCAAAATACACGTTTTCCATACTTCTAATATTCGTGTCAACAAGACAAAATTTGGAAGGATGGCCTCGCGAGACTAGGTAGGACTTGGATAGTTTGCTCTTTTAATGTGAAAATATTAAAAAGATGAATTGGACATGGATTGTGTCAAATCTTTATCTATTTAGGTGGTATTAACAAACCACTGGTGTGAGCTAACATTGGGTTGTCTTGTTCTTATGTTGCAGATCCTTGGTCTTGATCAAGATGAGAGAAAGCAACCGTCTCATTATCAAGAGGCAGCTACGGTCGAGAACAGCAAGGAAATTATTACAAACTTGGTCCAAAGTGTCTGAGAGTTTATTTCTTACTCTCTCATACATACATACATACATACATACATACATACATACATACATACATACATACATACATACATACATACATACAGTGGGGCAAAAAAGTATTTAGTCAGCCACCAATTGTGCAAGTTCTCCCACTTAAAAAGATGAGAGGCCTGTAATTTTCATCATAGGTACACTTCAACTATGACAGACAAAAACAAATAAAAAATCCAGTAAATCACATTGTAGGATGGCATGGCATATATTAGGATTTTTTATGAATTTATTTGCAAATTATGGTGAAAAATAAGCATTTGGTCAATAACAAAAGTGTATCTCAATACTTTGTTATATACCCTTTGTTGGCAATGAGAGAGGTCAAACGTTTTCTGTAAGTCTTCAAGGTTTTCACATACTATTGCTGGTATTTTGGCCCATTCCTTCATACAGATCTCCTCTAGAGCAGTGATGTTTTGGGGCTGTTGCTGGGCAACACAGACTTTCAACTCCCTCCAAAGATTTTCTATGAGGTTGAGATCTGGAGACTGGCTAGGCCACTCCGGGACCTTGAAATGCTTCTTGCGAAGCTACTCCTTCGTTGCCCAGGCGGTATGTTTGGTATCATTGTCATGATGAACGACCCAGCCACGTTTCATCTTCAATGCCCTTGCTGATGGAAGGAGGTTTTCACTCAAAATCTCACAATACATGGCCCCATTCTTTCCTTTACACGGATCAGTCGTCCAGGTCCTTTTGTAGAAAAACAGCCCCAAAGCATGATGTTTCCACCCCCATGCTTCACAGTAGGTATGGTGTTCTTTGGGTGCAACTCAGCATTCTTTGTCCTCCAAACATGACGAGTGTGTACCTATGATGAAAATTACAGGCCTCTCATCTTTTTAAGTGGGAGATCTTGCACAATTGGTGGCTGACTAAATGCTTTTTTGCCCCACTGTATAGACATATATAATTTTAAAAAATGACCCTCTTTTGGAAATCAGTGTTTTGGTTTTCTAACAACCTATGTACGTATGTGATTACTGTCATTTTGTTTCTCATTTTCCATTATGTTTGAGAGAAAAAAACTGAATTGTGCTTTTTAGAAGAAATTATTTTTATATTGACAAAAAAGTGTACACACTACAGGGAACATGGCAAATGCCATACGTTTTTGTCAATGTACATTGGCGATGCAGCCCGTGATCAGAGAGCAGTACACATGGGACACATTGGGGGATAGAGTAGGCGTGGTTTAATCCTGCTCGACTGGGGCCAAGTGTATGTCACGGTCATTTATTCTCAGTGGCACCCAGGTGTGGCTGTCATCTAAGGAGAGTGATACATTTCAACTCTCACCCCTCGCCCCCTCTCTGTGGTGGGCCCCTGACAGGTCCCACTCACAGCCAGTCAGGTTCAGCCTCCGGTGGGCAATTAATGGGACATTGGCCAGTGTTTGTGTCTGTCATTGCTGTTGTCATTGAAAACATGTTTCCAATGATTACATGCTTTTTGTTCTCTGCAATACTCGGCTGTTGTTTTTTGTCGTCTTGTCCCCTTGCATGTTGGGTTTGATGTGCTTCTCGAAGTCTTAAGCCTCCTTAGCAGTGGAAAACATTTGTTGTGTTCTGGAAGGTTAAGGTGAGCTTTGATGGGTGGATGAAGCCACAGCTCAGGTTTAGCTTGCATAGTTGGGATCTCACCATGTTGTAGGTCACCTTCTGTTTTGGCACTCAGGTCTGGGTATATGCGGCTCCTCTTCCCTGCATATTTTGTAAGTCAGACCTCCAGATTCCGCTTCAAGGCAAACAATTCGTCTCTTGACTTCAAAGCTCTGGATCCATACAATCATACAGCCAGAGCCATTGCAGATTTGACCGGTGCGGTGCGCAATGTTAATCAGCGGCATGGGAACCAGCTACTCCAGCCGAACAGTTTATATAAAAGATTGCTCATGAAGAAAGTTGAGTTGCCTGCTTCCACACCAATTTCAAGTTCTGTGACCCGCACATTGAATTTATAGGAATTATTTTAGAGCGATTCTGTTTTTTAGGAGTTTGATTATCCTTTCCAACTTAGCTTGTGCTGTTTCCAGGTCATGGAGTCGGACCTCTGTTGGATTGGCTCTCTCCTCTAGACTTTCCACTTTGGTTGAATAGGGATCAACCATTAATTAATTTACCGGTTTTAATTGTAAATTGAGGGCAGAGATAGTCAATCTCCTTACCAACTATCAAGTATTGAGAGTCGCCAAGTTCCCACAGTTGAATTGTGGACAGACAAATTCTACCTGCTGGAGCCTAAATAGACCTGCTAGTTATTGCTTGTCACGAAATGAATGTCCTACACCTTAATATGATGACAAGTTTTAGGAAATAAGTAATTTAATTCATAGTAATTTCCAAAAGAAAAGACACGAATAGGCCACCCGTTTCAATACATGCCACCGGAACCAGAAATGAATTGTACAGCTCTGATTGTAAATCCTCACCAAGCCAGATTGAGTCCTTTTGAAAAGATATAAGAACTCCTCTTCTCTCAACTGAGGAAGCCAGCGTACCCAAATCTCTCTCCATGAACTCAAAAGGGTATTGTATAACATGAATAAAGGCAAATGGCTCCTGAGGTATATTTTAAACATTTTGGAACCAATTGGGTCCACTGAAATGATGAACACAGCCGTTCATTTGGACTGGATGTAAATGCAGCCCTAATTCAGCTTTTATTAACTAAACATAAGGATGCCACCCAGTGCTCTCACTATCGTCCTCTATCTTTGGTATACACGGATATTAAACCATTTTCCAAAATTCTGCCATCCCACCTTGAAACTTACCCAAATTGGTACATTTGTACCAAAGCAGGTTTGTTAAGCTATTATCCTCAGATAACCTCCGTCTATTACATATCTTATATGCTTCATCAGAAGCCAAAACTCCAATCTCTCGTCGCATAAAAAGCTTTTGATAGACTAGAGTGGTAATATCTTTGGTCGGTTTTGGAACATATGGGACTTGACTCCAATTTCATTAATATGATTAAAATATTACAGAATTGGTTTTGTTCCCCACAAAGGGGCTTTATTACAGACTGTCCTGGTGGCTGGTCTCAGATGATCCTGCAAGTGAAGCCGGACGTGAACATTAAATTCTTCCTGTTGAATCAGCTTCTTGATATGCCACACCTGTCAGGAGGATGGAATACCCATTAACAGGGATGTAAACACATTTGTGCACAAATTTTGAGTGAAATCAGCTTTTTGGAACCTTTCTGGGATCTCTTTTTTTTTTTTTTAGCTCATGAAACATGGGACCAACACTTTACCTGTTGCGTTTATATTTTTGTTCAGTATACACTACCAATCAAAAGTATTAGAACACCTACTTATTCTAGGGTTTTTCTCTATTTTTACCATTTTCTACATGTGGAAACTCCTTCAAGGCCAGCATCCCAGAGTCACCTCTTCACTGTTGATGTTGAGACTGGTGTTTTGCGGGTACTATTTAATAAAGCTGCCAGTTGAGGACTTGTGAGGTGTCCGTTTCTCAAACAAGACGCTCTAATGTACTTGTCCTCTTGCTCAGTTGTGCACCGGGGCCTCCCACTCCTCTTTCTATTCTGGTTAGAGTCCGTTTGCGCTGTTCTGTGAAGGGAGTAATACACAGCGTTGTATGAAATCTAAAGTTTCATGGTAATTTCTCGCATTGAATAGCCTTCATCTCTCAGAACAAGCATAGACTGACGAGTTTCAGAAGAAATATCTTTGTTTCTGGCCATTTTGAGCCTGTAATCGAACCCACAAATGCTGATTCTCCTAAAACTCAACTTGTCTAAAGGTCAGTGTTATTGCTTTTTAACCAGAACAACAGTTTTCAGCTGTGCTAACATAATTGCAAAAGGGTTTTCTAATGATCAATTAGCCTTTTTAAAATTATAAACTTGGATTAGCAAACAAACCTGCCATTGGAACACAGGAGTGATGGTTGCTGATAATGGGCCTCTGTGCGCCTACGTAGATATTCCATTAAAAAATCTGCCGTTTCCAGCTACAATAGTCATTTACAACATTAACAATGTCTCCACTGTGTATCCGATCAATTTAATGTTATTTTAATGGACAAAAAAGGTGCTTTTCTTTCAAAAACAAGGACATTTATAAGAGACCCCAAACATACCCATATATACAGTTGAAGTCAAAGTTCACCTACACTTATGTTGGAGTCATTAAAACTTGTTTTTCAACCACTCCGCAACTTTCTTGTTAAACTATAGTTTTGGCAAGTTGGTTAGGACATCTACTTTGTGCATGACACAAGTAATGTTTCCAACAATTGTTTATATATAGATTTCACTTATAATTCACTGTATCACAATTCCAGTGGGACAGACGTTTACATACACTAAGTTGACTGTGTCATTAAAGAGCTTGGAAAATTCCAGAAAATGTCATGGCTTAAGAAGCTTCTGAAAGGCTATTTGACATAATTTGAGTCAATTGGAGGTGTACCTGTGGATGTATTTCAAGGCCTACCTTCAAACTCAGTGCCTCTTGCTTGACATCATGGGAAAATCAAAAGAAATCAGCCAAGACCTCAGAAAAACAATTGTAGACCTCCACAAGTCTGCTTCATCCTTGGGAGCAATTTCCAAATCACTGAAGGTACCACGTTCATCTGTACAAACAATAGTACGCAAGTCTAAACACCATGGGACCACGCAGCTGTCATACCGCTCAGGATGGAGACACGTTCTGTCTCCTAGAGATGAACATATTTTGGCGTGAAAAGTGCAATCCCAGAACAACAACAAAGGACCTTGTGAAGATGCTGGAGGAAACGGGTACAAAAGTATCGATATCCACAGTAAAATGAGTCCTATATCGACATAACCTGAAAGGCCGCTCAGCAAGGAAGAAGCCACTGCTCCAAAACCTAAAAAAAAAAGCCAGACCACGGTTTGCAACTGCACATGGGGACAAAGATCGTACTTTTTGGAGAAATGTCCTCTGGTCTGATGAAACAAAAATATAACTTTTTGGCCATAATGACCATCATTATGTTTGGAGGGAAAAGGGGGAGCAGGCCGAAGAACACCATCCCAACCGTCAAGCACGGGGGGCAGGAAGTGCTCTTATAGATAGGGAACTGAGCATGATGCATCCCAGGCCCTCAACTCCATCCATGGGAGGTCCTGAACATGGACATGCCACACAGCCATCTTAAATTTGTGGGCAGAACTGAAAAAGTGTGTGCGAGCAAGGAGGCCTACAAACCTGACTCAGTTATACCATCTCTGTCAGGAGGAATGGGCCAAAATTCACCCAACTTATTGTGGGAAGCTTGTTGAAGGTTACCTGAAACGTTTGACCCAAGTTAAACAATTTAAAGGCAATGCTACAAAATACTAATTGAGTGTATGTAAACTTCTGACACACTGGGAATGTAATGAAATAAATAAAAGCTGAAATAAATAATTCTCTCTACTATTATTCTGACATTTCACATTCTTAAAATAAAGTGGTGATCCTACCTGACCTAGGACAGGGAATTGTGAAAACTGAGGTGTATGTTAACTTCTGACTTCAACTGTACATATACATTTTTTTTTTTAATATACCTTTATTATTCCCCGCAAACCCTACCACCCCTACCCCAATTGGAGTAAACTACTAAACAATAACACTTAGGATTCTACCTTCAGTTTAAATATATTATTCACATTTTACAAACACAATCTCTTTTACAATAGTTGAGCGCTTGTTGGCTTCTTTTCCTTCACTCTGCGGTCCAACTCATCCCAAAACATCTCAATTGGGTTGAGGTCAGGTGATTGTGGAGGCCAGGTCATCTGATGCAGCACTCCATCACTATCCTTTGTCAAATAGCCCTTACACAGCCATGTGGTGTGTTTTGGGTCATTGTCCTGTTGAAAAACAAATAATAGTCCCACTAAGTGCAAACCAGATGGGATGGCATATTTCTGCAGAATGCTCTGGTAACAATGCTGGTTAAGTGTGCCTTGAATTCTAAATATATCACAGAGTCACCAGCAATGCACCATCACACTACCCCCTCCATGCTTCACGGTGGGAACCACACATGCGGAGATCATCCGTTCACCTACTCTGCATCTCACAAAGACACGGCGGTTGGAACCAAAAATCTCAAAGGACATATTTCTACTGGTCTAATGTCCATTGCTCGTGTTTCTTGGCCCAGGCAAGTCTCTTCTTCTTATTGGTGTCCTTTAGTAGTGGTTTCTTTGCAGCAATTCAACCATGAAGGCCATGTGTTTTTGTTGCACTGCTTTGCTTTATCTTGGCCCGGTTGCAATTGTAAATGACAACTTGTTCTCAACTGGCCTATCTGATAAAATAAAGGTGAAAAAATACAAATGTACACAGTCTCCTCTGAACGGTTGAAGTTGAAATGTGCCTGTTACTTGATCTCTATGAAGCATTTATTTGAGCTGCAATCTGAGGTGCAGGTAAATGCCGATTTCTAAGGCTGGTAACTCTAATTAACTTTTTGTTTGCAGCAGAGGTAACTCCTTTCCTGTGACGTTCCTTGTGAGAGCCAGTTTCATCATATCAGTTTCATCATAGCGATGGATGCAACTTTTCAGGGAAGTTAGGAACAAATATACACAGGCAGTTAGGAATGCTAAGGCTAGCTTTTTCAAGCAGACATTTGCATCCTGTAGCACAAACTCAAAAAGGTTATGGGACACTGTAAAGTCCATGCAGAATAACAGCACCTCCTCCCAGCTGCCCACTGCACTGAGGCTAGGAAACACTGTCACCACCGATAAATCCACTATTATTGAGAATTTCAATAAACATTTTTCTACGGCTGGCCATGCTTTCCACATGGCTAGCCCTACCCCGATCAACAGCCCTCCACCCCCCACAGCAACTCGCCCAAGCTTCCCCCACTTCTCCTTCACCCAAATCCAGATAGCTGATGTTCTGAAAGAGCTGCAAAATCTGGACCCCTACAAATCAGCCGGGCTAGACAATCTGGACACTCTTTCTAAAATGATCTGCAGAAATTGTTGCAACCCGTATTACTAGCCTGTTCAACCTCTTTCATATCGTCTGAGATTCCCACAGATTGGAACGTTGCCGCGGTAATCCCCCTCTTCAAAGTGGGAGACACTCTAGACCCAAACTGCTACAGACCTATATCTATTCTACCCTGCCTTTCTAAGGTCTTCGAAAGCCAAGTTAACAAACAGATTACCGACCATTTCGAATCCCACCGTACCTTCTCCGCTATGCAATCTCATTTCAGAGCTGGTCATGGGTGCACCTCAGCCACGCTCAAGGTCCTAAACGATATCATAACCGCCATCAATAAAAGACATTACAGTGCAGACGTATTCATCGACCTGGCTAAGTCTTTCGACTCTGTCAATCACAACATTCTTATTGGCAGACTCAACAGCCTTGGTTTCTCAAATGATTGCCTCGCCTGGTTCACCAACTACTTCTCTGAGTTCATTGTGTCAAATCGAAGGGCCTGTTGTCCGGACCTCTGGCAGTTTCTATGGGGGTGCCATAGGTCCGACTCTCTTCTCTGTATACATTAATGATGTCACTCTTGCTGCTGGTGATTCTCTGATCCACCTCTACGCAGACGACACCATTATGTATACCTCTGGCCCTTCTTTCGACACTGTGTTAACTAACTTCCAGACGAGCTTCAATGCCATACAACTCTCCTTCCGTGGCCTCCAACTGCTCTTAAATACAAGTAAAAGTAAATGCATGCTCTTCAACCGATCGTTGCCCGCACCTGCCCGCCCATCCAGCATCACTACTCTGGACGGTTCTGTGGACACCTACAAATACCTAGGTGTCTGGTTAGACGGTAAACTCTCCTTCCAGACTCACATTAAACATCTCAATCCAAAATTAAATTTACAATCGGCTTCCAATTTTGCAACAAAGCATCCTTCACTCATGCTGCCAAACATACCCTCGTAAAACTGACCATCCTACCGATCCTCGACTTCAGCGATATAATTTACAAAATAGCCTCCAACACTCTAATCAACAAATTGGATGCAGTCTATCACAGTGCCATCCATTTTGTCACCAAAGCCCCATATACTACCCCCCACTGCGACCTGTACGCTCTTGTTGGCTGGTCCTCGCTTCATACTCGTTGCCAAACCCACTGGCTCCAGGTCATCTACAAGTCTCTGCTAGGTAAAGCCCCGCCTTATCGCACCCATCCGTAGCACGCGCTCCAGCAAGTATATCTCATTGGTCACCCCCAAAGCCAATTCTTCCTTTGGCTGCCTCTCCTTCCAGTTCTCTGCTGCCAATGACTGGAACGAACTGCAAAAATCACTGAAGCTGGAGACTCTTACCTCCCTCACTAGCTTTAAGCACCAGCTGTCAGAGCAGCTCACAGATAACTGCACCTGTACATAGTTCATCTGTAAATGGCCCATCCAATCTATCTCATCCCCATACTGTATTTAATTATTTTGCTCCTTTGCACCCCAGTATCTCTACTTGCACATTCTACCATTCCAGTGTTTAATTGATATGTTGTAATTACTTCACCACCATGGCCTATTTATTGCCTTACCTCCCTTATCCTACCTCATTTGCACATGCTGTATACTGTATTATTGATAGTATGTTTGTTTATTCCATGTGTAACTCTGTGTTGTTGTATGTGTCGAACTACTTTGGTTTTATCTTGGCCAGGTCACAGTTGTAAATGAGAACTTGTTCTCAACTAGCCTACCTGGTTAAATAAAGGTGAAATAAAATAATACAAAATATATAGATATGGGAGGTGGTCTATATATGCTATGGATGTTGGCCCACCCCTTTCTTTTCCTTTACATTTTATTATTACAAAAGCCTGTGTGATTAATATGATAATTTCTCCCTGTTTTTTTGTGGGGGGCAGCTTACGGTACTTGTGGTATAAACCAAGTGTTTAAATTGACATGAATATTGTACCTGTAACCCCCTCCCCATTGAGAATCCATAATAGGCCTACAGTATACATCTAGCTAGATGTGATGTCCTCAAGAAAACCTTGGCGTTGCAAAACTGACTATTAATGGCATTAGGTTGTTCAGAGTTAATGCATTACCTCTGGTGCACCTCCATTTTATGCTTCTTGTGTATGCTGTGGAAGGAAAATGGTCACCTTTTATTTGACGTAGGAGTTAAAGAGGCCACATTAAAAGAGAATCACAATCTGTTTAGCAGGGTAACAAGAGCATTGATCTATCTTGTTTACTACCATCAGCACTTTTTAAACAGGGTTAGATAGCAATCTGCGTCTCAGGACCCCGTGGAGAGTGAGCTCAAGAACAACATCCGGTTGAGGGGCAACAACAGAGTTAATGTGGAGGTTAGATGAAAATAATATGGGATCCACGCTCAAATATTTCAATATGTTACAAATTTATACCTAATCTCTGTTGAACTGCACTTGTTGGCCTTTCACAATATCTTGTCCCATGTCAACAGACCCCTACCGTTGTCAGTGTAAAAGCAGACCAGAAGAAGCAAAAAGATGGAACCCTTAGAAGATCTAAGACTTCATTCAGAGTTCCCCATCTGCTCAGGATTAAAGGTTAGCAAGGCCATTGATTTATGTAGCTAGTTCACTACCATCAGCACTTTAATAACCGTTAGATAGCAACAACACTCCCCAAATGATGCATTAAGTATATTAGAGCTACTCTATTGAATTGGCATTGCCTTCCCTAAACTCTGAGGCAATGATTAATACAGGGATTAGTTGGCCTTTCTGTTTGTCCCAGTCTCTGAGTGATTGATTGACTGACAGCTTAGCTCGGACATGGCCGTTCATCATGCTCCTCTCTGGGCAGCTAACGGAAAGAAGCAGAGAAGAGTGACCACCTCAGCAACACAGTACAGAAACAACATGACTGAGGTGAGCCACATGGTAAGCACTTGGGGGTGAAGCATATTATTCTTACATAATTCGAAGGGTGGTTGTTTTTCATGACAATTTTGCTGCATGAAATTGTGGTGGAACAAGGCCAAAGCAGGAAAAGTTGCATTATTAGCACACTGCACGTTGTTGTCTGTGTACATTGCTGGCCTGTGCATTATTAGTCTCGCGGGGCCATCCTTACAACAGAATGTGAGAAACCTGGGCCCCCGATGGCTAATACATTATAAATGCAGTTGATATGCCTATTCAATTTGTCATGTCTATGGATATCAGTTTGTGCTGACTGCTATGTGGGTATAAATATATTTGGTATTTGGTATTTTATTAGGGTCCCCATTAGCTGTTTCAAAAGCAGCAGCTACTCTTCCTGTGGTCCACACAAAACATGAAACATAATACAGAATGATATAATACAGAACATCGTTAGACAAGAACAGCTCAAGGACAGAACTACATACATTTTAAAAAAGGCACATGTAGCCTACATATCAATGCATACACACAAACTATCAAGGTCAAATGGGGAGAGGTGTTGTGCCGTGAGGTGTTGCTTTATCTGCTTTTTGAAACCAGGTTTGCTGTTTATTTGAGCAACATGAGATGGAAGGAAGTTCCATGCAATAAAGGCTATGTATAATACTGTACGATTTCTTGAATTTTTTCTGGATTTGTGGACAATGAAAAGACCCCAGGTGGCATGTCTGGTGGGATAAGTGTGTGTCAGAGCTGTGTGTAAGTTGACTATGCAAACTATTTGGGATTTTCAACACATGAATGTTTCTTATAAAAAAGAAGAAGTGATGCAGTCAGTCTTTCCTCAACTCTTAGCCAAGAGAGACTGGCATGTATAGTATTTATATCAGCCCTCTGATTACAATTAAGAGAAAAACATGCTGCTCTGTTCTGGGCCAGCTGCAGCTTAACTAGGTCTTTACTTGCTGCACTGGACCACATGACTGGGCAATAATCAAGATTAGACAAAACTAGAGCCCGCAGAACTTGCTTTTTGGAGTGTGGTGTCAAAAAAGCACAGCATCTCTTTATTACGGCTAGACCTCTCCCCATATTTACAACCATTGAATCTATATGTTTTGACCATGACAGTTTACAATCTAAGGTAACGCCTAGTAATTTAGCGTCCTCAACTTGTTCAACAGCCACACCATTCATTACCAGGTTCAGCTGAGGTCTAGCATTTAAGGAATGATTTGTACCAAATACAATGCTCTTAGTTTTAGAGATGTTCAGGACCAGTTTATTATTAGCTACCCATTCCAAAACAGACTGCAACTATTTGTTAAGGGTTTCAGTGACTTCATTAGCTGTGGTTGCTGATGCGTATATGGTTGATTCATCAGCATACACAGACACACATGCTTTGTTTAATGCCAGTGGCACGTCATTGGTAAAAATAGAAAAGAGTAGAGGGCATAGAGAGCTGCCCTGCGGTACACCACACTTTACATGTTTGACATTAGAGACACTTCCATTAAAGAAAACCCTTTGAGTTCTATGAGATAGATTGCCATATCGTGGATTCAGAGCTGAGGTTGAAAAGCCATAGCACTTAAGTTTTTTCAACAACAGGTTATGGTCAATAATATCAAAGGCTGCACTGAAATCTAACAGTACAGCTCCCACAATCTTCTTATTAGCTATTTATTTCAACCAATCATCAGTCATTTGTGTCAGTGCAGTAGGTGTTGAGTGCCCTTCTCTATAAGCATGCTGAAAGTCTGTTGTTAATTTGTTTACAGAGAAATAGCATTGTATTTGGTAAAACACCATATTTTCCAACAGTTTGCTAAGAGCTGGCAGCAAGCTTATAGGTATGCTGTTAGAACCAGTAAAAGCCACTTTACCACTCCTGGGTAGCAGAATTACTTTGGCTTCCCTCCAGGTCTGAGGACAAAGAATTTCCTCTAGGCTCAGATTAAAAATATGACAGATAGGAGCGCCTATAGAGTCAGCCACCATCCTCAGTAGCTTTCCGTCTAAGTTGTCAATGCCAGGAGGTTTGTCATTATTGATCGTTAACAATAATCTTTCCAATCTTTCCATCTTTATGCATTCATATAATTGCTCACTGTTTGTTGTGGGCATTTCCTGCATAAGTTTGCCCACTTTGCCAATGAAATAATTATTAAAATAATTGGCAACGTCGAATGGTTTTGTGATGAATAAGCCATCTGTTTTGATGAAAGATGGAGTTTAATTTGTCTTTCTGCGCATAATTTCATTTAAAGTGTTCCAAAGTTTTTTTCCAACATTCGTTATATCATTGATCTTGGCTTCATAATAAAGTGTATTCTTCTTTTTTTGAGTTTAGTGACATCATTTCTAAATTTGCTGTAAGTAAGCCAGTCAGATGTATAGCCAGACTTATTAGTCACTCCTTTTGGCCCATCTCTTTCAACCATACAGTTTTTCAATTCCTCATCAATCCATGGAGCCTTAACAGTTCTATCAGTCAGTTTCTTAACAGGTGCGTGTTTATCAATAATTGTAAGAACCAATTTCATAAATTCATCAAGTGCAGCGTCTAGATACTCCTCATTAATCACATCAGACCAACTAATATTTCTAACATCATCCACATAAGAGTCACAGTAAAATCTTTTGTATGATCTCTTATACTCTATTTTAGGCCCAACTGTTGGAACTTTGGCTTTCCTGGATACAGCCACTATATTGTGATCACTGCATCCAATGGGTCAGATATAGATTTAGAACAAAGTTATACAGTATTAGTAAAAATGTGATCGATACATGTGGATGATCTTGTTCCTGTAGTGTTTGTAAACAACCTGGTAGGTTGATTAATAACCTGAACCAGATTACAGGCACTGGTTACAGTAAGAAGCTTTCTCTTGAGAGGACAGCTTGATGAAAACCAGTCAATATTCAGGTCACCAAGAAAGACCTCTCTGTTTACATCACATACACTTTCAAGCATTTCACACATACTACTTAGATACTGACTGTTAGCACTTGGTGGCCTATAGCAACACCCCAAAAGAAAATGCTTTAGATGTGCCGAGTGAACCTTCAACCACAACACTTCAATAACACTTGACATAAGATCTTCTCTAAGCATTACAGGGATATGGCTCTGAATATACAGCAACACCTCCCCATAAGCATTTCTGTCTCTTCTATAAATGTTATATCCTTGTATTGCTACTGATGTATCATCTTATGAATTATCTAAGTGAGTCTCAGAAATGGCTAATATATGAATATTATCTATTTCTAAGGCTGCATATATTAACATGGGCTATTTTCAGCCCTTTCCTGGGTAGCTTAAAAGACATAGACATAATATTGAAAAGAGCAGACAAAGCAAGAAAAAAATATATACATTCAGCAGACCATTAATCAATTGGTGTGTGTGTGTGCTGCAGGGTTAAGGCTACGAACCCATAGGCTTGGCTATCTCATTCCTTCCAGGCTTCTGGGAGTGTTCCCAACGTCCCCACGCGCTCTGGCAGCTTTCATGGCTGGGATCAGTTCTTTCCTCTTCTGGCGCACAGCTTCGGGATATTCCTTGTTGAGGAAGATTCACGTTTCTCTCAAGTTCTTGGCTCTTCCCAGCACAGCTACCTTGTCTTTGAACCTCATGAACTTGAACACTATCAGCCTGGGCCTATTACCTGGGCTGGTGGTGGGTTTTCCAATCCACCTCAATCTTCCTGTGGTCTATCTTCAATTTCTCAGAGATCATTTCACTCACTTTTTCATCAGACCCCATTCAGGTCTCATGTGGAGATTCTGCAATTCCGTCCACAACCATGTTGTTTCACCTTGATTGTCCCTCGAGATAATCTAATTTATCTGTCATTGCTATCATGGATTCACACACATAACTGGTGTCCTCTCTCAATGACTTACAGATTGCTGTCATCTTGCCGTTTTCTTGTTTCAACTGCAAACTGTTCTTCAGGTCCTGGAACTCTCTGGTCAGGTCATCCATTCTTTTATTAGTAGAATCCACGAGTATTTGGACAAAACACTTGAAACTATTTTCTTATTGTTGTAGCAACTGCTTATAGGTCTCTTTTTGTATGTTTAAAAGATCCTTCATGTGTTATAGAGAGACTCCACTGGCACTGTCCTCAACGGTACTCCCGCCGGCTTTGGTCTTTGTCATGGTAGCTAGCAACGTATGTTAGGCTGTTACTCCTCGCAGTTCCAGACAGGGCAGGTCACAGGAAAAATGTAAAACAACAAACAGCAGGGATCTAGACAGCCACAAACCCTGGACAATCCGTGGTCACAACCACAATGGCTAACCGCGTCGCGGGCTGCGTTCAAGAACACCTCGCTAGCTTGATGTCTAGCTAGCTAGCAGCTAGGCTAGCTGTGATGCCAAATAGCTCCTCAGACCCATCCTTGGTTGGCAGGATCACTGGAAAGATACAAGCAGTCCCAGAAACAGATGCCAACTGTGTCGCGGGATCCAACATAGGTAGCTACCAAGAACTTCCAATATACTTTTAAACAACTAACTTTCCAAACAAACAAAACCGAGCTCTTCCTCGTTCCGAGTACAAAGGAATCACCCAATGGATTCTCTACACTACACTACATGACCAAAAGTATGTGAACACTTGCTGTTCAAACATCTCATTCCAATATCATGGGCATTAATATGAAGATGGTCCCCCCTTTGCTGCTATAACAGCCTCCACTCTTCTGGGAAGGCTTTCCACTAGACGTTGGAACATTGCTGCCGGTACTTGCTTCCATTCATTAGGCCTGGCTTGCAGTCAGCGTTCCAATTCATCCCAAAGGTATTCAATGGGGTTTAGTCAGGGCTCTAGTTCTTCCACACCGATCTCGACAAACCATTTCTGTATGGACCTCACTTTGTGTACCGGGGCATTGGCATTCTGAAACAGGAAAGGGCCTTCCCCAAACTGTTGCCACAAAAGCACAGAATTGTCTAGATTATCATTATATGCTGTAGCGTTAAGATTTCCTTTCACTGGAACTAAGGGGCCTAACCCGAATCATGAAAACTGCCCCAGACCATTATTCCTCTTACACCAAACTTTACAGTTGGCACTATGCATTGGGACAGGTGGCGTTCTCCTGACGTCCTCCAAACTCAGATTCGTTCGTCAAACTGCCAGATGGTGAAGTGTGATTCATCAGAGAACGTTTCCACTGCTCCAGAGTCCAATGGCTGCGAGCTTTACACCACTCCAGCCGACACTTGGCATTGCGCTTGGTGATCTTAGCCTTGTAAGATTAAGTTCCCGATGAACAGTCTCGACGTTGCTTCCAGAGGCAGTTTGGAAGTCGGTAGGTAGTGTTGCAACCAAGGACATACTGTACGTGCTACGCACTTCAGCACTCGGTGGTCCCGTTCTGTTGAGCTTGTGTTGCCTACCACTTCGCGGCTGAGCTGTTGTTGCTCCTATATTTTTCCACTTCACAATAACAGCACTTACAGTTGACCTGGGAAGCTCTAGCAGGGTAGAAATTTGATGAACTGACTTGTTGGAAAGGTGTCATCCTATGACGGTGCCACGTCGAAAATCCAAAGCTCTTCAGTAAGGCCATTCTACAGTCAATGTTTCTCTATGGAGATTGCATGGCTGTGTGCTCAACTTTATCACCTGTCACCAACGGGTGTGGCTGAAATAGCCACATCCATTAATTTGAAGGGGTGTCCACACAGAAACATCACCATGAACTATAGGTGGTAGCCTGAGAGCCTGTCTTTTTCCAGTGAGGATAAGCATCTCAAGGAAGTGTCATCTGTAGTCTGTTTGCTCCCTGATTACTTTAAGTGCTCTTAAATGTTCTTTCTTAAAAGCCAAAAGAAGGACATGCATTTCTTTTCTTTTTTTTAATATATATTTTCCCATTTGGAATGACTGTTGCTATGAGAGATTTGCTGTCATAATGAAAATTCTATTGTAACATATACCCTTTGAGTCAGGAAGCAGGTGAAGAAGGTGAGTTTAATAATAAGAAAGGCAGATAAACTAAAACAGGAGAAACATACTGAATGTGACCAAAACCGGTACTGCATCATGACTGAGGCTACTAAGGGCTAAATAAAGGGAGAGTAATCAAGGTGATGATGAGGGCCAGGTGTGCTTAACGATGGGGAGCGGGAGTATTGGAATAATGATGATTGCCAGGACCGGTGGTTAGTAGACCAGTGACGTTGAGTGCCAGAGCGGGGGAGCAGGAGTAGGCGTGACAGATATAAGTGTTTGTAGGCCAATTTTGAATCTGTAGAATAACTACATTAACCATAATGATAATTGACTGGACATTCCGAATTACCATGGCAACTATGTATCACAATAGAAGTTACTTTCTATGGTTAGGGGCCTTCTATGGCAAGCCAGAAACTTTAAGCAACCGAATGATTTTACTGTGCCCGGTTGCACACCGACATTTATGGTCAATTTATGGTCAGTTATTTACATGGCCCCAGTTGCATTTGCAAACAAATATCAATAATATGCCTATGTAAACAGGGTAACAGTGCAATCGACAGTCAGCAAAATAACCATAGACTGGGAGTTGACAATGGAATAATAAGCATACATAAATTGTATTTATATGGTTGCTGTCCTCAAAGATTGAATTGCATTGAATCAAATGAATCTGATATAATGATTTACTGTTTCACTAGTGTAAGTTTAATTCAACATCTCTGGTATAAGGGGAAACAATGACGTTTATACTTCTGAATATGACAATCAATCAAAAACAATCCTACCACTACATGCTTTTTAACATGCATGGGTGGACAGGACTAAAACCTGTCTGTAATAGTTTTCATCGTACCTTGTGGGCAGACTGACATTGACTTATGGAGACATGAAATATTGAAATTGTCGTTTCCAAGTCAGTTTGGATTTTCTCCTCCGTTAGTCTCGGGCTGAACTTCCTATCCTGAACTTCCTGGGGAGATTGAAGGGGTCACAGCACAGCACATCAGTACAGTGTTGAGAATAACTGCCCACCCCTTTATCATGCATGTAGGCTAGCTAGGCAGCCAGTCACCCACAAGAAAGTCAACCTTTTAGCTGTTGAAAACACTATCTATGCTCATAGAAATATATAGATACACTAGTGATTGTGGTCAATCTGTGGTCGGCTTTGAGGACAAGGGTGGATAATGGGAAATCTCAATTCACCGAGGTGATAAGTGTTGATACTGTATGTGGATTCTAAGAACCAGTTTCTCTATTGAGTGCTCTTCCTCCCCAATCTATCTCAACATGCAGCATTTGGCTTGTAATTCATCTCCAGAGTCTTTCAACTCTGGCCAATTATTTAGAAATGGCACAGAGAGGTATCATTGATATGGAACCTTGTGATTGGATTTCTTGTATTTCCAGTTTAAAGACATTATCAAAGGCAATATTGATGTTTTGTATTTGATTATCCTGTCCCTTATTAAAAACAAAATGGCTGCTGTTCTGGAGTTTCTGGAAACCCAATTTGCCGTGGCTAAAGATACACTCTGTTGCCTACGTAGCAGCCGCTCCTCTGGTGAACGCCTTTGTCTGGTGTAGCATACGAACTTCATGTTGTACACAAAGGGCATGTTCTAACTACTGCGTTCTATGCCTCGGTAGGATATTAAGCCAAAGCGTGATTTCATGTTCTTTGTTCGGAGGGGAGTTTGGCTACATGTCTGAAAACATCATCAACATGTTCATGCAAACTCGTAGATTGTTTGTTGCCCCAATGCAAGAGTTACATGCATTTATCTCGGTAGCATATCAAAACCAAGCAAGATTAATATTCTGTTTTATTTATCATTGCAAACAGTGCCTTCAGAAAGTGTTCAAACCCCTTGATTTATTCCACGTTACAGCCTGGATCACAATTCCAGTGGGTCAGAAGTTTACATACACGAAGTTGGCTGTGCCTTTAAACAGCTTGGAAAATTCCAGAAAATGACGACATGGCTTTAGAAGCTTCTGATAGGCTAATTGACATAATTTGAGTCAATTGGAGGTTTACCTGTGGATGTTTTTCAAGGCCTACCTTCAAACGTAGTGCCTCTTCACTTGACATCGTGGGAAAATCAAAAGAAATCAGCTAAGACATCACAGAAACATTGTAGACCACAAGTCTGGTTCATCCTTGGGAGCAATTTCCAAACGCCTGAAGGTACCACGTTCATCTTTACAAACAATAGTACGCAAGTATAAACACCAAGGGACCACGCAGCTGTCATACCGCTCAGGAAGAAGACGCGTTCTGTCTCCTAGAGATGAACGTACTTTGGTGCAAAAAGTGCAAATCAAACCCAGAACAACAGCAAAGGACCTTGTGAAGATGTTGGAGGAAATAGGTACAAAAGTATCTATATCCACAGTAAAACGAGTCCTATATCGACATAACCTGAAAGGCTGCTCAGGAAGGAAGAAGCCACTGCTCCAATACTGCCATAAAAAAGCCAGACTACGATTTGCAACTGCACATGAGGACAACGATTGTACTTTTTGGAGAAATGTCCTCTGGTCTGATGAAACAAAAATAGAACTCTTTGGCCATAATGACCATTGTTATGTTTGGGGGAAAAAGGGGGATGCTTGCAAGCCGAAGAACACCATCCCAACCGTCAAACACAGGGGTGGCAGCATCATGTTGTCGGGGTGCTTTGCTGCAGGAGGGACTGGTGCACTTCACAAAATAGGTGGCATCATGAGGCAGGAAAATGATGTGGATATATTGAAGCAACATGTCAAGACATCAGTCAGGAAGTTAAAGCTTGGTCGCAAATGGGTCTTCCAAATGGACAATGACCCCAAGCATACTTCCAAAGTTGTGGCAAAATGGCTTAAGGACAACAAAGTCAAGGTATTGGAGTGGCCATCGCAAAGCCCTGACCTCAATTTCATAGAATATTTGTGGGCAGAACTGAAAAAGTGTGCGCGAGCAAGGAGGCCTACAAACCTGACTCAGTTACACCAGCTCTGTCAGGAGGAACAGGCCAAAATTCATCCAACTTATTGTGGGAAGCTTGTGGAAGGCTACCTAAAACGTTTGACCCAAGTTATACAATTAAAAGGCAAATGCTACCAAGTACTAATTGAGTGTATGTAAACTTCTGACCCACTGGAAATGTGATGAATGAAATAAAAGCTGAAATAAATCATTCTCTCTACTATTATTCTGATATTTCACATTCTTAAAATAAAGTGGTGATCCTAACCTACCTAAAACAGGGAATTTTGACTAGGATTAAATGTCAGGAATTGTGAAAAACTGACTTTAAATGTATTTGGCTAAGGTGTATGTAAACTTCCGGCTTCAACTGTAAATATCTCATTTACATAAGTATTCACAGCCCTGAGTCAACAGAACCACATTTGGCAGCTATTACAGTTGTGAGTCTTTCTGGGTAGGTCTCTAAGAGCTTTTACATACCTGGATTGTACAATATTCGCACATTGTTTTTAACTAATAATCTTCAGCTCTGCCTAGTTTGTTGTTGCTCACTTCTAGACAGCCATTTTCAAGTCTTGCCATATATTTTCAAGCCGATTTAAGTCATAACTGGAACTAGGCCACTCAGGAACATTCAATGTTGTCTTAGTAAGCAACTCCTGTTTATATTTGGCTTTGTGTTTTATATTATTGCCCTGCTGAAAGTTGAATGTCTCCCAGTGTCTGTTGGAAAGCAGACTGTACCAGCTTTTTTTGCCTGTGCTTAGCTCTATTCCGTTTATTTTCATTCTAAAACAAACCTTAGTCCCTTGTCGATGTAAAGCATACACATAACATGATGCAGCCACCACCATGCTTGAAAATATGAAGAGTGGTACTTAGTGAGTTGTTATGATGGATTTGCCCCCAAAAATAACGCTTTGTATTCCGGTCATAAAGTTGATTTCTTTGCCACATTTTCTGCAGTTTTACTTTAATGCCTTTTTTGCAAGCAGGATGCATTTTTGGGAATATTTTTTGAATAATTTTATCCATTTTAAATTCAGGTTGTAACACAACAAAATGTGGAAAAGGTCAAGGGGTATGAATACTTTCTGAAGGCACTGTAAGTAGTAGTTATTTTTCAGCAACTCTGGCTAATGGCTACGATATGGCAGCAACTACACAGATTATCCTACCTACATCATCACACAAAATGCAGATTGTTTTTAAGCTCCTATGCAATGTGTAGGGACTGCGCCCTGCTTGTGCAACTGCAGTATCTCTTACAAAAGACAAAGAACGCTGAAGCCTTCATAATGGCCTTGAATGTTCGTTCAGATCGCTGCAGTTTTTTTATTTCAGCTGTTCAGAAATATGAGGCTGTAATGCTAATTTGAGTGTTAAGGCTGAAGCAAACCGACTGCAGATGAAAGTCGAAGTCTGCAGTCGGGAGAGGTGCATCTGCAACAGGCGAAAGTCAGACACTGATGTGGTTTTCCAACAGCAAGGCTCACTGCAACATGGCAGGTTTGCCATTGTTTATAAAAGTGTTTCTTTGTCTCCAACCCCCATATCACACACTTACAAACTGAAATCATATGTGTGTTCATTGTACAATCAATTGGTGGGAGAGCCTCAAATATCACATTCATTTGTAAACTCATCAAAAAAAGAAACGTCCCTTTTTCTGGAACCTGTCTTTAATTCGTAAAAATCCAAATAACTTCACAGATCTTCATTGTAAAGGGTTTAAACACTGTTTCCCATGCTTGTTCAATGAACCATAAACAATCCATTAACATGCACCTGTGGAACGGTCGTTTAGACACTATACGCTTACAGACGGTAGGCAATTAAGGTCACAGTTTTGAAAACTTAGGACACGAAAGGGGCCTTTCTACTGACTCTGAAAAATACCAAAAGAAAGATGCCCAGTGTCCCTGCTCATCTGCGTGAATTTGCCTTAGGCGTGCTGCAAGGAGGCATGAGAACTGCAAATGTGGCCAGGGCAATCAATACATTGCAATGTCCAGACTGTGAGTCGTCGAAGACAGCACTACAGGGAGACAGGATGGACAGCTGATCAACCTTGCAGTGGCAGACCACGTGTAACAACACCTGCACAGGATCGGTACATCCGAGCATCACACCTGTGGGACAGGTACAGGATGGCAACAACAACTGCCTGAGTTACACCAGGAACGCACAATCCCTCCATCAGTGCTCAGACTGTCCGCAATAGGCTGAGAGAGGCTGGACTGAGGGCTGGTAGGCCTGTTGTAAGGCAGGTCCTCAGCAGACATCACCTCTGGGCACAAACCCACCATTGCTGAACCAGACAGGACTGGCAAAAAGTGCTCTTCCGTGACAAATTGTGGTTTTGTTTCACCAGGGGTGATGGTCGGATTCGCATTTATCGTCAGAGGAATGAGCGTTCCACGGAGCGGGAGTGGAGCAGGATCGATTTGGAGGTGGAGGGTCTGTCATGGTCTGGTCATCATTGGACTGAGCTTGTTGTCATTGCAGGCAATCGCAATGCTGTGCGTTACAGGGAAGACATCCTCCTCCCTCATGTGGTACCCTTCCTGCAGGCTCATCCTGACATGAACCTCCAGCATGACAATGCCACCAGCCACACTGCTCATTCTTTTCGTGATTTCCTACAAGACAGGAATGTCAGTGTTCTGCCATGGCCAGCGAAGAGCCCGGATCTCAATCCCATTGAGCATGTCTGGGACCTGTTGGATCGGAGGGTGAGGGCTAGGGCTAGGGCCATTCCCCCCAGAAATGTCCGGGAACTTGCGGTGCCTTGGTGGACGAGTGGGATAACATCTCACAGTAAGAACAGGCAAATCTGATGCAGTCCGTGAGGAGGAGATGCACTGCAGTACTTAATGCAGCTGGTGGCCACACCAGATACTGACTGTTACTTTTGATTTTGAACCTTTGTTCAGGGACACATTATTCAATTTCTGTTAGTCACATGTCTGTGGAATTTGTTCAGTTTATGTCTCAGTTGTTGAATCTTGTTATGTTCACTCAAATATTTAAACATGTTAAGTTTGCTTTAAATAAACGCAGTTGACAGTGAGAGGACGTTTATTTTTTTTGCTGAGTTTATATATCTACTGTATACATTGAATCACTGAAAAGTTGGTTCATGTTTTAGTCATGTCACATTCGTAGGGATCAAACAAAAACACCCTAATGATTAGTTGACAAAAGAGCATCCCACAATGCAGGCGATGGCTGCAGGATGAAGTTGGTGAAGATCATCTGCAGAAACTTGCAGTCAATTACACAGTCAAAACTTCATGTACTTTCACATAAGTTCATATAGTCAACATTTTTATTTGTACTTTTTACCAATTTTTCTCCCCAATTGGTATTTACAATCTTGTCCCATCGCGGCAATTTGCTTATGGACTCGGGAGAGGCAAAGGTCGAGAGCCAATGCGTCCTCTGAAACACAAACCGCACTGCTTCTTGACACACTGCTTGCTTAACCCGGAAACCAGCTGCACCAATTTGTCGGAGGAAACACCATACAGCTGGAGCCCGATGTCAGAGTGCATGCGTCCGGCCCACCACAAGGAGTCGCTAGAGCGTGATGGGACAAGGACATTCCGGACGGGCAAACCCTCCCCTAACCTGGACAACGCTGGGCCAATTGGGTGGGTGAAGAGGGGGTGAGTGTGCACAGTAGCTACTTAGAAAAAATATGTGCGTAAAATAACAGGCACTCAGAACATGATCCATAGCTTTGGGAAAGATGTTTCCAGAATGGCGTGGTCGGGGTGAAAACCTATTACAAATGCATGAGATATGTTAGTTGGAATGCTTTTCAGGCTGAGAATAATTGATGTAGGAGTTTCAATGTTGGGAGGTTTTGTTAACTCCTTCCCCCATTAGTTTTATTGATATTTCCTAAAGTGCAAATAGATATGTGTTTTTTTATCCCCACCCCCACCCCCACCCTCCTGGAAATACGACATTTTAGGAAGAAGGAAACCAGTAAAAAGAGTAGCGATAGAAATGAATTGTATCATACATTTTCTTAGGGGAGAAATGTCAGACCCTCGATGAACATATCAGGGTAAATATACAGTAGTTCTGGTTTACTCTGAATATTGGATTGCAATAGCTGCATACAATATAACCTGTCTGTCATCCAACAAATAAATTGGGAATTATATTGGCTTTTCACGTTAGACCGGTGAACAGGCATTTGGAGTTGAGGAGTCATGTCCGTGTCCTGAGTTCTGGGATTGAGTTTGATTCTATAGGAGCCCCTCATCTAATTTGCCCAGTCATTCCATTTCAAGATTGAAAATGTCTCAATTATATTACCAAGTAATAACTCCCTGACAGTTGATTATTTTTTGGCTAAAAATGCAGAGGAAATGTTTGCTGATGCATTTGAAAGTGAGTTGAGAAAGCTTTGAAGACACTTTTTTTTAATGGGTTGAAACGTCAAGATTGCTTATGGCAATAAAGATGGGATGTGCTGACCTTGTCATTTACATGATGGTCATTTAAGAAGAGTCGGGATTACCTTACCTTAATGTAATTTCCCAATATGCCTCAATAGTAGTCTACTTGATTTGAAGTCACTTGGAGGACTTTATAGCTAAAGTACAAGGCTATTTTTATTGAAATTGATGTTTCATCTATGGATCTGGGCAATGTTTTTATATATGCATAGTCACTTTAACCATACCTACATGTACATACTACCTCAATTAGCCTGACTAACTGGTGCCTGTATATAGCCTCACTACTGTTATAGCCTCTCTACTGTTATAGCCTCTCTACTGTTATAGCCTCTCTACTGTTATAGCCTCTCTACTGTTATAGCCTCTCTACTGTTATAGCCTCTCTACTGTTATAGCCTCACTACTGTATACAGCCTCACTACTGTTATAGCCTCACTACTGTATACAGCCTCTCTACTGTTATAGCCTCTCTACTGTTATAGCCTCTCTACTGTATACAGCCTCTCTACTGTTATAGCCTCTCTACTGTATACAGCCTCTCTACTGTTATAGCCTCTCTACTGTTATAGCCTCTCTACTGTATACAGCCTCTCTACTGTTATAGCCTCTCTACTGTTATAGCCTCTCTACTGTATACAGCCTCTCTACTGTTATAGCCTCACTACTGTATACAGCCTCTCTACTGTTATAACCTCTCTACTGTATACAGCCTCTCTACTGTTATAGCCTCTCTACTGTTATAGCCTCACTACTGTTATAGCCTCACTACTGTATACAGCCTCTCTACTGTTATAGCCTCTCTACTGTATACAGCCTCTCTACTGTTATAGCCTCACTACTGTATACAGCCTCTCTACTGTTATAACCTCTCTACTGTATACAGCCTCTCTACTGTTATAGCCTCTCTACTGTTATAGCCTCACTACTGTTATAGCCTCTCTACTGTTATAGCCTCACTACTGTATACAGCCTCTCTACTGTTATAGCCTCTCTACTGTTATAACCTCTCTACTGTATACAGCCTCTCTACTGTTATAGCCTCTCTACTGTTATAGCCTCACTACTGTATACAGCCTCTCTACTGTTATAGCCTCTCTACTGTATACAGCCTCTCTACTGTTATAGCCTCACTACTGTATACAGCCTCTCTACTGTTATAGCCTCTCTACTGTATACAGCCTCTCTACTGTTATAGCCTCACTACTGTATATAGCCTCACTACTGTATATAGCCTCTCTACTGTTATTTTTCACTGCCTTTTTACTGTTTTTATTTCTTATCTATTGTTCACCTAATACCTCTTTTTTTACTTAAAAATTGCACTGTTGGTTAGGGCCTGTAAGTAAGCATTTCACTGGAAGGTCTACTACACCTGTTGTATTTGGCGCACGTGACAAATAAACTTTGATTTGTTCATCATGAATCAATCTGCCAAATCAAGTCTGTCCTCAGAGCGACATTGCAGGCCGCCTCATTCATACTTATGGCAGCAGAGTTTGGCTACAGCCACTAGCCCACCAGTATCAGTTGTTAGAATCTTTCACTCACTGCAATAATCCCTAGGACAAGAGTTCCCAGAGAGCATAACAGCTATGATGATTTATGGGCCCCTGAGCAATCAGGTACTGCTAATATCCATCCTCAGTCATGCAAGTGCCATGTCAATGAAGATTCCTTGATTCCTCCTCACACTCTGATTCTGCACACATCTCTAACACTGACACTTCCTCTGCTGTAAACTGTTGTCACAGATGACACATTTGATGTTTGGAACTTGTCTTTTTGAGCGAATATTAGAGTTTCACTATTCAGAAATCGCTCCGCCATTTCCTGGTTGCTAAAATTCTAATAGTTTACCTAATTTCAGTTTATGTGACAAAATAAGTTAATATAGTGTATAGAGTCATTGTACCATTTAAACTGCTGTGATATATATTTTCCATTCCCACAAATATTGTTGTTTCAGCTGTTTGAAGCTGGCGCACAAAACCAAAAGTAAAAGAGGTAAAAACAAAACAGGAAGCATAGAAATAGCGCACATAGAACAGATCTACTGCTTCTTAGACTTGCTTTCAAGTCGACTGATAGATATATAACTCACATTTCTATGTGAATTTTGTCAGGTCGCCCAAAAAGTGACATATTGCCACTTTAAGCTTTCCGTTGGCTCCTGATGTGTGTTGAATAATCAGACCTCTTGCTGTCTCATTGAAAAACATGCACGGAGAGGATGTTTTATAGAGGTGTCTGATTTAGCAATAAGGCACCTTGGGTGTTTGTGGTATATGGCCAATATACCACCGCTAAGGGCTGCTCTTATGTGCACCGCTGAGTGCCTGGATACAGCCCTTAGCCATGATATATTGGCCATATACCACAAATCCCGAGGTGCCTTACTGCTATTATAAACTGGTTACCAACGTATTTAGAGCAGTAAAAATACATGCTTTGTCATACCCGTGTTATACGGTCTGATATACCACAGCTGTCAGCCAATCAACATTCAGGGCTCGAACCATCCAGTTCATAATTTAAACTATAAACCTGCCAGCTGTAATCCTGGACATTAACCTTGTCACCTTGTCAATCTGAGCAAAGTCCTTGAGCTCAGAGAGAGAAGGTAAACAAGAGCTGCGCTCCAATTAGTGTTAGTTACAGGTCCACAAAGTAGGGCAACGTAGAGCCTTTCGCTTTGAATACTATTTTAAACCACCGCCCAACAGCACCCAGGGGTCAGGTGTTTTATGCAATCGGGCACAGTTGCATGAAACTAGCTACAGTATTATTCAAGACCTGTTTTTATTTATTTGCTTATGTAGTGTTTAGTTGCGTTCTACAAACTAAATTAGTGTTTGTAGATACAGAAATAGCCCAATTAACACTGAATTCTACCAAGCAGCAAAGCGGGAGAGCCTTTTTAAAAGTCTATAGAAATGCAGGCCATGTTAATTGCTCATACACTAGCCCTGTAAACGTCTCCCTGAGGATGCATGTTGAGTCCAAATTAGGTCGCCTGATATTCAAACAAGGCTCACAGTCAGACGGAGCACGGCAAAGCACAGGTGCCCCACCACACTGATTAATGTTTTTGTTGAGGCATTTGTTGCATCTCTGCTAGTGGGTCAGCGGTTATGCGGTCAAGATCGGAATTTGTTAAGGTGGAATTGGACACTGGGGGGAGGGGTCTGTAACAACCTTGCCACGCTGTTGTCCGCAGTCTGATTAGGATTCCACAGGGATGTGTGAGAACAGGCTGCTTGCTGTATGCTGTGTGGAGGAACTCTGGTTCACCAAGTTTCCTCATTAAAGTGATAAGGAAGTGCTACTTTCTATTACATTTTATGCATTTACTGTCTAGATTTGATACGTACATTTTACCGGCAATTTCATTGTGGTAAAAAAAAATGTATTGGTTATGAAATATAGAATAGTAGAGCTCGTAATTGAATATATATATTTGGTCTCGGTAGCCTGCAGTGTCTCAGTTGATGGGGCTGTCCAGAAACCAGAGTGACAAGATGGGATAATTAGAACTGTGATCTCTGCTGTCCAACAAACACCTTGAAGAAGTTGAAGGACCTATAATTTAAATAGGCTATCAGCTGATCATGCCATCTGATATGAATTAATGCCTGAATACCTACCACTGCTGAGCATTTTGACGTTGAATTGGCATGCTATTGCCTGGAGGAAATTATTATCTTGGAAGAGTGCATGTAGTTATGCTCTCTGTCTGAATAGGGTTAAATTAGTTGTCCTATTGGACTCATCACAAATATGGCTTTTTCAACTAGTCTAGCAGTCCCTTGTGCATTTCAATAAATCATCAAATTAATCCTGTTCACGCCTACATTTTTTTTTAAGCGATGGTTCCAAGTGTGATTAATTCAATGCGGATGAATTCCAGATGTGCTG
Organism: Oncorhynchus keta; assembly: GCF_023373465.1. NCBI lineage: Eukaryota > Metazoa > Chordata > Actinopteri > Salmoniformes > Salmonidae > Oncorhynchus > Oncorhynchus keta. The sequence goes on from NC_068423.1 coordinate 18,117,384, forward strand.
AGTGCATTACCTTCAGCAGACGAGAGTAGCATAAACCACCAAGGATATTTTCTTTTTAAATTGCTGTCAGCCGTTTATCTCTAACTTTTGTCCTCTGGAATTAATCACAGCTAGGTTTCCATTAACTTGTGCACTCGTTTTTTCGTAGACATTTAGAAGGATCGCAAAGAAAATAGATGCGACAATGGCATGCTAGGGTGCATTTAAAAACAGCTGTACGTAATGGTATCTCACCGAGAGAAAAACAAACTAGTGTCAAATAAAAATGTAGTGGTTGAAGCGTTTCCGTTAGCCATTTAGGCAAATTGCGCGTAAATAAATTGGCTACAGCCTGTATCCCCTCCCACCTATCTGTTTTATGTCTCAGGAAGCTCGAGAAAGCCAGAATGGATAGAATCCATATTCTAATACTTCCCATGTACCTGAATGTATCGCCATGGTGAAACTTGCACTCCTGTAGATCGGAAATAAGTGGATGGTGAAGCTTGTATCCATCCAACCAGAAAAGCAGGGCATTATTGAAAGTCAAGACAATCCTTGTCCTGCAAAGAAACATTATTTTTATAGTTTGCATTTTTTATTTTGTACGAAGTAGGCGTTTCAAATTAAATGAGGAGTGGAGTTTCATAGTTATGCATGACATTACGTGCCCCTCAAATGATTCGGCAATCATCATTTATTCGAAAAACACAGTTTCCATCATCATTTGTCGCAATTGTTTATTTATTTAACCTTAATTTAACTAGGCAAGTCAGTTGAGAACAAATTCATATTTACATTGACGGCCTACACCGGCCAAACCCGGACAACGCTGGGCCAATTGTGCGCCGCACTATGGGACTCCCAATCACTGAGATGCAGTGCCTTAGACCGCTGCGCTTCTCGGGATCCCTGGATAAAGATGAAGAAAGAAATCAAGAAAAGCTCGACAAAATAACAATCATCCAACCCTGTCAAACAGGATAAAAATGTTGTTGATCTTTAGAAAATGTCTCATATCTGCTGGTTCCATTCCATTTCTTCACATAAACCTGGGTCAATAGAAACCTGCCTACTGTCAAAGTTTCTCTCAGATATCCCTCCCAGTCTGACACTAATGACATGACCCCTCAGGGCAGAGGACAGAGGGTGGCAGTAAGGCACTGGACAGATGGACAGTCACAAAGAGGCCTGGGAGGTTTCAGACATGTTGTGTCATTTAAGGACATATTAAGGTCTAGAGACACTTGGATGATTTTCCTCCATTTGAGTTGTATTAATCACAGGAGGCTGCTGATGGGAGGACTGCTCATGATAATGTCTGGAATGAATGAAATGGAGTGGAGAAATGGAGTGAATGAAATGGTATCAAACAAATGGAAATCATATGTTTGATACCATTCCATTAATTCCATACCAGCTATTACTATGAACCCGTTCTCCCAAATTAAGGTGCCACCGGCCGCCTGTAATATACAGTGGCTTGCAAAAGTATTCACCCCCTTGGCATTTTTCCTATTTTGTTGCCTTACAACCTGGAATTAAAATCTTTTTTTGGGGGGGTTGTATCATTTGATTTACACAACATGCCTACCACTTTGAAGATGCAAAATATTTTTTATTGTGAAAAACTTGAGCGTGCATACCTATGCATAACTCTTTGGCCTGAATGCCAAGCATCACGTCTGGAGGAAACCTGGCACTATCCCTATGGTGATGCATGGTGGTGGAAGCAACATGCTGTGTGGATGTTTTTCAGCTGCAGGGACTGGGAGACTAGTCGGGATCGAGGCAAAGATGAACGGAGAGATCCTTGATGAAAGCCCGCTCCAGAGCGCTCAGGACCTCAGACTGGGGTGAAGGTTCACCTTCCAACAGGACAACAACCCATAGCACACAGCCAAGACAACAAAGGAGTGGCTTCGGGACAAGCCTCTGAATGCCCTTGAGTGGCCCAGCCAGAGCCTGGACTTGAACCCGAATGAACATCTCTGGAGAGACCTGAAAATAGCTGTGCAGCAACGCTCCCCAACCAACCTGACAGAGCTTGAGAGGATCTGCAGAGAAGAACAGGAGAAACTCCCCAAATACAGGTGTGCCATGCTTGTAGCCTCATACCCAAGAAGACTTCAAGGCTGTAAATGCTGCCAAAGGTGCTTCAACAAAGTACTGAATAAAGGGCATGACTACTTATGTAAATGTGATATTTCACTTTTTTTTCTTGGTGTCATCAGACTAGATAATATTATTTCTCATTGTCTGAGAGTCACTTCTCATGGTCTGAGAGTCCTTCACCTCCCTGACCAAGGCCCTTCTCCTCCGATTACTTCGTTTGGCCGGGCGGCAAGCTTTAGGAAGAGTCTAGGCGGTTCTAAGATTCTTCCAATTAAGAGTAATGGAGGCCACTGTGTTCTCGGGGACCATCAATGCTGCAGAAATGTTTTGGTACCCTTCCCCAGATCTTTGCCTCGACACAATCTTGTCTCTGAGCTCTACGGACAATTCCTTTGACCTCATGTCTTTGTTTTTGCTCAGACATTCACTGTCAACTGTGGGACATTATATAGACAGGTGTGTGCCTTTCCAAATCATGTCCAATCAATTGAATTTACCACAGGTGGACTCCAATCAAGTCATAGAAACATCTCAAGGATGATAAATGGAAACAGGATGCACCTGAGCTCTATTTAGAGTCTCATAGCAAAGGGTCTGAATACTTATGTCAATAAGATATTTCTGTTTTTTTAATTTTATATATTTGCTAAAATTGATAAAAACCTGTTTTCGCTTTGTCATTATGGGGTATTGTGTGTAGATTGAAGAGGAGAAAAACAATTTAAGCCATTTTATAATAAGGCTGTAACGTAACAAAATGTGGAAAAAGAAAGGGGTCTGAATACTTTCAGAATGCAATGTATCTCAATGTTTCTCCCCCCAGTGCATGTTGCTCACGGTTCACAGAAGGTGTTGCTACACTGATCCAATGTTAATGATGATGATGACTGGTAGCATGTAGCCTACACCCTCTATCTGCCGATCCCCACAAACAGTGTCACCATCCTCTTTCTTGAGCTAAAAGAGTCTTTGGTGAGCTCACATGTCCAATTCGTGTGTCAGAACTCTGATAGTGGTGGTCTGTTAATACAGACACCTGCTTGTTTAAATGCACAGGGGGAATATTCCACAGGACTATGATTTGCTGGACCTGAAATTGCTTTGTCTCTGAGAACCAGGGTCTGCCCATGTTTAGCTCACCCACCAGGGGTGGAGGGGAGTAGACCAATGATGTACAGTATATAAACACTAGATTGCTTATGCTATGTATTGGCCAATGAGAGACTTTGAAACTACCTATCTGTCATACTTTGGCACTCCCCAGTTGGAGCAGTCCTCCATTGGAATGAATGGAAATCTACAGTATTTCAATTAAATGTTTTCAAGACAAAATTAAATGTATTTAAGTATTTTTGTTGTTGTAGTGGGGACATTAATATTAACACGCTCCAGAAATTCTATTTTTAGGAAAATCTTTCTATATTTTTTATTTATTTGTATGTTAAGCTCACATAATATAATTTAAACGTATGCATTAAGGTGTCTTTAATATAATACAAGTAGAAAAAACAAATGTATACATTAATAAACGCCTTTCTGGAGGCTTCCAAAATTATTTTTTTTACAATGGTGGAGGAGTCGTAAAAAGAGGCGTGGTGACTTCAAAACAGCGCTCCCTGTGTGTCACTCTAATGTATACTGTTTATAAATCATTAAAGCAGACGCTGCTTCAGGAAGTCCATGCACCAGGCTTCCAAGGGCTTTTTATTCAAGTTAAACCCCAACTTCCCCTGTATTAATTGTTAGCTTTAAATCCAATTCTTAATTCTAATTAGAATATTGATTCATTAGGATGCCTATTTTTTAAATTGTACCTTTATTTAACCAGGCAAGTCAGTTAAGAACATATTCTTATTTTCAATGACGGACCGGGAACAGTGGGTTAACTGTCTGTTCAGGGGCAGAACGACAGATTTGTACCTTGTCAGCTCGGGGGTTTGAACTCGCAAACTTCCGGTTACTAGTCCAACACTCTAACCACTAGGCTACGCAGTTAGAGCAATAAATAGTCTACACTTGGAACAGGATTTTGTGACGCTGCCTGTGGAAAGGTAAATTAGAAAGATGGCAGGAAATTCCAGCGTGGAGACAGTAATGAGCAATATCATGTTATTTTTCCCCACAGAGAGGATTTCATTTGACGTGCTGTTTCATGGTATGCCATTTGTCATACTGCAATTATACCTTGAGTGTGCATATCTGTGCTGAAAATCTGCATGTGCGCAGATTCAAAAGGTGGAGCCATATGCTGTAGGTGAAGTTTTAAATGAAATGTGACAAGAAAATCAGCCAATGTACAGTGTATTATAAACATTGGAGTTTAAACAGCTTGCCTATGAATATACAGATGTAATTTATCTGCGGTGGATTATTCAGTGTGCCGGAGCCCTATCTGGACGTAAACACCCAGGCCACGTTTCCACAAGCAGGCCAATTCTCATCCCACAGCCTCAGAGTTGAATCTGTCCTTTCAAATATTCTCAAGGTCTTCAGTGAACATCTTTTTCGTGTGGGTTTCATATGTAAGACACACGGTTCAGAGTTGTACGCTCTCCTGTCACAGTGTCCATTAATTTCAGTGGATATTTCATAGCAAGAGAAGTTACAATACCTTGAATTTGCTATTGACTAGGAGGTTTAAAAGCCACTTTCATTCTTTGGATGTCTGTCCATACACCAAAAGTGTTACATTCATTTTAGTGAAAGAGAGATGAGGTACATTTCAGGGAACGTGACCATGCCATTTGAGGGATTATAATCACAGATACAATTATTACAAGTATTTAATGGACAATCTATTAAGTATATTGCAATGAGAACTCCTGGTTTACTCTGACAAGACAAAGGAATTATTTCCAATTGTACCCAGGGGAATAATACATAAATAAACCAGTTTTAAATAAACCAGTCTATAACATTCTGGGATTTTATAGATAAACTGATTCAGAGTGTGGACTGTGGACCACCCTAATTCAACATTTAGGGGTCTTTAAAAGTGTTCATCATTGGGGTAATTATTAGCAAAAGTTTTTTTTTAAACAAGGACCCACCAGGTAGAGCAATTTCTCAGGAATGCAATGTCCATCCAGTACTCCCACCCACCCATTATCACTGAGAATTACCCCTTAAAGAGGCACAAATGGAAACAACCTGTATCCTCAGCTCAATTCTGTGGCTTTCCTTCTCTTTTCAGAACTGGTCAGGTTAGCGTTGGGTCATTGAAAAGGACATATCGTTGAGTAATTTAAGAGGACGATCCATTTGAAAGGGTAATTCAGAGGTGTCAGAATCTCTGATTTATGGTTAGAGTGCATCTAGGAACCCGAAGGACGAGAAACCTCAAGGTCATCGTTTGTACGCCCTGGTTCCATTATCCTGACTGACTCAGTGATGCGACCGTCACTGTAGCCGGATATACATTTAATTTACTCAGAGAGGACACTCCCTGATGTCTGCTTTGGCAATAAAAGGCCGGAGAGTGTGCAAAGCCTGCTTATTATCAGAGGCAGATTCATTGTAGGGGCTTCAACTTCTATTGCTGTATTTTTGTCAGTCCTCATGCAATCCCATTACTTTTTCCTTGAGTCTTTCTTTGGAAAACTATGTAAATGGCTTTAATAGTTCTCTCATGTGGTTTTCGAGTTGTGGTAATATCTTTCAGTTCCACGGCCTCATCATGATGCCATAGTTGTTGTAAGGTTCTATGTGTTTCAATGGTAGCTCTGTTCACATCTTAGCACGGGAGAATGGAGCGATCCAAAATCCTCCCTTACAGCAGATTTGTCTAAATCCTAATTGCTTTTTTTTGTTGCTGATCCACAGGGTGCACAAGAGGAACGTTTTAGATTTAACCACAAGATAATACAAATACTATACCTCGCTGGTCTATGATTCACACCTCAAAACAAATACCACTTCAAAGGAATAGCCAAGCTAATTGCTTCAGATGCAATGACTCACGTGGAAGCTGTGGGTCCCTGATGTCAAGTGCCTCCCCCCTAGCAAGACAATTAATGCCTTGGTTATAATAATAATACTGATCCCCCCTGTTGAGGCCAGCCCAGCATGTTTCCAAATGAAAGCATGTGATCATCTATGATCCTCTGGTCTCTTCTAGTACATTGTGTTCCTTTTGGTGCTTCAACATTTACTCCGGTGTTTGACTGAGCTTTGGCATGAAACAAGCACAGAGTCTAGCACGTCACTGTCAAATTAACACAATTTAGAGTTGTAGCATGATGTGTTGACCTAGTGTATTTTGACGTAAAATATAAACATTTCTAATTGTTAGATTTTATCAATAATGTAACGCAAAACTTTAAGGTAGAACAAGAACTACTACTAAAAATATATAATGTTCCTACATACTGTACAACCTGTTCCTTCTCGTTCTCAGATATGCTATTTAAATAAAAAAAATAAAAACATCTGGAATAAATGAACAAATCAAAACAATTACAATCAAACATGTATGTACCACTATTCACCCTAGTCAACCTTGGCCAATGTCATCCCTATCAACATAAGGTTTTTCTCTACAATATACTTGAATATACATTCAACATTGAATATTTCAGTATACTTGAAAAAGGCCTAGCTTAATGACTGATCAAATAGTAATACATTGATCAAATATATTCACAGTATGTGCTGTACAATGAAGGGTTAATCCCAGTCCTTAACAAATCAACATGTACATTTGAGTCATTTAGCAGATGCTCCAGAGCGACTTACAGGAGCAATTAGGGTTAAGTGCCCTGCTGAAGGCTCAAAACTAGTTACGCTCTAAAGTGCATGGTACATTTGACGAAATATGTCCATATGACCAACTGTCAAGCACATATACATATGTTACGAACATAATTGTGTTGCATGACTGATTGGTCTAAATTCTACACATAATAATTACAATTGCACAAATGGTTTCGAAGGTGGTTCATTGAACACACCATAAAACAATTAATTTTCCTGTTACTCAATATACATAACTGGAACCATGGCTCACCATCTGTGGTGCATATTGTTGAACTTTAAAATGTTTCTTCTTATTATTTTTTTAAATACATTTCTCACACAAACTTTATGCATCGAGTGTGATTTTAAATTTCAAGTACCAAATGCACAGTGATATATCTAACAAAATAACACGACGGCGTCATTCGTCCTACCACAGCCATTAGCCTATTATTTGTCCTCTCATCCAATACATCAGAGTGTGCCCCAAAAATGTTCTCTGCATTTCACCGTCATCTAACATTTCATTTCTGACAGTGTGCTCTAAAATGCAGAAGAACAGCCATTCAGAATGCCTATCAGAACACTCGATTGAAAATAATTGATTGAGGCAAGATTGTAATCTGACGCTTGGTTTGGGTCTGTCCCAATAACCTAACAAAATGTGGAGCTAATGTTCTTGTGTGTGCCAGGTGTGAACAATAATAACAGTTATTTTCTATACATTTATATAGCCTTCCTCTACTCGTGAACTGAATTGGATTCCTCAGTCTAGAGCAATGTTTGCTGACTGGTCCAGACGGTTATCTGCCTCAATTTAGTCAAATGTCAAATACAATTTTTCATCCAAACCATAGCTTGCCGGTCTCTGTGAGTGAAACGAGAAGTTTAAGAAACACTGTTCTAGCTAGATCACCAGATCTGGTCTCTCAGCCAGTTTGAGGGCCTCGTGCATGCTGGCGGCGGAGAGTTTGCGGTTGATGTTCCTGTACCTACAGAGTAGGATGTTACGGTAGGTGGTCCTCAGGTCCCTGTTGAAGAAGGCGTAGATGAAGGGGTTGATGAGGGAGTTGGCGTAGCCCAGCCAGAGCAGGAACCTCTCCACCCAGAGGGGAACGCAGCTACACTCTGGCCCGCAGATGAAGGGCCTGGCCGTGGACAGAAGGAAGAAGGGCAGCCAACAGACGGAGAAGGCCCCCACCACGATGCCCAGGGTGGCGGCCGCCTTCTGTTCCCGTTTGAAGATGGAGATGTTCTTCCTGTCGTTCTTCAGCAGACGAGAGAAACTGGCGCACTCCTCTACCTCCTTCTGGAGCTTAAAGGCCGCGGCCACGCAGTCAACACTGTTACATTCGTCCTCCACCTTGGGGAAGCCTAGGATGGTGTGCTTGGCGGCACTCACCTTGGCCGCTCGGTAGATGTTGTAGTACATCATCAACATCACCGACATGGGGATGTAGAACGCGACGGCGGTGGAATAGATAGTGTAGCCCACGTCCTGGCTGATTAGACACACCTTGTCGTCGTTGACGTTCTGGGCCCAGCCGAACAACGGGGGAAGGGTAATGGAGGCCGACAGCAGCCACACAGACAGAACTATTTTGGCCATGCATCTCCCACTCTGTCGCACAGGGTAGGTCAAGGGTTTAGTTATGCCTAGGTACCTGTAACGGCAAAGAGATTTGTTTTAAATATTGAGAAGTCTCCGATGGAAGTAATATGATTGACAAAATAATCACAGGATAGTATAGATTCCTCAAACTCAACTATGGACCTTGAAGCTGATTAGAGGGAAACAATGAAAGAACACAGTGAAGCCAGTTCCCTCTAATCAGGGACGGACTTACCTGGGACACCAGGTGGGTGCAATTATTTATCAGGTAGACCAGAAAACCAGCAGGCTTTGGACCTCGTAGGGCAAGAGTTGAATACCCCTGGTCTACTGTAGATAAAAGGGTGGCCAACCATCTTCCTGCTGCAGTGCAGGCTTTTGCTCCAGCCCTTCTCTAGCGCACCTGATTATGCTAATCAAGGACCTGATGAGCAGCTGATTAGAAGCAGGTGTGTTAGAGCAGGGCTACAGTAAAAACCTGCACCTTCCCCCAGCCCAGAAACTTAAGAGGAGGAGGGTTGGCCACCCCTGGTATAGGGTTGACAGGGTTGGTATAGATACAATAATCCATTCTCAGTGTTTCCTGAATGGTTGAATAAAAAAGACATAAGTCTGTTCATTGGTGCTAATTGCTGTTGACTTTTCTTATGAGACTAACCTGGATAAATAATGGTTTGGGGGAAGACAAAAAAAAGAACATTTGACTCACCTGTCTATGCTTATTACACACAGGGTCATGATTGATGCAGTGCAACACATCACGTCCATGGCAATAAAAACGTTGCAGAACACCTGTCCGAAGATCCACTGTCCCCCGATGAGGTCCGTGATGCTGACAAAAGGCATCACCGCAACGGCTATAGACAGGTCCGCGACCGCCAGGGAGACGATGAGATAATTGGAGGGCTGCTTCAGCTTCTTCACAAAGCACACGGATATCACCACAAGTAAGTTACCGCAAATGGTGAGCAAAGTGAGCACAGTGAGAACTCCTCCGATAAGAACCTTCTCCACATTCCCGTGGCTGAGAATCTGCATCCCGCATGTCGTGTCATTTTCCGTGGGGCTCAGAATTGGCAAAGTTGCAGTGGTTGTTTGGTGCGCCCTCAGCAGACGCAGATCCATCTCCGCTGTAGTCATACTGGTCCTGGCAAGTTCCTTCATCAGGTCTTTGGTCAAAGATGATCTCATGAGATTAATAAGATTTAATTGGTTCCATTCTTATATATTAATCCGTTATTAATAATGCATTGGGAATCCATCAATGCACAATGATTATTCCCCCCAACTTCATTGATTCATTAGTCTTTTCCATAATTTCACCAAATTACCAGTCCCTGTAGTACCCTTATCCATGCAGCGTCGCCAAGGCAGCAGGTTAATGGGATAGAGTAAATTAATAGGATAAACAGACTCCGGTTAACAAGCTTGGTTTGTGATACATTGTAAAATGTAAGGCGGTTCAATGGTGACCATCGCACGAGTGGCTAGCGCAGCAAAGAACTCTGGAAATGTTGTATCGGCTAGACTGGAGGGAAATATACCGGGATGACGTCAGAAGAACCCGCAGAGGGGTAGGCTAGCCTAGTTAATCGTCGCCACAAAGTCATAATTATGGCTAAACCCCGTCTATTTCTGCAATTTCTCTTCTTATAATCAGATGTTTAACCTAACCTTAACCCCAACCTTATCCACACAGCTAACCGTATGCCTAACACAAACCTTAAATTAAGACCATGAATTTTTGGGATATAGACAATTTTGACTTTGTGGCTGTGCTAACTAGTGACAAACAGTCTAGTTGGAAATTATTCTATAAATATAAAGCATATGCATATCACAGAAGTTTACATTTTATTGGGGTTTTTAGAACGGAGCAACACCTTGTTGCCATTATTTTACCAATTGTAGCTAGTGTTTGTGTGCATGTGTGTGAGAGAGGGGGAGAGAGAGATTATTTACTGTTAACTGTTGACTTTTTATTGTTTATTTCACCTTTCTTTATCCATTTCACTTGCTTTGGCAATGTAAACATATGTTTCCCATGCCAACAAAGCCCCTTGAATTTAATTTAATTGAGAGAGATCGCGAGAGTATCAGATTTATGCACTTTGGCGCCATCCTGAGGCTTTATTATAGGTCAAAATGTTTTTACAATATCCACATTTTTTCACACTGTCAAATAGTGATTTTATTATATTTAGGATTGATATATTTACATGACAATGGACGTAATCTTAAAGTGGCAATCTGTAGTTGCGGCATACATTTTTGGGGGATTTATAAATGAATGATATAGGCCTACCCATTGATTCTTGGAGAATATAATTTAGAAATGCCTAATTAATTTAGTTAAACTGTCATACTCCATCAGAACCCAAAATATAAGATGGTTATACTCCAATGTTTGTAAACAAATTAAATCTAAACAAATACTGTATAGCCTCATACCATGGTTAAAACTATAATTTTGATATAACGGGTGGAAACAGGCTTTGTTAATTGTTATTGTCTGCGGATTGCCAATTTAAAGACTTCAGAAATGTGGGCTAGCTATTTTGTCTATTTATGTTTTAGATTTTTTTAAACTGGAAAACCCCTGTGTCCTTATTAGGCTAATCTCGCTTGGACAGATTATATTTTCGCGAGAGTTTTGCTTCTGGGTAACCGATATAATTATTAAGCCTACTTGTAGGTAGACTACAATGTTGCCTATTGTAATGATACGTGTTACATTGTTCCTATTAGCCCTACAGTGTAACAATGCAATTAATTTGCCCAGTTGTTGATAAACTACACTACAAGATAATTACACAGTAGGCTAATAAACTGTCCATTTTGCCCAGTCAGTTCATGTGTAACTTCAACTGATTTGGACCATGGGAGATGGCAATAAGAGAAGTTTAAAAATGTAATTATTTGGAGGATCTACGAAACAGAATGTACAATGACGTAGACTGCCGGCTGTTTAACTCCGAAGCTGCTGCAGGAGATGAGCATGAAGAAGCAAAATGAACGACAGTGACCTCAGCCGAACGTCCTAGCAGTTGTTGCATTGTTCCACTATCCACTTCGACCCAAGGGCCATCATTATTTTCTGTCGCAATAGATATTTACCAAATAGCCTGACATCGGTCCTTTTGAAGAAACATCGCGGAGGAAAGCGGATCAATTGTCTGAAACTGCCCGCTAGTGCTTTCCCTGCGCCCCAAAAAATGGATAACGCTAATGGCAAAGCATCGGATCAGAAAAGAACAGGCGTTTGCCAAGATAATGGTTTGACAAATGGATTCCATCCTACACAAACTGGCAACGGGAGCTGCAGTGCCTTGTGTTCAAATGGAACCAGTACCAGTGGCGGGTGTTGTAGTAGTAGTAGTAGTAGTAGTGCTGCTGGTGGTAGTGGACATACTGGAATTGAACATTTCCACGATCTTCAGTTCCAGGAAGAAGTCCATAATAATGGTTCGCCTCCAAAGCGCTGTAGACTCAGAAGAAGAGTGGATTCTGACAAAAAGAGTAGACCGCGTAAGTAGAATACAATTTGAATACAATGTTTCAGCCTCAATGCTAACTGTCATGTCGGCTGTACACATTCTGTCAAGTCTGCCTACACTTTCTAAGCATCCTCTCATAAATGTCAAGCACAGCAGGGTTTTCTGTCAATGCATTGATTGCACATAATTCGGTGTTTCCGATATTAAACATCGAAAGTGAAGATCGCCAAGATTTTCTATGGGGGCATGTCTCTTCTCATGAAACAATGAACCAGTCAGACTTGCTGCTGCATGATAGAATATCGCTTTGTGTTAAAGATTTGCCAAGAATGTCAACAAGCAAGCCTAACCGCCCAATTCCCCAATGTATACTGCTTCTGTAACGAGTAATCGGCATCTCGGCCTATGTCTGTGGAGAAATCATTTGAAGGCCTATTCCTGTATCCTCAAAGTACATTCTAGATATTTCTAAGAAATGCACAAATAATAAGAATCAAGAACCATAAATAAGTAATTCTGTATTGTTTATAAACATGTTTATCATATACTAATACTACGATCATATTGTTTGACACAATGTAACACTCCCGGTAATAGAACATGAGGTGTATCCTCCCTCCCCCCTTGCTATTGTGAGATCTTTGATGTTATCCGTTGAACCGTTTCATTGGTCGTTTCAAAGTCAGGAGGTGTGCTGAAATCGCTGCTGATATGAGAGCCAACTCCCTTTGACCAATCAGCCGACAGTACTTGCTTAATAAGGGGGGTTGGCTGAAGAAACTATAACAGAGCAGCCAGCTTTAACAGCACAGTATGTTTCTCTGTTTCCATTATAACACTGTAAAACAAGTTTGTCACTCACCATGTCAGTTAAGTGTAGCCTGCTTTATTGCTGCGACGACATTATGCCACAATGCAATAGGGCTGATTGAGTGATACTACTACTTATAGCCCAAGTCTTGGATTGAAGTTTCTTTGACCATAAGCACTTTGACCTGAGGATCACAATGAAGCTTATTGTTAAAAAACCAGGTAAGAGTTTCTACTGTATTGTATTTTAAAGGGCTGAAATGTACTTATTTACTTACTTTTATTTGCATATTAACATCTCTTGCTACCTTGGCTGAATCAAATCTCAGCGGACAAACCGCAATTTTCCTAATTTCTTGAATACTGCAATGCTATACACTTTGGGCGTGCTTCAGGAACGATTTGGCTGGTTTATTATCTGTGTGGTGAATGCATGCAGCTCAACCATTAGTCCAAGAAGTTGCTACACTATGCTGGCTTGACTTTGTTCCTCTGGGCACTGTTCAAATATGTCTGGAATCCAAACAGACAGCTTCTATTATATCATTGAATAGTAGTGATTGTGAACAAGAGCTGCAAGTTGATAAAATGCACTTGGCATGAAGACAAATACACATGTTTTCCCTCCAGCAGAGGAGGCTGGTGGGAGGAGCTATAGGAGGACGGGCTCATTGTAATGGCTGGAATGGAATCAATGGAACAGTCGATCGTGGTTTCCATATGTTTGATCCGTTTGATATCGTTCCAATTATTCCATTACAGCCATTACAATGAGCCCGTCCTCCTATAGCTCCTCCCACCAGCCTCCTCTGCTGGAGGGAAAACATGTGTATTTGTCTTCATGCCAAGTGCATTTTATCAACTTGCAGCTCTTGTTCACAATCACTACTATTCAATGATATAATAGAAGCTGTCTGTTTGGAGCCTGTACTCCTATAGCTCCTCCCTCCAGCCTCCTCTGCCCTCCAGTATGATCAATCGAATAAGCATAATATGCTTTCCTGATGTCGGCTTATTGGTAGTTCCCCTTATATGCAACAAGCTGAATAGCAAATGGAGTTATGCTGTGCCAGTCACTCAACTATGAAAATATATGGTGTTAAATCCTTGACTTTTGTTGCACATTAATGTTAGGCTACTGTTAGGCTCTACTCTGACTAGCTGCTGAGAACTTTGCTCTCTGGGTGTGGGAATAAACACACCTTTCACCTATAAGTGCTGCCAGTCACGATGCCCTGGCCTCCAGGGCCCAGATTCACAAATCCTTCTGAGGAAAACATTTATTCTTAACTGTTATTTTTTCCTTAACTATAGACTTATGAAGAAAGATAAGCAAAGTTGCTATTCCTCAAAAAGGTTCTTGGAAATGTACTTGCACTATTTCTTATGTTTCTCCTTAAGCAAAAAGTTAAGAAGAAAACAGATTCTTGAAAATAAGTTATTGGAAATGTTGTTAATTCCAAGATAGCTAAACCCTTGTCTTAAACTCAGGGCAGTGAGAGAAAAAGCTAATGAAAGCAATTGAACATGTTTAATTCACTCATATACTTCATCTGTAAATTTCAGCATGGATTATTTTAAACGCAAGAACATGTTTTAGAACAGTAATCTCAGTAAGACATATGCTAGTATGATTGCCATTACTAGCTAGATAGCTAGCTAAAATGGTTGCCTAGCAACACACATCTCAAGAAGATTTGTAAGAGATATTTGAGGTTGTAAGAAAATCATAAAATCTTAAGATATTGTTGAGGAATTGAACTCACAAACTAATTAACTTTGTTTTGTTTCTTAGGAACTTTCTAACGTTTTTACGTAAGAAGTGTTTTGTGAATCTGGGCCCTGGTTACAGCCCTGGGCCCCCGATTCACAAAACCTTGTTAAGAATAAATGTCTTAATTAACTGTCATTTTTTCTTTAACTATAGACTTATGAAGAAAGTTAAGCAAGTTGCTATTCCTCAAAGGTTTTTGGAAATGTCATTGCTCTATTTCTTATGTTTCAAAAAGTTAAGAAGAAATCAGAAAATAAAGTTATTGGAAATGTTAATTCCAAGATAGCTAAACCCTTGTCTTAAACTCAGGGCAGTGAGAGAAAAAGCTCATGAAAGCAATTGAGACTGGGCTCAGACATTAACTGAGGAGTGGCATAAATGGAAACATTCAGTCAAATACCTCCTCTGTAAAATTACTGTGAAATCATTGCAAAGCAAGATCTGTCTGTAGCACCACTGACTGATGTATTGAAATCGGGTGATTAAGTCAGTAAAGATTCCAGAGTATATACTAGAAATTGATTGTCGAACCCACCACCATTACACCACTGATATCAACAATTACATCTCAAATTGGACTATTTTAAGCACCCAAGAATGTCTTTTGGTTACAGTTTTTCTGTAGCGTTGCACAGAGTTGAATGTAACCAGTCTGGTTTGTGGAATGAGCCATAAGGGACTTTACACCCCTCTGTCAAATGAAGTGCTATTGATTGAAAAGCCAGGGGGAAGGAACCAGTTTGCCTGCCTGTGTATTGACTACATACAGTATTCATTGTACTGTACAATCAGTAGTAAATTGAGGGTTGGGCAGACTCTCCAGGCAATCTTCTCTCCATGCTGGTGTTTCCATGGCAACAAAGCCCTCAGCTTTTGTTGCAGAATGAACACACTGCTGTGAATTTGAGGACCCCCTTCCTCTCCTCTCCTCTCCTCTCCCTTCCTCCCCTCTCCCTCCCTTGCTCCCTCTCTCCAAAAAAGAGAGGAACATGTCAGTGATCGCTTATAAGAAGACATGATGTGTGCATAGTATGACATGATGGTTTCGTCTTCAATGAAATCAAGTTAGAAAATGCAACATAGGTCTGCACGGTTGATTGGTAGGCCTGACCTATATGGAGCAATAGCTTAGTTGTGACATAGACTGAACACTAGAGCCCTCTGTTTTGAGAGCTTGTGTATCCATTTGTTGAAAGATAATTTAGCATAACTTCTAAAGAGCTAAACAGTACTTTTCTCCAGACAAAGGTGACTAAGCTCCAATTCATCTCTTTTGTTTTCTATTCCAGCCTTCCCCTGGTTTGGGATGGACATCGGCGGCACTCTGGTGAAGCTGGTCTACTTCGAGCCCAAGGACTTCACGGCGGAGGAGGAGGAGGTGGAGAGCCTGAAGAGCATCCGCCACTTCCTGACCTCCAACGTGGCCTACGGCAACACGGGCATCCGCGACGTCCACCTGGAGCTCAAGAACCTAACCATGTGCGGCCGGAAGGGCAACCTGCACTTCATCCGCTTCCCCACCCAGGACATGCTGGGCTTCATCCAGATGGGCCGAGATAAGAACTTCTCCAGCCTGCACACCACACTCTGTGCCACCGGCGGAGGAGCCTACAAGTTTGAGGACGACTTTAGGACGGTGTGTGATGGTTGGAAGAACTTTTGGGTGTTGTCAGACAGGGAGGCTGACTGATAGTGACATACGATGTGTATTTGTTTATTGCATGTTATTACATGTGTCATTAGTCAGTTAAAGATTGCATGGCATGATCATTGAAGGCAACATGGTTTCTCATGTGATTAGATGAGAGTTGATGTATGTGGTTGGTTCAGACTCGCCTGGTCTAGTTACAGACAGCTCATGCTCAAAGTTGGAGCAGTTACCATTGCATATCAAAACCACTCCAGTTTCTTCTCCTGCCCTATAGTCTTATACATCTTCTGCTTTCCATCTCCCAGATCGCCAACCTAAAGCTCCAGAAGCTGGATGAACTGGACTGTCTTATCCAGGGTCTTCTCTATGTGGACTCAGTAGGGTTCAATGGCCATCCAGAGTGCTACTTTTTCGAGAACCCCTCTGACCCCGAGAGTGAGAACTGTGTCAAGAAAACGTGTTGCCTTGACAACCCCTTCCCCATGTTGTTGGTAAACATTGGCTCAGGCGTCAGCATGCTGGCAGTCTATTCGAAGGACAACTACAAACGGGTCACAGGCACCAGGTAAACAAATGTAATCTGTTGCTTCTAGGTAAACCAAGGTAATCGTGTCATTCAATGTCATGATAGCTGTATGTATTTGATCTGATAACACAGTTCTGTCACAATACCTTTGCTCGCATCCTTCTGTATTCGATGTATTCATGTTTTGAGTGTAGATAAGTTACCATGGTTCCTAACGTAGACAAATATAATAAAACAACTGTGAAAAAACTGGTTGAATCAATGTTGTTTCCATGTAATTTCAACAAAAAATTCAATGTTTTTATATAATCTTATTTAACGTTGAATCAAAGTGGAAAAATGCATGGATTTGAAAAAAGTAATCAAAGTTAGAATTTTGTTTTTTCACCAAACTTCTACCTAAATCCAATGACACAGTGCCATTTTTTTGTTTTGTTTTCACGTTGAATTCACATTAGTTGACAACTCAACCAAATGTAAACCAAAACTAGATGTAGAAATTATGTCTGTGCCCAGTGGGTTGTTTTCTGCAAGCTAAACAGATGTACACAACCCATAGAGTAGAAGCTCACATAATTGCCTGTCCCTCACAGTTTGGGAGGTGGGACGTTCCTAGGCCTATGCTGCTTGCTGACTGGCTGCGAGACATTTGAGGAGGCCCTGGAAATGGCGGCGAAGGGGGACAGCAGCAACGTGGACAAACTGGTGAAGGACATCTACGGAGGAGACTATGAACGCTTCGGTCTCCAGGGGTCTACTGTTGCATCTAGGTGAAGTTTAAGTTAACTAATACCTCAAGTAAACGTATGCTTTGAAAACAGAGTATTATGGAAACTAACCCAATTTGTTAATGTATTGCAGTTTTGGTCATATGATGAGCAAGGAGAAGCGTGACAGCATCAGTAAGGAGGACCTAGCCCGAGCCACTCTCGTCACCATCACCAACAACATTGGCTCTATTGCTCGTATGTGTGCGGTTAATGAGGTACAAAGGCAAAGGTTGTTGTCACATCAGCAATCAAATTCCGTTTGACTTCGTTGAGTCATTCTAATAGTGTGACGATACACGTAACTGAAAAGAATAATGGAAACACTTTGTTGGTGTTTCTTTTATTTTGTTAGTTACCCGTAGCACACTGGGGTGTGACAGAAGGGTTCAAGTTCTCACAAAGTTATTTTCTTTCATCATAAAACAAAGGAGTGAAGTGGACAGCCAGTGTGATGGATGATGGGAATGGACTCTGTGTGCTTTCAGCTTCTTTACAGTGTTGCCTTGTGGCATGGAGATCAAGCAGCATTGTACAGGGCTATCAAAGCACACAGAACAACAACAGTAAGCTTTCTGACACAAATCAAGAGCTTGGGACTATAAGTTTCTATCTACATTTTTGTCAAAATGTACTTTTTGACATAGCCTTGTTCTTTATGATCTTCTCTACCTACAGTATATGGTGCTCTAAATAGCTCATTTCATGTTAAGTTCAATAGGATACAAGATAAAATTGCCGACACCATTCAAACCAATGAGGTTTGAGCAACCCCATTGTAATGTTTTGAGTGCAATGTACACAAGTGTACATTTGATTCAGCTTTCTAGCTACTTATGCATGTAGAGAACAGTGTATGAATTGGAGGAAGTCTTACGACTTCCCTGCACAGTGCACCACCTTTTTGCTTTGGTGGATTGTTATTTAGAATGAGTAGTCTTGTCATTCTGGCAGCCCCGTAACTATGTAATTAACAGAAGTTGAGCCGTTCGTTATTGGCTGCTGCTCAACCTTTCTCTCCCCTGCTGCTGAGTCACTGAAGCTTAAGATTGATTCTACTGCTGCTGCAGGTTTTCTCCCCTATTTCATCTTAATCATTTTATTTAACTAGGCAAGTCAGTTAAGAACAGATTATTATTTTACGATGGCCTACCCGGGCCAAACCCTAACCCGGACGACGCTGGGCCAATAGTGCGCTGCCCTTTGGGATCCCAATCATGGCCGGTTATGAAACAGCCCAGGATCGAACCAGGGTTTGTAGGGATACCTCTAGCACTGAGATGCAGGGCCTTAGACCGCTGTGCCACTTGGGAGCCCTAGATGGCAGTCAGACACCCATCTATGTTATTAATCTGAGAGCAAGCACAAGGTCTTCAAACAAATATTTTTGTGGACATATCTTACTTTGAAAATATCTCATTCCATCTTGCTTTGTGAAACAGTTTACAAATGGTTCAATGTTGTCTTTCAGAAAATTGAGAGAGTGGTGTTTGTTGGGAATTTCCTGAGAATCAATACTGTGTCAACGAAGCTGCTTGCTTATGCCATGGATTTTTGGTCCAAAGGACAATTAAAAGCTCTCTTCTTAGAGCATGAGGTAAGTAGTTTGCGATATGGTCATATGCTCATTGGAATGCGTTGATCTAAGGGCAGTGTCACTGAGTCACTTCACAATGTTATTATAACGTATGTGTAGTGTGAGGGATGTTTCTATGCTCGAAGGGGCCGATTCAGACTGAGGAAATCTATGCTTTTTTTACACGTTTTTATTTAAGCACTTCAAATGCGCCGAATACAACAGGTGTTCGTTCACCTTACCGTGAAATGATTACTTACAAGCCCTTAACCACCCAGGCAGTTCAAGAAATAGAGTTAAGAAAATATTTACTAAATAAACCAAATAAAAAAGTAACACAATAAAAATAACGAGGCTATATGCAGGGGTACCGGTACCGAGTCAATGTGCGACAGGTTAGTCGAGGTAATTTGTACATGTAGGTCGGGTTAAAGTGACAATGTGTTGGTATGGATGGCCATTTGATTAATTGTTCAGCAGTCTTATGGCTTGGCTCAGTAGTATTAAGACTGACATTGTGCAGGTGTCTAACACGCTTTGCGGGTGTGGCTCCCTTATGCCCGCTAAAAACCCTTCAACTTGCTGGCCAATAGATTTTATTTTGGAGTTTTCATTCCATAGGGTTTTCAGTCCATCTGCCTAAAGCCGTCCCTTTAAATATGGATTATCTTTAATTAGATTTTTCTCAAGACTCAGAAGAATAAATTGAAAGAATGGTTCAGAATATTAGAGATCAATGAAAGAAAGCCATCTAAATATATGTATATTCGTCTCTGTTTCCGCAGCAATTTTGTAGATGCAAAAATACTCTGATCTTGTAGAATATTCAGGGTTCGTAAAGTATTTATGAGTAATAAAAAAAACTGTATGCGCAAAATATATTGGTGAATCAAAAATACAGTTTGATTCTTCCTAAAACTTTCCATATTCAATTGTTTAATCCATTAAATATTGGATGGTGAAAAAAGTGTAGAATAGGGGTTGAAGAATAGTTCTATAAATCTACTCTAATCCTCACTAATCATGGAACTGTGATGACAACGGTCCAGTCCTCGTGAACCTTGTGGTATGTGTTCCATAATGATTCCAATAGGCTACATGTCCCAAATGATTGCACAACATGTAATACGTTAGCCTAATATGGTGCACTATTGCTAGTGACTCTCATGAACAACCACACAGACCCGACAGAGGAAAGAAAGGTCAACTAATGATGGAATGGAAGGATGCAAAAATGTAGGCTACAAATTGAAACTAACATTAAGTGACAGTTATAAATGCATGTGGCACAGGAGGCTGCTGAGGGGAGGACGGCTAGAATGGAGTGAATGGAATGGTATCAAACACATGGAAATCATTTGTTTGATTAGATCGATTACCATTCCATTCCAGCCATTACTATGAGCTCGTCTTCCCCAATTAAGGAACAACCAACCTCATGTGGTATGTGGGTATTACTGACGGTGGCTACCGATAGTGGCTAATATTTAACGTGATAGGCTACAAATGGAAAACAGATAATATAATTAAACATTTGAGAGTGTACAAAGGTTCAATTTGGCGCAACATTGTTCATGTCGATGCCCTGTGATCACGTGAACTAGGCTGCAGTAGGCTACCCATTTGGGGTGCGTCTCCCAAGTTTTGTCCCTGCAAGGCTACCCATTTGGAGTTCGTCTCCCAAGTTTTGTCCCTGCAAGCTAATAGGCCGTACAGTAAAAATTCTGCATAACATCACAGCATCTTATGTTGACTGTGCTTTTCAGTTTGCTGACTGGCTTCACATTTGTCTCCAGCGACCATAAGAAAATGTTGATCTGAAACAATTATAATTTATATTTACAATCCGCTTATCTGAACGGATTACTTTCTTATCAATAGTTCTTATCAATTTGTAAATTACAGTACATGGAGAATGCTGTTACTTATATCGGGGGGGAAAAGTTTGTTTTCCCACTTCAAACCTGCTTTCTTTGCGCTTAAAGGAGATGGAATTATGAGGGAATTAAGTCAAGGTTATAATATGGCGTATCTGTAGACACATCCATTTCTGCTATCCACCCCAAACGAATACCTGGCTGGCACGTTTCCCCATGCTTCAGTTCAAAGGTCAGAATGCGTGCAGAGAGGATAGTATGTGTGAAAATAATTACGTTTAATTTATGCAAGCAGCACACTTGTTGTTTTAGTCTCCTAATTGTACCATGAAAAGGTTAAACAACAGATCATCTGCGTATGTTTGGATAGGTTACAATTGGGTGCTGAGCAGGAATCTCAAGGTTGCTGATGATAATATCCTGGTCAAATACCTGATCAGATAATGAACTGACCTGAGCCCTCTGTGTTTTTCAGGGTTATTTCGGGGCCGTCGGTGCCTTCCTGGAGCTACTGAAAATGACGGACGACCTTTAAGACAGACAGACGGATGCAGACGAAACCCTAACTCTCACCACAAGATGCTGCTGCTCTACAGTTCCGGAAAAGCCACTGACTGGCCAAAATGGTGGAAAAGCCACTGACTGGCCAAAATGGTGGAAAAGCCACTGACTGGCCAAAATGGGGAAAAGCCATTTGAATAGTATAACTGTTTTAAGAGGTTCTGCTAATTATCCTCCTCCTCGTCTGCTGATGTTTTAGAAAACAGATTTTTAATATTATGAATACAGGCTGGAGGAGATGAGGTTGGCATTTTGTTTGCCACTTTAAAGTAAACATGTGTGGTACTTCCTGTTTATAAAAGCCCTAACTGTATATTGTGTGCTTAAGCCAAACGCTACTGGTCCCTGATAGTATGTGTGTTTTGGGACCATATTTGTTATTTTATTTTTACAAGATGTAAGTAGCTAAATTGATCTTTAAATTAGGAGCATTAGCTTTCAACTAGCCTTCACACTTTTTTTTTTCCTAATCAATCATCCTAACCCATTGTTCTGTGATATGATTTGAGATACAATCAAATGTATTATCCTACTGTACATGGGAATAGTAAGCAGTTACTATATCAACTGCTTCTGTCAACCCATCATCTGTGGTTTGGCCAATTTGTGAAATTTTGACCATTAAGCAGTAGCTAAATTGGACATCAAATGTTGCGGGTTGATTTTGTGAAATAATACGCTGCAATACCTCAAAGAACATTTTACATAATGGATATTTTTTTATCAGTAGCAGTGGAATGACCAGTTCCCCAAATCCTTCCTCTGCATTCACTTCTGTCTCTCCTTCCCTGTTCCATGCCTTATAATTCTGTCACTGTTTTAAGGAAACTGATAACTTTGGGACCAAGCATTCAGTACTAAATGATCCTTAGAAACTTCACAAAGTAGATGTTACTCAGAAAAGCCTACTCACTGACATGGACTAGCCTAGCAGGTGCGATACAAAGTGTCCTTTGTGAGTCATGAGATTCCAAACCTTTACACGAAGGAACTTTTTAAGAGTTCTAAAAACGAGTTAATTCTACAGTTCTGTTTTCATTCTCATCAAAGTGGGTGTCCATTTATGCCTGACTTCCTACCTGTAATAATCAGTATGTGTTTTATGATTGTAATTGAATATGTTTTGGATGTACTGTATTGAGTACTCTAGTCGAAAGGAGATTTGATTCTCCTACGGTATCTCTTGGTTAAATTTCATGACATTTCATGATGGCGTTTTGGTTTCAAGTGAAACTGCATAGCTGGCCTGTGAACCGCCGTGTGCTGCATACCCTTCTGCCTTCCTGCCCTCTTCAGAGGGTCCCGTGACCATCCTCCTCATCCAAACGATACACCCAGGCTGCGTCTAAAATGGCACCCTATTCCCTATGTAGTGCACTACTTTTGACCAGGGCCCATGATTTTGGTCAAAAGTATTGCACTATATAGGGAATATGTTGCCATCTTGGACTCATACCCAGACTGACTTAGCTAACATCATACATTTTTATTTTTAATCCCAATGCAACCTGTGGGGAGTTTTCAGCTGTAAATTAGGACAGATGGTCAAATGTGCTTTATGCTTTATTACTGTATAGAACATGGCGAATAATAATATATGTAACTCAGAACCTGATTGAACTGGATTACTGACCTGGGCCTTGCTATATATTCAGCTGTGCTTCATTGTCGTCATTAAAACTGTTCTCTAAACTGTTTTGTCTAACCTGATGAGATGTTGAGTTTGTTGCATTCACATCCTGATGTACCGCCTTTTCCCGTTGTGCCTATAACACTTGCTTAGTGAAGAAGGTACAGTATTTCGTGACGCGTACAGTGCCTAGTCAAAGTCTACAGACTCTTGCACTGCTTTCACACTTTGCCTCCTTAAACTTCAAACTATAAAGAGATTACGTTGAGACGTTCTCCCACGGATCTACACAAGCATTTAGTTTCACCCGCAGTAGTATCTGGTAAATATGTGTATGTGACCAATACATTTGATTATGATTTGCATTTTTTATCTACTTCACATTTTCAAAGTGAAAGAAACATTTGACATTTTCTGAAATTAATTTTTAAAAATGAAGAAGTCTTGATTGTAAAGATCCTCACACATCTAAAATACTTTTAGGAGCAAATACTTGAATGAAAAAATTACAATTTGTTGAATGAGATCCATCTGTTTGCAAAAGTAGTGGTTCTTGTGATTGAATAACAACTCCCCCTGTCTGTATAAGGTCCCTCAGTTGGATATTGAATGTCAAACAATGATTGAACCTCAGCTACCGATGAGATTTATGAGCATGTCTGGGATACATTTTTATACAAGCATAATGTAACCTTTATTTAACTAGGCAGTTAAGAACAAATTCTTATTTACAATGACGGCCTACTGCCTTGTTCAGAGGCAGAATGACAGATTTTTACCTTGTCAGCATGTGGATTTGATCTAGCAACCTTGCTAGGTTACTGGCCCAACGCTGTAATCACTAGGCTACCTGTCGGGGGAGGTTAAGAAATAACTCCAAGCCACCTTATGATTACACCCCAGATCAGCTAGATGCAGGCAAGAGTGAGCAAGGCAGTATTGAATGTGTCACTGGTTTCACTTTGACTACTCCAATTTGTTTCTTGACATGCACACCTACATTATAAATGTTCATTCGTAGGCTAGGTTGTAGCAACCTCATGATGGGTATAGGGAATGGTCAAGTATGGTAGTTAGAACACTATATTGAATATGGTCTTTATAGTGGCAGCATCATATTATGGGAATATCACTGACAGTGACGGGGGAGTTTGTCAGGATCAAAGAAACTTGAAACACTAGAATGGCTTTCCAAGAGTTGAGTGTTTCTGAGTGGTCCAGTCTCAATGCTGCCTTAAATATATTAGAAAATCAGAGTTTGTCAGGATCAAAAGAAATATGAAAGGAGCAAAGCCCATGTAAAAAGTTAGAGCAAAACCTACCTCAGTCTTTTGAAAACCTAACCCTGGGATAGAGTTTTATTTTTTGGGACAGTTGTACAAATTTGTATGCAAAAGACACACCAGAATGTCTTTCCAAGAGGTGCTGGGTGTTCCTTAGTGGTCTAGTCTCAGTGCTGACTTAAATCTTCTCTAATATCGCTGTCCATCAATGACTCCCAACAAAACTGACTGAGCTTGAGCAATATTGACAAAAACAATGAAAATACACGTATGTTGCCCTAAAAGTTGTGCAAAGTTGGTGGAATCTAATTCAAACTGATTCACTGTAATTGCTGCTAAAAGTGCTTCCACCAATTATGAAATCTGGAGTGTGAAGACCTACGCAGTCAAAAGACCTTTGTTTTCTTATTTAGTATTAATTTAGAAAATGTATATATTTTTTTGTGGAGTAGGTTGTGTAGATCAGTAGGAGAAAAATCAAAATTAATAATTTTTTACATAAACACTGAAGGCAGCAAAATGTAAAAACTGTGCAAGGGGTGTGTAGACTTTCACTAGGCTCTGTATATTGCTACGTATAGCGTACTCACTGAACTGTATATCAGAGACTTGCACATGGACTTTGTACGACCCTGAGCGACCACTTTAACTTCCAAATGTCATGGGATGCCTTTGATTATAGAGACTAGGCATAACCTCTGATTGACCACTGAAACCTCCATTTGTCCAGCCTCCATTTTGTTCTGACTTCACTTTGTTATGTTATGGAGTGAGTGATCCTTTTGGGTGTGGCACGTTATGTCAACAGTGTTTTATGATGTGTGTGTGCACCCGTGGGGTTGGGGAGTAACTGATTACATGCAATCAGTTACATGTAATCTGATTACAAACAAATCTGTAACTGTAATCAGTTACGTTACCAGCAAAAATATTGTAATCAGATTACAGATACTTTTGAGAAACTGGATGATTACTTATTGGATTACTTTTAAATTCAGAAAGGAGTTTTGGAAAAAAAAAATTATAGCTTTCTGTTTTCTCAATGACATTCAAATGAGCAATGAAAAAGGGTGCAAGTTTAAGTTTGTTCCACCTGAGCGAGTCTGACCACAAGTCAGAGACCACTATGATAACACACCAAATGCTTATGATGTATCCTTTTTGTCTTCTTCTAATGCCTCTTAAGGGGAAAGTACTCCAAAAGTAACTGAAAGTAATCAGATTCCGTTACTGAGTTTGGGTAACTAGTAACTGTAACGGACTACATTTAGAAAGTAACCTTCCCAAGCCTGTGTGTGCGCACGTGTGTGCAGGTGTGTTTTTGTGTTGGAGAGGTCTGCGTGTGCCTGAGAGCCTCTTGAAACCTTTTTTTGTTGAGCATTTGCACACCCATTGTGTAATAAAGTATTTACTAAAAGAATGACGTTTCCTTTTGTTTTTCCCTGTATGTCAAAACATGACTATTACAGCCCCCTCCCACAGGAATTTGGGGGCTAAGGAATGTGCTATCTTATTGTTTGTAACAAGTACTAAGATGAATTAAGGTGTTATACAGTATGTGGGGTTGTTTGGGAATGAAAATTTGAACGGGTTAACTCTGCTTCAGCTATGAGTATTTAGAGAATGGATCTGAGAATGTATCTTTTGCAATCCATCTTGACATACCATGCAGATAGCCTACATTGGTAAAGACACTCCTGTGTTTTCACGTTACATACGTATTGTGGCTCTGTTGATTAAACAAAACATCTGGTAAAAATGTTTGAATTATGCAAAATGTAAATCAATATGAGCCCTTGTTGTTTGTTTTCATTTAAGGAGATTATTCTGTTCCACAAAATTATGTATAAAAAATGGCGTACTGTATTCACATGATTTCGAAATAAATCGAACCATTAATGGTCCTAAAGACATATTAGG
The DNA here is from genome assembly GCF_023373465.1 of Oncorhynchus keta. NCBI lineage: Eukaryota > Metazoa > Chordata > Actinopteri > Salmoniformes > Salmonidae > Oncorhynchus > Oncorhynchus keta. Next base: position 18,143,696 of record NC_068423.1, read on the forward strand.
AGGATATAACCATACCGGTTGCTTGTACATAATGTTAACTCGCAGGCCTTACAAAATGAAAGCGGTGGCTGTATTAAATTCAAATAATAGCTCTATAGGAACAAGCAAATAAAATTATTCTAAAGTTTAAATGTTGACTGAAGTGGTCTTACTGAATATTGTTACACCTGGAGAAAACAGAACCAATTCCCTTGAAATGATTCCCAGTTCAATACATAATAACTTTAAATATATCTGCCACGATCGTTGTAATGAGCGGACCAAGGCGCATCATGAGTATAGTTACACATATTTTTAATCTCCGTGAAACAAACAAAACATTAAAGAAACAACGAAACGTGACGTCATGACGTGCACACGGGCAACTAAACACAAACAATATCCCACAAAACACAGGTGGGGAAATGGCTACCTAAATATTATCCCCAATCAGAGGCACCGATAAACAGCTGCCTCTAGTTGGGATCCATATTAGCACCAACATAGAAATAGACATGCTAGAACACCCCCTAGTCACGCCCTGACCTACTACACCATAGTGAACTAAGGGCTCTCTATGGTCAGGGCGTGACAACATCAACACCAGTGAAGGCTCCCCAGAGGAGGACCATCCCACTCAGTGAATTACATGCTAATTAAACTAGAGAAATATTTCCTTTTTAGATAAAAATATACTAAATATGTGCATATGTCACCAAACAATATACTAAAACACACTGTTTTGCAATGAAGGACTACAGTAGACTTAACTGCACTCTCTGGGGAGGCACCATGATGTAGCTGGAGGACAGCTAGTTTCCATCCTCCTCAGGTCACATTGACATCAATGCAAAACCTAGGAGGCTCATGGTTCTCACCCCCTTCCATAGACTTACACAGTAATTATGACAACTTCCGGAGGATGTCCTCCAATCTATCAGAGCTCATGCAGCATGAACTGAGATGTTGTCCACCCAATCAAAGGATCTGAGAATGAATCTACTTCTGAATGCATATACTCCAGTTAGCTAGCAATACAGTGCATACAATGTGGTTAACTCAAAGAGAGATTTCTAGTAGCTATGTTTACTATGATATTAGCTAACATGGTAATAATGATGTAGGCTATGTGTAGCGGTTAGCGGTTATGGTATGAAGGTTTAGCTTTTAGAGGTGTTTTTGTCTGGTCACAGACAGCTACAACAGTGCATTGAAGTCCACAAGCAAAGGGAGAAGGTGAGAGGATGAATTATACAAGGAGCAAAGTGATGATGCTGTTTGAATGTGGCTGCTATGAAAGTAAACTGTGTGTGTGGGTGATCAGGGGTGTATTCATTCTGCCGATTCTGTTGAAAAAAAAAGTTAAAAAACTGAAGCAAAAGGAACGAATCCGGGGATAGACCGACCTGAATTTGTCCAATAGAAACTCTCCTCAAAATGGAACGTTTTGCAACAGTTTGGACTAATGATTACACCCCAGATCAGCTAGATGCAGGCAGGAGTGAGCAAGGCGGTATTGAATGTTTTACTGCTGTCACCTTGATCACTCCAACTTGTCTCTTGACATGTGCACCTACATTATAAACTTTAATTTGTAGGCTAAGTTGAAGCAAACTCATGATGGGTAAAGGGAAAATGTGAGTATCATGTCCACACAGTGCAGTGCTATTGAATTTGACATATGAAATGATCACCAGTAAACTATTGATCATACAGTATCCAGTATTCATCGATGTACAGTCGGATATTCATCACCATTTACATTTGGTTTACCAAGAGTTGTGGACATGGTGTTTAGAGAGTTTAACTGCATAATTTATTCTCACGTGTTGAGAGGAGTGCAGAGGAAGGGGGGCATCCAGCCAGGGTGGAGGTTATCAAGTTCCTCCTGTTCTGCCACATGAGTCTGGGGTCTGTCCCAAGCCTGCACATCCCCCAAACTGCGCAGACTTTTCACTTATCCCTAAATGTTTTTGATGCCAGAATACATGCAGGATCAAAGGTTCTGTAGTGGATTGTGAGGTCACCTAATGTCACAGAACACATACTGTGTACGTTTTGATTAATGTACAGGGAGCTGTAAACGACTTGACTGAACTATGCAACTGAACAACAGCTGGATGTGTGTGACCTAAAGGTAAGAAGCTTATTATTGTTCCATCTTAGAAACTGTGGGGGAAATTATGTTTAAAAATATTTATTTTTTCGAAGCTTTTTACTGTGTGTATTAATTCCCATTGATTGTTTTTCAAACATTTGTAGCGACGCAGCCAAGAGTCTTTGACGTTCAAGTAGCCTATTGGAGCTTTCACCGATGATGATGAGAACGAGACGTATTCTATCAGAACAAAATGTAACAAAGTCTCCAAAATGGTTGATTCTGCAGAACAGTTGCATGTTTACTGATTCACAAGTGTTGTATTATATAAACTGTAGATTATTGCAGTCTTTAAGACAACACAAATAACAAAAAGAGAAAGGAACTTCATGGGTCAGTGTGTTTGACACGTTTCCCCGCTCCACGTTTTTCAGAACTGTTGCATCTCGTGAGATTTAGATGTAAGGCTAACTGATTTTCAAAAGAACGTGCATGTAATTCACGAGACGTAAAAGTAGCTATTTTTTTTAGGGGGATATTTCATAACGGACCCAGTCCAAATTGTCAACATTTCAGCCATGTGATACACCATACATTGTCAGCCCTCTGTGACCTATACACCATACAATGTCAGCCCTCTGTGACCTATACACCATACAATGTCAGCCCTCTGTGACCTATACACCATACAATGTCAGCCCTCTGTGACCTATACACCATACAATGTCAGCCCTCTGTGACCTATACACCATACAATGTCAGCCCTCTGTGACCTATACACCATACAATGTCAGCCCTCTGTGACCTATCCATTGACTTATTTTGTCTATATTGTGCTAGATGTCCTTGGGTGATTTTATATTTTCTGCAGCCTTAATTATAAGAGTCTCAAACATATTGTTGGATGACAAACACTACCGGTCAAAGGTTTTAGAACGCTTACTCATTCAAGTTTGTTTAAAAAAACTATTTTCTACATTGTAGAATAATAGTGAAGACATCACAACTATGAAATAACATGAATTATGTAGTAACCAAAAAAGTGTTAAACATATCAAATTAAATGTTACATTTGTGGTTCTTCAAATAGCCACCCTTTGCCTTGATGACAGCTTTACACACTCTTGGCATTCTCTCAACCAGCTTCATGAGGTTGTCACCTGGAATGCATTTGAATTAACAGGTGTACCTTCTAAAAAAATAATTGTGGAATTTCTTTCCTTAATACGTTTGAGCAAATCAGTTGTGTTGTGACAAGGTAGGGGGTATTCAGAAGATAGCCCTATTTGGTAAAAGACCAAGTCCATATTATGGCAAGAACAGCTCAAATAATCAAAGAGAAATGACAGTCCATCATTACTTTAAGACATGAAGGTCAGTCTATACGGAACATTTCAAGAACTTTTAAAGTTTCTTCAATTGCATTTGCGAAATTGCAGTTGTTCAGAGGAGTCTGTGTGACTCAGGCCTTCATGGTCGATTTGCTGCAAAGAAACCACTACTAAAGGATACCAATAATAGACTTCCGGCGCCGACAGAGATGGCCGCCTCGCTACGCGTTCTTAGGAAACTATGCAGTTTTATTTTTTTTTACGTGTTATTTCTTACATTAGTACCCCAGGTCATCTTAGGTTTCATTACATACAGTCGAGAAGAACTACTGAATATAAGATCAGCGTCAACTCACCATCAGTACGACCAAGAATATGTTTTCCGCGACGCGGATCCTGTGTTCTGCCTTACAAACAGGTCAACGGAATGGATCGCATGCAGCGACCCCCAAAAAAACCGACTTCGTAAAAGAGGGAAACGTAGCGGTCTTCTGGTCAGACTCAGGACACGGGCACATCACGCACCACTACCTAGCATTCTTCTTGCCAATGTCCAGTCTCTTGACAACAAGGTTGATGAAATCCGAGCAAGGGTAGCATTCCAGAGGGACATCAGAGACTGTAACGTCCTCTGCTTCACCGAAACATGGCTCACTGGGAAGACGCTATCCGGGCGGTGCAGCCAACGGGTTTCTCCACGCATCGCGCCGACAGAAACAAACATCTTTCTGGTAAGAAGAGTGGCGGGGCGTATGCCTCATGACTAACGAGACATGGTGTGATGAAAGAAACATACAGGAACTCAAATCCTTCTGTTCATCTGATTTAGAATTCCTCACAATCAAATGTAGACCGCATTATCTACCAAGAGAATTCTCTTCGATTATAATCACAGTCGTATATATCCCCCAAGCAGACACATCGATGGCTCTGAACGAACTTTATTTAACTCTTTGCAAACTGGAAACCATTTATCCGGAGGCTGCATTCATTGTAGCTGGGGATTTTAACAAAGCTAATCTGAAAACAAGACTCCCTAAATTTTATCAGCATATCGATTGCGCAACCAGGGGTGGTAAAACCTTGGATCATTGTTACTCTAACTTCCGCGATGCATATAAGGCCCTGCCCCGCCCCCTTTCGAGAAAAGCTGACCACGACTCCATTTTGTTGATCCCTGCCTACAGACAGAAACTTAAAAAAGAGGCTCCCACGCTGAGGTCTGTCCAACGCTGGTCCGACCAAGCTGACTCCACACTCCAAGACTGCTTCCATCACGTGGACTGGGACATGTTTCGTATTGCATCAGATAAAAATATTGACGAATACGCTGATTCTGTGTGCGAGTTCATTCGAACGTGCGTTGAAGATGTCGTTCCCATAGCAACGATAAAAACATTCCCTAACCAGAAACCGTGGATTGATGGCAGCATTCGCGTGAAACTGAAAGCGCGAACCACTGCTTTTAATCAGGGCAAGGTGTCTGGTAACATGACCGAATATAAACAATGCAGCTATTCCCTCTGCAAGGCTATTAAACAAGCTAAGCGTCAGTACAGAGACAAAGTAGAATCTCAATTCAACGGCTCAGACACAAGAGGCATGTGGCAGGGTCTACAGTCAATCACGGACTACAAGAAGAAACCCAGCCCAGTCACGGACCAGGATGTCTTGCTGCCAGGCAGACTAAATAACTTTTTGCCCGCTTTGAGGACAATACAGTGCCACTGACACGGCCTGCAACGAAAACATGCGGTCTCTCCTTCACTGCAGCCGAGGTGAGTAAGACATTTAAACGTGTTAACCCTCGCAAGGCTGCAGGCCCAGACGGCATCCCCAGCCGCGCCCTCAGAGCATGCGCAGACCAGCTGGCCGTTGTGTTTACGGACATATTCAATCAATCCCTATACCAGTCTGCTGTTCCCACATGCTTCAAGAGGGCCACCATTGTTCCTGTTCCCAAGAAAGCTAAGGTAACTGAGCTAAACGACTACCGCCCCGTAGCACTCACTTCCGTCATCATGAAGTGCTTTGAGAGACTAGTCAAGGACCATATCACCTCCACCCTACCTGACACCCTAGACCCACTCCAATTTGCTTACCGCCCAAATAGGTCCACAGACGACGCAATCTCAACCACACTGCACACTGCCCTAACCCACCTGGACAAGAGAAATACCTATGTGAGAATGCTGTTCATCGACTACAGCTCGGCATTCAACACCATAGTACCCTCCCGCTGATCCTCAACACGGGGCCCCACAAGGGTGCGTTCTGAGCCCTCTCCTGTACTCCCTGTTCACCCATGACTGCGTGGCCACGCACGCCTCCAACTCAATCATCAAGTTTGCGGACGACACAACAGTGGTAGGCTTGATTACCAACAACGACGAGACGGCCTACAGAGAGGAGGTGAGGGCCCTCGGAGTGTGGTGTCAGGAAAATAACCTCACACTCAACGTCAACAAAACTAAGGAGATGATTGTGGACTTCAGGAAACAGCAGAGGGAACACCCCTATCCACATCGATGGAACAGTAGTGGAGAGGGTAGGAAGTTTTAAGTTCCTCGGCATACACATCACAGACAAACTGAATTGGTCCACTCACACTGACAGCGTTGTGAAGAAGGCGCAGCAGCGCCTCTTCAACCTCAGGAGGCTGAAGAAATTCGGCTTGTCACCAAAAGCACTCACAAACTTCTACAGATGCACAATCGAGAGCATCCTGGCGGGCTGTATCACCGACTGGTACGGCAACTGCTCCGCCCTCAACCGTAAGGCTCTCCAGAGGGTAGTGAGTTCTGCACAACGCATCACCGGGGGCAAACTACCTGCCCTCCAGGACACCTACACCACCCGATGTTACAGGAAGGCCATAAAGATCATCAAGGACATCAACCACCCGAGCCACTGCCTGCTCACCCCGCTATCATCCAGAAGGCGAGGTCAGTACAGGTGCATCAAAGCTGGGACCGAGAGACTGAAAAACAGCTTCTATCTCAAGGCCATCAGACTGTTAAACAGCCACCACTAACATTGAGTGGCTGCTGCCAACACACTGTCATTGACACTGACCCAACTCCAGCCACTTTAAAAATGGGAATTGATGGGAAATGATGTAAATATATCACTAGCCACTTTAAACAATGCTACCTTATATAATTTACATTTACATTTAAGTCAATTAGCAGACGCTCTTATCCAGAGCGACTTACAAATTGGTGCATACACCTTATGACATCCAGTGGAACAGCCACTTGCATCTAAATATTTTTTTGGGGGAGAAGGGGGGTGAGAAGGATTACTTACCCTTACTTACCCTATCCTAGGTATTCCTTGAAGAGGTGGGGTTTCAGGTGTCTCCGGAAGGTGGTGATTGACTCCGCTGTCCTGGCGTCGTGAGGGAGTTTGTTCCACCATTGGGGGCCAGAGCAGCGAACCGTTTTGACTGGGCTGAGCGGGAACTGTACTTCCTCAGTGGTAGGGAGGCGAGCAGGCCAGAGGTGGATGAACGCAGTGCCCTTGTTTGGGTGTAGGGCCTGATCAGAGCCTGGAGGTACTGAGGTGCCGTTCCCCTCACAGCTCCGTAGGCAAGCACCATGGTCTTGTAGCGGATGCGAGCTTCAACTGGAAGCCAGTGGAGAGAGCGGAGGAGCGGGGTGACGTGAGAGAACTTGGGAAGGTTGAACACCAGACGGGCTGCGGCGTTCTGGATGAGTTGTAGGGGTTTAATGGCACAGGCAGGGAGCCCAGCCAACAGCGAGTTGCAGTAATCAAGACGGGAGATGACAAGTGCCTGGATTAGGACCTGCGCCGCTTCCTGTGTGAGGCAGGGTCGTACTCTGCGGATGTTGTAGAGCATGAACCTACAGGAACGGGACACCGCCTTGATGTTAGTTGAGAACGTCAGGGTGTTGTCCAGGATCACGCCAAGGTTCTTAGCGCTCTGGGAGGAGGACACAATGGAGTTGTCAACCGTGATGGCGAGATCATGGAACGGGCAGTCCTTCCCCGGGAGGAAGAGGAGCTCCGTCTTGCTGAGGTTCAGCTTGAGGTGGTGATCCGTCATCCACACTGATATGTCTGCCAGACATGCAGAGATGCGATTCGCCACCTGGTCATCAGAAGGGGGAAAGGAGAAGATTAATTGTGTGTCATCTGCATAGCAATGATAGGAGAGACCATGTGAGGTTATGACAGAGCCAAGTGACTTGGTGTATAGCGAGAATAAGAGAGGGCCTAGAACAGAGCCCTGGGGGACACCAGTGGTGAGAGCGCGTGGTGAGGAGACAGATTCTCGCCACGCCACCTGGTAGGAGCGACCTGTCAGGTAGGACGCAATCCAAGCGTGGGCCGCGCCGGAGATGCCCAACTCGGAGAGGGTGGAGAGGAGGATCTGATGGTTCACAGTATCGAAGGCAGCCGATAGGTCTAGAAGGATGAGAGCAGAGGAGAGAGAGTTAGCTTTAGCAGTGCGGAGCGCCTCCGTGATACAGAGAAGAGCAGTCTCAGTTGAATGACTAGTCTTGAAACCTGACTGATTTGGATCAAGAAGGTCATTCTGAGAGAGATAGCGGTAGAGCTGGCCAAGGACGGCACGCTCAAGAGTTTTGGAGAGAAAAGAGAGAAGGGATACTGGTCTGTAGTTGTTGACATCGGAGGGATCGAGTGTAGGTTTTTTCAGAAGGGGTGCAACTCTCGCTCTCTTGAAGACGGGAGGGACGTAGCCAGCGGTCAGGGATGAGTTGATGAGCGAGGTGAGGTAAGGGAGAAGGTCTCCGGAAATGGTCTGGAGAAGAGAGGAGGGGATAGGGTCAAGCGGGCAGGTTGTTGGGCGGCCGGCCGTCACAAGACGCGAGATTTCATCTGGAGAGAGAGGGGAGAAAGAGGTCAGAGCATAGGGTAGGGCAGTGTGAGCAGAACCAGCGGTGTCGTTTGACTTAGCAAACGAGGATCGGATGTCGTCGACCTTCTTTTCAAAATGGTTGACGAAGTCATCTGCAGAGAGGGAGGAGGGGGGGGGGATTCAGGAGGGAGGAGAAGGTGGCAAAGAGCTTCCTAGGGTTAGAGGCAGATGCTTGGAATTTAGAATGGTAGAAAGTGGCTTTAGCAGCAGAGACAGAGGAGGAAAATGTAGAGAGGAGGGAGTGAAAGGATGCCAGGTCCGCAGGGAGGCGAGTTTTCCTCCATTTCCGCTCGGCTGCCCGGAGCCCTGTTCTGTGAGCTCGCAAGGAGTCGTCGAGCCACGGAGCGGGAGGGGAGAACCGAGCCGGCCTGGAGGATAGGGGACATAGGGAGTCAAAGGATGCAGTAAGGGAGGAGAGGAGGGTTGAGGAGGCAGAATCAGGAGATAGGTTGGAGAAAGTTTGAGCAGAGGGAAGAGATGATAGGATGGAAGAGGAGAGAGTAGCGGGGGAGAGAGAGCGAAGGTTGGGACGGCGCGATACCATCCGAGTAGGGGCAGTGTGGGAAGTGTTGGATGAGAGCGAGAGGGAAAAGGATACAAGGTAGTGGTCGGAGACTTGGAGGGGAGTTGCAATGAGGTTAGTGGAAGAACAGCATCTAGTAAAGATGAGGTCAAGCGTATTGCCTGCCTTGTGAGTAGGGGGAAGGTGAGAGGGTGAGGTCAAAAGAGGAGAGGAGTGGAAAGAAGGAGGCAGAGAGGAATGAGTCAAAGGTAGACGTGGGGAGGTTAAAGTCGCCCAGAACTGTGAGAGGTGAGCCGTCCTCAGGAAAGGAGCTTATCAAGGCATCAAGCTCATTGATGAACTCTCCGAGGGAACCTGGAGGGCGATAAATGATAAGGATGTTAAGCTTGAAAGGGCTGGTAACTGTGACAGCATGGAATTCAAAGGAGGCGATAGACAGATGGGTAAGGGGAGAAAGAGAGAAAGACCACTTGGGAGAGATGAGGATCCCGGTGCCACCACCCCGCTGACCAGAAGCTCTCGGGGTGTGCGAGAACACGTGGGCGGACGAGGAGAGAGCAGTAGGAGTAGCAGTGTTATCTGTGGTGATCCATGTTTCCGTCAGTGCCAAGAAGTCAAGGGACTGGAGGGAGGCATAGGCTGAGATGAACTCTGCCTTGTTGGCCGCAGATCGGCAGTTCCAGAGGCTACCGGAGACCTGGAACTCCACGTGGGTCGTACGCGCTGGGACCACCAGATTAGGTGGTCGCGGCCACGCGGTGTGGAGCGTTTGTATGGTCTGTGCAGAGAGGAGAGAACAGGGATAGACAGACACATAGTTGACAGGCTACAGAAAAGGCTACGCTAATGCAAGGAGATTGAATGACAAGTGGACTACACGTCTCGAATGTTCAGAAAGTTAAGCTTACGTAGCAAGAGTCTTATTGACTAAAATGATTAAAATGATACAGTACTGCTAAAGTAGGCTAGCTGGCAGTGGCTGCGTTGTTGACACTACACTAATCAAGTCGTTCCGTTGAGTGTAATAGTTTCTACAGTGCTGCTAATCGGGGGCTAGCTGGCTAGCTAGCAGTGTTGTTTACGTTACGTATGCTAAAGGAACGACAATAGCTGGCTAGCTAACCTAGGAAATCGCTCTAGACTACACAATTATCTTTGAAACAAAGACGGCTATGTAGCTAGCTACGATCAAACAAATCAAACCGTTGTACTGTAATGAAATGAAATGAAAATGTGATACTAACTGTGGAGCGAAGCGGAATGCGACCGGGTTGTTGTTGGCTAGCTGTTAGCTGTTAGCTGTTGGCTAGCTAGCAGAGTCTCCTACGTTAAGGACGACAAATAGCTGGCTAGCGAACCTCAGTGAATTAAGATAATCACTCCAAGGCTACACACACTAAACTACACAATTATCTTGGAAACAAAGACAGCTATGTAGCTAGCTAACACTAGACTAATCAAGTCGTACAGTTGAGTGAATAGCACTACAGTGATGCTAATCTGTGTGCGTTAGCTAGCGCTTGCTAGCTCCTGGGCGAATAGCAGTGAAGGCTACGTTAGGGCGACGAAATACGATAATTATGCAATTATCTCTGATACAAGGACGGCTATGTAGCTAGCTAAGAAGAATTGCTAAGATTAGACAAATCAACCGTTGTACTATAATGAAATGTAATGAAAAAGTTATACAACCTGCAGAGCGAAGTGCGAATGCGACCGCTCGCTCCAACCCGGAACCAGACCATATAATGTTACTTACCCTACATTATTCATCTCATATGCATACGTATATACTGTACTCTATATCATCGACTATATCCTTATGTAATACATGTATCACTAGCCACTTTAACTATGCCACTTTGTTTACTTTGTCTACATACTCATCTCATATGTATATACTATACTCAATACCATCTACTGTATGCTGCCCTGTACCATCACTCATTCATATATCCTTATGTACATATTCTTTATCCCCTTACACTGTGTATAAGACAGTAGTTTTGGAATTGTTAGTTAGATTACTTGTTGGTTATCACTGCATTGTCGGAACTAGAAGCACAAGCATTTCGCTACACTCGCATTAACATCTGCTAACCATGTGTATGTGACAAATAAAATTTGATTTGATAATAAGAAGAGACTTGCTTTGGCCAAGAAACATGAGCAATGGACATTAGACTGGTGGAAATTTGTTCTTTGGTCTGGATTCCAAATTGGAGCTTTTTGGTTCCAACTGCCTTGTCTTTGTGAGATGCAGTGTGGATGAATGGATGATCTCCGTGTGTATTTCCCACCGTAAAGCATGAAGGAGGTGTTATGGTAAGGGGGTGCTTTGCTGGTGACACTGTCTGCGATTTATTTAGAATTCATAGCATACTTAAACAGCATGGCAACCACAACATTCTGCAGCGATACACCATCCCATCTGGGTTGGGTTTAGTGGGACAATCAAATGTAACTAGGCAAGTCAGTTAAGAACAAATTCTTATTTACAATGACGGCCTACCCTGGCCAAACCCAGATGACGCTGGGCCAATTGTGCACTGCGCTATGGGACTCTCAATCACAGCCAGATGTGATACAGCCTGGATTTGAACCAGGGGCTATATTGACACCTTTTATACTGAGATGCAGTCCCTTAGACTGCTGTGCCACTTGAGAGCCCAGGAAGGATTGTGATGAAGTGCTGCATCAGATGACCTGGCCTCCACAATCCCCCGACCTCAACCAAATTGGGATGGTTTGGGATGAGTTGGACAGCGGAGTGAAGGAAAAGCAGCCAACAAGTGCTCAGCATATGTGGGAACTCCTTCAAGATGGCTGGAAAAGCATTCCAGGTGAAGTTAGTTGAGAGAATGCCAAGAGTGTGTAAAGCTGTCATCAAGGCAAAGGGTGGCTATTTGAAGAATCTCAAATATGAAATATATTTTGATTTGTTTAACACTTGTTTGGTTACTACATGATTCCATATGTGTTATTTCATAGTTTTGATGTCTTCGCTATTATTCTACAATGTAGAAAATAGTAAAAAATAAAGAAAAATCCTTAAATGAGAAGGTGTTCTAAAGCTTTTGACCGGTAGTGTGTATTCACGTATATATTTCAAGCGCAATATTGAATGTTCAGACATCTCCTGAACTTGATATCCTACTCAAAACTTTGCTGACTACATGTCTTAAGGTCAACAAAACAATGACAAACCAGCAAGGTATGAAATTATAATCTTTTATGATCAAATCAGCTAAATTTAGATGGACAGTTTCTCCACAGTAGTCTATGTAAGATTGCGTTATAGTTAGGATTTAATGAACTCTAAGGGATATCGGATTTTCCTCTCTCTGCTGTGCAATAATGTAGGGGTGGCCTTGGTGAACCAGCAGCCTGGTCTCATAGACTAGATGTAACATGGTAAACGTAATTCTGAGATACTTAAATTAGTATGATATGTAACGTTTGGTATCATGTGAACGTCTGGCAACCCAAAGATTGTGTACTCGAATCTCATCATGGACAACTTCATGATTTTAGCTTATTAACAACTTTGCAATTACATGCTATTTTTGAACTACTTTTCAACCACTTACCATATTAGCTAACCCTTCCACTAACCATAACCCTTTAACGTAACCCCTAACCCTAACATCTGGCCTAGCTAACGTTAGACACCTAGCTAACATTACCATTAGCCACCTAGCTAACGTTAGCCTCAACAAATTTTAATGTATCATACATACATTTGGCAAATTTGTAACATATTATATGAATTTCAAACCATAACATATTGTACGAATTACAATTCCCAACGTACTATAATAGTAATTGTAATTTTTAACATGTCATACAAAATGGATGATGGATATTCTCAAATGAATACAAACTACACGAAATGTCACATATCATACTTACATTTACTATCTTACGTTTACCCCTTAGTCCAGTTTGGAACCAGACATGTGGCTGACATGGGCTCAGCAGCTGGAACAATGAAACTATACAATTAGCCTTTATGGAGGCAAACAATTATGCAACTTTATATCCTCCACATTCTTAGTTTAAAAATGTATTTATTTATTTAGTTTCCATACAAAGATATCATAGATATCGTGTGTTTGGTATCAGACTGAAATTCTAATTTAAAAGAAAATACCACTGGTATTTTCTTCATTATTACATTGTTGATACAGTCGCAACATGTTTTGCATGTCAGCAGTCCAGTTTTCATGATATAGAATTTTCAAGATGCAAAGTGATGATGATGCATTTTGCATCATGTGGTTGGTGACCAAAAAAAACAAAACAACCAAAATATAGTTTTTGTGTGGATTTTTCTTTTACATACTGACATTAACTGACATGCATCACTCAAAACATGATTGCCGTTTGGTGCTACATGCTTATTAAGTACATTTCAGAGAATTGCTGTTAAACTAATGGAGGTTAGCCAAGTCAAGTGCCTAATGGAACCAAAGCTGCAGAGATGTGTTTATATCGGAAGTGTTTTAGAGCAGCACATGCCACGGGCTCAGAGAGGTCACAAAAGCAGACGGCAGCTAGGGTCTGAAGTTAATATTGTAATCGCCCCGAGTTATCCCTGACACCCTGGAAGTAAACACATCCTCTCATGGACTCCTATGTCAATAACCCTGTCACCTCACTGTTCTGCTTGGGCCGGGGGAGTAAAGTATTTCAACACACACATCAGCAGTGATTAGTCTTGTTTGTAGGCTGAGTCCTCAACAAATGCTGAATGGGCTGGACACGTTTCAGACCCAGACCCAGAGAAGATGTCTGAGGTGTTTTTGTTGATGCCTGTTAATGATTCCGAGCCACCTTTTGACTTATTCATAGTCTTAGCTAGTATATGTGCTTCTCCCTGTTTTCTACAACAGTGTAACTGAAGTGAACTGAACAGCCTCTTCAACAACCAGTGCAATCCCATGCTGGGTGTGACTGTGTCAGGCTGTCTGTCTGCGAGGTGTACCTGGGTCTTAACTGAGAACAGGAGAAAAACAGAGGGAACAGAAAAAGGATCTAAGCATGGTTCATGCTGCGGCTATGGCTCAGGGGAAAAAGAGACCAGCGGTCCCCCCTCCTGATGGGGGCTGGGGCTGGATGATTGTGGCCGGCTGCTTCTTGGTCACTGTCTGCACACGTGCCGTCACCAGGTAAGTCTGTCAGGAAGAGAGGGTCATGGAGTTCCCCTAGCTTGGTCCTGACACAACTCTGAAAACTGTGGAGTGATAAGACTGTGTTTATTTTACAGTATACGTGGGCATACCATCAAATCAGATTATTAGCATTTGTTTTTACATGTTTAAGTACAGTTACGTTTGTGGGAGACGTTATAATGTCAAACAAAACTTAACCATGCTATCAGGTATGAAGGTAAGACCCAGATGCAGACCATGTCGAATAAACAATAGTTTAATATTCCAACAGGGGCAGGCAATAGACAGGGCAAGGCAGGTAGGGGTCAGTAAACCAGAGGTGAGGCAATGGTACCGGGCGGTAGGAAGGCTCAGGGTCAGGGTAAGGCAGAGGTCGGTAATCCAGAGGGGGGCAGAGGCAGGATCAGGGGCAGGCAGAGTGGTCAGGCAGGTGGGCTCGGAATCAGGACAGGCAAGGTTCAAAACCAGGAGGGCGAGAAAAGAGAGACTGGAAAAAGTAGGAGCTGAGACACAAAATGCTGGTTGACTTGAACAAACAAGACAAACTGGCAACAGACAAACAGAGAACACAGGTATAAATACACAGGGGATAATGGGGAAGATGGGTGACACCTGGAGGGGGGTGGGGACAATCACAAAGACAGGAGAAACAGATCAGGGTGTGACAGTACCACCACCTGGCATTCTACCAGGGCACATACCTGGATGACCGGGGTGTCAGCGCTGAAAATATGCAATGCGGCCTGTGTCCAGGATGTCCCTGGCGGGGACCCAGGACCCCTCTCTTTCGGGCCATAACCCTCCCAGTCAACAATATACTGGAACCCCCAACCCCGATGTGGAACCTTCAGGAGACGCATCACCGTGTAAGCCGGTTGGCCGTCGATGAGATGGGGGAAAGGGTTGGACCTGGAAACGGGAGACAAAGGGCTGTGAGACATGGGTTTGACTCTGGACACATGAACGGTGCGATGTATACGAAGGGTACGGGGAAACAGAAGATGAACACCCGAGGGGCTAATGATCTTGGAGATGGGGAAAGGGCCGATAAACCGGGGGGAGAGTTTGGGGATTCCACTCGGAGGGCAAATCCCGGATGGATAGCCATACCTTCTGCTCGAGACGATACCGGGGAACCGGGGTCCGATGGTGATTCGCTTGTCGTCTATACCTGGAGGTGGTCTTGAGGAGGGCTGACCGGGCTCTCCTCCAGGCATGGCGACAGTGGCAAACAAACAAACATCTGGGCAGAAGGTATGCCGACCTCCTCTTCTTGCTCAAGGAAAAGTGGGGGCTGATACCCCAGGGAACACTCAAACGATGATATGCCCGTGGCAGACCAGGGAAGGGTGTTGCGGGCGTGTTCCACCCACACCAGCTGCTGGCTTCAGGTGGTGGGGTTTGGTGGAGACCAGGCAGCTCAGGGTGGTCTCGAGGTCCTGGTTGAGGTCCTGCTCCAACTGTCCATTAGACTGGGTGTGGTCCCCTGTGGACAGGCTGGCCGACGACCCAACGAGGGTGCAGAACGCCTTCCAGAACCGGGATGAGAACTGAGGGCTGCGGTCAGAGACCATGTCCACGGGCAGTCCATGGATCCGGAAGATGTGATGCACCATGAGCTTGGAGAGAGGAATGAATGAAGTGGATGGCCTTGGAAAAGCGATCCACCATGGTCAGGATGGTGATGTGTCATCAGACGGGGGGAGACCTGTGACAAAGTCCAGGGAGATGTGAGACCAGGGGTGATGAGGTACGTGCAGAGGAGGCCAGCTGGAGCTTGTCGAGGGGTCTTGTTCCGTGCACAGACCGTGCAGGTGGCGACAAAGGCGGTGACGTCCGAAAACATGGTAGGCCACCAAAAGCGTTCGCCGGGAGCCCGGGTGGCAGGCAAGCCTGGAGGAATGGGCCCACTCCAGGACCGCGGAGTGGACAGCGTCAGGCACGAACATCCGGTTATCTGCCCCCCAGCGTTTCGGATGGGACCGCTGCGCTTCCCGAACCTGTTTCCCAATACCCCAGCTGAGTGCCGTCGACAGGCACGAGGTGGGAAGGATGGTCTCAGTCTCTGGGGTGGTAGCCGTGGGGTTATAGCGGCGAGACAGGGCATTCGGCTTGACGTTCTTGGACCCCGGCCGGTAGGAGAGGGAAAAGTTGAACCGGGAAAACAGCACGGCCCATCTCGCCTGCCTGGAGTTTTTATGGTTGGTCCACACAATGATGGGAAGGGGTCTGGATGAAGCAGGACCTGAGCCGTGTTGAAGCGGTGTTTAAGGTCCCGGAACGCCCAGTCCGTGGCTTGGGCTTGAAAATGAGGACACACTGAGCTAGAAATGCCCAACACGTGCTCGGCTCTACATTAAAGCATTTCGGCTCCCGGGAAGGTGAAGTGGCCAGTGGGGCGGCACTGCTAACTGCCGAGTTGCTGAGGGGTGGTGGGGTTACCACCGTGGTAGGCTGCCCCAGACGACCCGCAGAATTTAGTCAGGTTACCTTAGTGTTCTTGGGCACAGGCACTATGGTGGTCTTCTTAAAACATGTTGGTATTACAGACTCGGACAGGGAGAGGTTGAAAATGTCAGCGAAGACACTTGCTAGTTGGTCAGCGCATGCTCTCAGTACACATCCTGGTAATCCGTCTGACCCTGCAGCCTTGCGAATGTTGACCTGTCTAAAGGTCTTCTGGTACAGCTGGTGCTCTCATGCATATTTCAGTGTTATTTGCCTCGATGCGAGCTTAGAAGTTGTTTAGCTCTTCCGGTAGGCTCGTGTCACTGGGCAGCTCTTGGCTGTGCTTCCCTTTGTACTCTGTAATGGTTTTCAGGCCCTGCCACATCTGACGAGCGTCAGAGCCGGTGTAGTACGACTCGATCTTAGTCCTATATTGACGCTATGCCTGTTTGATGGTTCATCGGAGGGCATAGCGGGATTTCTTATAAGCTTCCGGGTTAGAGTCCTACTCTTTGAATGCGGCAGCTCTAGCCTTTAGCTCAGTGCAGATGCTGCCTGTAATCCATGGTTTCTGGTTGGGGTATGTACGTACGGTCACTGTGGGGACGACGTCATCAATGCACTTATTGATGAAGCAAATGACAGATGTGGTGTACTCCTCAATGCCATTGGAGGAATCCCGGAACATATTCCAGTCTGTGCTAGCAAAACAGTCCTGTAGCTTAGCATCTGCTTCATCTGACCACTTTTTTATGTATCTAGTCGCTGGTGCTTCCTGCTTTAATTTTTGCTTGTAAGCAGGAATCAGTAGAGTTATGTAGAGAATAGAGTTATGATCAGATTTTGCCAAATGGAGAGTGAGGGAGAGCTTTGTATGCATCTCTGTATGTGGAATATAGGTGGTCCAGAGTTATTTTCCCTCTGGTTGCAAATTTAACATGTTGATAGAAATTAGGTAAAACTGATTAAAGTTTCCCTGCATTAAAGTCCCCGGCTACTAGGCGCGCCGTCTCTGGGTGAGCGTTTTTTTGTTTGCTTTGAGGAATTGAGCTCATTCAATGCGATCTTGGTGCCAGCCTCTGACTGTGGTGAGATGTAAAGAGCTACAAAGAATATAGATGAAAACTCTCTCGGTAGGTAATGTGGTCTGCAGCTTATCATGAGAAACTCTACCTCAGGCGAGCAATGGCTCAAGACTTCCTTATATATCGTGTACCAGCTGTTGTTTACAAAAATACATAGACCGCTGCCACTTGTCTTACCAGATGCCTCTGTTCTATCCTGCCGGTATGTCATATAACCAGCCAGCTGTATGTTGATATTGTCATTGTTCAGCCACAACTCCGTGAAGCATAAGATGTTACAGTTTTTAACGTCCCATTGGTATTTAATCTTCCTAATACCTCATCCATTTTATTATCCCAAGATTGCATGTTTGCGAGCAGAATTGAGGGGAGTGGAGGTTTATTCGATCGCCTCCTACTCCTCAGAAGGCAGCCTGCCTTCCGGCCTATCTTTCTCCACATCCTCTTCACGCAGATCACTGGGGGTCAGGGCCTGTTCCCGAAGGAGCCGTATATCCTCGGACTCATCAGAGTCGTGAAAGAAGAAAAAGGATTCTGCTAGTCCGTGGTGAGTAATCACAGTCCTGATGTCTAGAAGTTATTTTCGGTCATAAGAGACTGTAACGGCAACATTATGTAAAAAATAGTAAAATAATAAATTACAAACCACGCAGATAAACAAACAAAAAAACACAATCAGTTGGGGACACATAAAACGTCTACCTTCTGCTCCGGCGCCCAGTCATGGTGCTCAGCCAACGTTTGGACCCCTCCATCAGCCCACGAAGCAATTCCTAGTGCCTACCAATGGAGGCTCCTTGGGAGGAGATTGCGTTGTGCAGCTGGCCCGGGTCTGCTGGGTCAGTCATGGCCAGTTCATACTCTCAGGTATGAAGGTAAGTCCCAGATGCAGACCGTGTCGAATAAACAATGGTTTAATATTCCAACAGGGACAGGCAATAGACAGGACAAGGTAAACCAGAGGTGGGGCAACGGTATCGGGCAGTGGGCAGGCTCAGGGTCAGGGTAAGGCAGAGGTCGGTAATCCAGAGGGGGGCAAAGGTACAGGTCGGCAGGCAGGATCAGGGGCAGACAGAGTGGTCAGGCAGGTGGGCTTGGAGTCAGAACATGCGAGGATCAAAACCTGGAGGGCGAGAAAAGAGAGACTAGAAAAGCAGGAGCTGAGACACAAAACGCTGGTTGATTTCAACAAACAGGACGAACGGCAACAGACAAACCTTGAACAAAGGAATAAATACACAGGGGATAATGGTTAAGATGGGTGACACCTGGAGGGGGGTGGAGACAATCACAAAGACAGGTGAAACAGATCAGGGTGTGACACAAATTTGATGTAGGCTATCCATCCATTCTATAATGGTGGGCTATGTATTTAGTGTATGAGGTGAAAAGTGTTCAAAAATCTGTATTATCTTACACAGAAACATTGTACATCCTTTTCAATGCATTTTTTTTCAAACAATAGCACGGTTATAGTATGCTACAAATGTTATTACATATGATGTAATGTTTATTCTATATGATGTGGGTCTGGAAAAAAAATGCTTGTTACGTAAAGAACGTTATAAACCATTTCTAATACTTTTAAAATAACGGTTCTGTTCGGGAACAGTAAAGATCACTTTTGTTTCTGGTTCTGTTCCCTGAACCGGTTCCAAACTGTGTATGTAATATACATTACCAGTCAAAAGTTTTGATACACCTACTTATTCAATGGTTTTTCTACATTTCTGAAATATTAGTGAAGACATCAAACCATATGGAATCATGTAGTAACCCAAAAATTGTTGAACAAATCAAAATATACAGTGGGGCAAAAAAGTATTTAGTCAGCCACCAATTGTGCAAGTTCTCCCACTTAAAAAGATGAACGAGGCCTGTAATTTTCATCATAGGTACACTTCAACTATGACAGACAAAATGAGGGGAAAAAATCCAGAAAATCACATTGTAGAATTTTTTATGAATTTATTTGCAAAATAAGTATTTTATTTGCAAAATAAGTATTTGGTCACCTACAAACAAGCAAGATTTCAGGCTCTCACAGACCTGTAACTTCTTCTTTAAGAGGCTCCTCTGTCCTCCACTCGTTACCTGTATTAATTTACACCTGTCCACAACCTCAAACAGTCACACTCCAAACTCCACTATGGCCAAGAGCAAAGAGCTGTCAAAGGACACCAGAAACAAAATTGTAGACCTGCACCAGGCTGGGAAGACTGAATCTGCAATAGGTAAGCAGCTTGGTTTGAAGAAATCAACTGTGGGAGCAATTATTAGGAAATGGAAGACATACAAGACCACTGATAATCTCCCTCGATCTGGGGCTCCACGCAAGATCTCATCCCGTGGGGTCAAAATGATCACAAGAACGGTGAGCATAAATCCCAGATCCACACGGGGGGGACCTAGTGAATGACCTGCAGAGAGCTGGGACCAAAGTAACAAAGCCTACCATCAGTAACACACTACGCCGCCAGGGACTCAAATCCTGCAGTGCCAGACATGTCCCCCTGCTTAAGCCAGTCCATGTCCAGGCCCGTCTGAAGTTTGCTAGAGAGCATTTGGATGATCCAGTAGAAGATTGGGAGAATGTCATATGGTCAGATGAAACCAAAATATAACTTTTTGGTAAAAACTCAACTCATCGAGTTTGGAGGACAAAGAATACTGAGTTGCATCCAAAGAACACCATACCTACTGTGAAGCATAGGGATGGAAACATCATGCTTTGGGGCTGTTTTTCTGCAAAAGGACCAGGACGACTGATCCGTGTAAAGGAAAGAATGAATGGGGCCATGTATCGTGAGATTTTGAGTGAAAACCTCCTTCCATCAGCAAGGGCATTGAAGGTGAAACGTGGCTGGGTCTTTCATCATGACAATGATCCACTCCATTGCCCGGGCAATGGAGTGGCTTCGTAAGAAGCATCCTGAAGTGGCCTTGCCAGTCTCCAGATCTCAACCCCATAGAAGATCTTTGGAGGGAGTTGAAAGTCTGTGTTGCCCAGCAACAGCCCCAAAACATCACTGCTCTAGAGGAGATCTGCATGGAGGAATGGGCCAAAATACCAGCAACAGTGTGTGAAAACGTTGTGAAGACTTACAGGAAACGTTTGACCCCTGTCATTGCCAACAAAGGGTATATAACAAAGTATTGAGATACATTTTTGTTATTGACCAAATAGTTATTTTACCACCATAATTTGCAAATAAATTCATTCAAAATCCTACAATGTGATTTTCTGGAATTTGTTTTCTCATTTTGTCTGTCATAGTTGAAGTGTACATATGATGAAAATGACAGGCTTCTCTCATCTTTTTAAGTGGGAGAACTTGCACAATTGGTGGCTGACTAAATACTTTTTTGCCCCACTGTATGTTATATTTGAGATTCTTCAAAGTAGCCAACCTTTGCCTTAATAAAAGCTTTGCATACTCTTGACATTCTCTCAACCAGCTTCATGAGGTAGTCACCTGGAATGTATTTCAATTAACAGGTGTGCCTGTTAAAGGCAAAGGGTGGCTACTTTGAAGAATCTCAAATATAAAATATTTGTTTAACACTTTCCTGGTTACTTCATGATTCCATATGTGTTATTTCATAGTTTTGATGTTTTCACTATTATTCTATAATAATATAAAAAAAAGTTAAAATAAGGAAAACCCTTGAATGAGTAGGTGTGTCCAAACTTTTGACTGGTACTGTCACTGGTACTCTATATATAGTGCAACTTGGACTGAGTATGACATGAGAACAAGATTTACTAAAGTGACAAGAGGTATCTTCTGCCATCACACTCTCCAGTTCAGGTTACACTGGGTGCCTAGTAAACAACCTGCAGGTCAGTAGCAGGTCTTCAGTATAGGACTACAGTGAAGCACTACAGACCCTGACTGAGGATGGTTGTGTTTGAACATTTCCTCTAAAATGTAGTTTTTCAAGGTTTCACAATGTTTCAAGTTTTGTTACCGAGTGTACCCTCTAGAGTCTAAGCTGGGGGAGGAGGGTTCTAAGCTAACATGTGGAATTATTTTAAGATGGTCATACCAAAGATCATTTAGCTATTTGATATTGAATTTTAAAATCCCTTAAGGTATAAAAACAAATATACAAAAAGTATTGAATGAAACATTGAATTTGGCATTTCTGCTATTAACCAATATAAACCCATTGAACAACAGATTCACTACATGGACATTTGTTCTGAAGTGTCTGCCTTATATCTGACAGATATAAGAATGAGAGGACTGATTTTCGGGATGTTTCATGGACTGAAAAACACTAAATGCAGACGCTGAAGGGCAATATTGGCGGATGCAGTGGATTGAGATGCAGCAAAAAAACACATATCTCTAGTTAAACAGACAGATTTTGATGGGGACATGTTGTATTATGTTAATTGGATTTCCTCGGGAGCGCGACCATTATAGGCCAAGGGTTAAATGGGGTTTAATGAATTGCATTCCTGAAAAAAACTAGTTCAGTCAGGTTGCCTGTTGGGTGAGGGATAAAGAAGGAGATTGTAGTCTCACATTTCCATCATGCAATCCTTTGTGTAGAATAGAATTAGAAAACAATCAAACAAGGAAGAACATGTTTGTCCTTCCAACATTATTCAATCATTTGTAAACTGATTTTGCCGGCTCAGATTGTCACCTTGAGCCTTTACCCTATTGCACGTTGTGACTCTGCCAGATATAATCTAAAGTAGTAATTGGTCAGAATTGGAAGGAATGGGGAAAATTCCACCAAGGGTTTGAAAGTAACCCAAGGTAATAAATCTAGGCAGTGAACTCCTGTTCCTCTGCTTTCTCGATATGCATCAGTGATCCTGAGGTTCTTTTAGGTCTAGTGAGTGAGTTTAAACCCCTAAAACAGCTGTAGCAGACAATGTGCGTACACGTTTTTGTGTGTGCGCGTGTGAGGAAACAGCAGGCTGACGGAGGCCTGCAGTGCGATAGGGGCCTGCCGTGCGATAGGTCCCCCACGTGTGTTCTCTGGCCAGTGCTGGAGAGGACATGAAGATCAGATGGCTGTCACATTCACAGTGAGTGATTTGTCTCTTATCGTCTGCATGGTGCTAGACCTGTACAGTTTGTACAGGTGAAGCCTTGCTGCAGACTCGGACGGAGGAGCTTGTGGCTCATTAACCCCCAAGCAGGCATTCTTCCCACACGTCAAACGCTTTTTACAGCTCTCCCCTCAGCTCCATGATTACACAATTCATTACAATTGCATCACTCAATCTGACCACTCAGGTCATCAACATGTCTAGCTGGAGAAGAGTAATTACATAATTGAAGTAACCTCAGTGTGTTCCGAGAACATGTGCTGTATACACTCAGAAGTGTGTGTGTGTGTACCACAGGAGGTTGGTGGCACCTTAATTGGGGAGGACAGACTAGTGGTAATGAATGTGGCAGAATCAGTGGAATGGTATCAAATACATGAAACGCATGGTTTCCAGGTGTTTGATGCCATTCCATTTTCTCCGTTATGGCCATTATTATGAACCGTTCTCCCCTCAGCAGTCTCCAATGGTGGTGTGTGTGTGTGTGTGTGTGTGTGTGTGTGTGTGTGTGTGTGTGTGTGTGTGTGTGTGTGTGTGTGTGTGTGTGTGTGTGTGTGTGTGTGTGTGTGTGTGTGTGTGTGTGTGTGTGTGTGTGTGTGTGTGTGTGTGTGTGTGTGTGTGTGTGTGTGCAATGTTGTATCATGTCAAATTTGTGTCAAAACAAACCACTAGGAAAAATATACCTATTTGAAATGTGCAAGATGGTTGTTATTTGTCATGATTTTGCTTCATCTTGAGCCTTTTCTTCTGTTCCAGATGCATCTCCATCTTCTTTGTGGATTTCCAGATGCACTTTGGAACGGACTATTCAGGGACAGCCTGGATCCACAGTCTGGTGGACTGCACCACTATGCTGTGTGGTAAGTCATCATGGCCCTCAGTCAAGTGCTGCTTCAGCAACAGTGATCTGGCTTCACGCTGGGCCTGGCATTGGCTTGCTCATTGCGCAGGGTAGTGATAAAATTAATTTGGTTCATTGGATGTAAACAT
The DNA here is from genome assembly GCF_023373465.1 of Oncorhynchus keta. Lineage (NCBI taxonomy): Eukaryota > Metazoa > Chordata > Actinopteri > Salmoniformes > Salmonidae > Oncorhynchus > Oncorhynchus keta. Next base: position 18,167,304 of record NC_068423.1, read on the forward strand.
AAAAGCTGTTAAAGGACTAAGGAGAAGTTAACTCAGTTTGACAACTAAAACAACTAGGTGTGATATTTGGTGCATCATTTCACTTCCAATTAGGACACATGATCAATCAATCAAATGTATTTATAAAGCCCTTATTATATCAGCAGATGTCACAAAGTGCTGTACAGAAACCCAGCCTAAAACCCCAAAGAGCAAGCAATGCAGTCGTAGAAGCACGGTGGCTAGGAAATACTCCCTAGAAAGGCCAAAACCTAGGAAGAAAACTAGAGAAGAACCAGGCTATGAGGGGTGGCCAGTCCTCTTCTGGCTGTGCCGGGTGGAGATTATAACAGAACACGTCCAAGATGTTAAAATGTTCATAGATGACCAGCCGGGTCAAATAATAATAATCACAGTGGTTGTAGAGGGTGCAACAGGTCAGCACCTCAGGAGTAAATGTCAGTTGGCTTTTCATAGCCGATCACTCAGAGTATCTCTACCGCTCCTGCTGTCTCTATAGAGTTGAAAACAGCAGGTCCAGGACAAAGTAGCACGTCCGGTGAACAGGTCAGGGTTCCATAGCCGCAGGCAGAACAGTTGAAACTGGAGCAGCAGTACGACCAGGTGTATTGGGGACAGCAAGGAGTCATCGGGCAAGGCCAGGTAGTCCTGAGGCATGGTCCTAGGGCTCAGGTCCTCCGAGAGAAAGAGAGAAAGAGAGAGAGAGAGAGCGAGAGAGAGAGAGAGAGAGAGAGAGAGAGAGAGAGAGAGAGAGAGAGAAAGGAGAAAAAGGGAGAGAATTAGAGAGAGCATACTTAATTTCACACAGGACACTGGATAAGACAGGAGAAATACTCCAGATATAAGACTGAAGACAATGTAATGTAAATGTGCTTTTTACAATCACACAGCAAAGTTACGGTATGCTTCAGTTGATAAAGTCACAAGCCGCTGACTGGCAGTGTGTAACTCAGTCAACCCATCGGTCAGTTTTTGCTGCTTCTCTTAGATTGGGATGTTTAACCCCTCTTACATAGGAAAGTAGTGATGTTTTGGCTATTTTAGTTAGTCTCACCCAACTCTCCATACACTGCTTTCTCTCATCTCCACCATGGAGATCTTCCTTGGATCTTTTGGACATGTTGATTGCCCTTTAAAAACCTTTTTGGTTGAAGGCATAGGATTGTTTCATGTTAGTTTGTACACATCAGTGCAGTAGTATTTAAGAACAAAGTACTGACAATCCCTTGTCTGACTAAAGTAGACAGAGAGAGGAGGTTGCTTCTTTCTCTGTCGATTTAGCTCTTGAGAGAACAATGTTAGCAACACACAGACGTTAGCGACACACGGAGAACATCTTGAAATACCAAAACATGGGTCACAGAGGACTGCTGCGGATCACAAACCCCTCTCATGGGCTTGTATTAACTCACAGTATCAATGGTCCAAAGTGACACACATTTCAGTAAATGTTAACTTGCAACTATTTAATATGTGTTGAAATTAGCAGTGGGGTATCTTTTTGGAGCTGAACTTTTTGCTGAATTGGTGTTACTCCCTCTGTTCCTGAATCTGCATGTGTTTGTTCATGTCGAGGTGTGAGAGCTGTGGTAAAAGTCAAGAACTGGTTTGTCCTCATATTACCCCCTGCGCAATGACACATAAGCTTTTCAGTTCTCAACCTGGATGTGTATTTCCCTCCTGCTCTTTTTTACTCAGCATATGACTCATCATATTTGTCAAATCAGAGTACAAGATGTACTTGGCATTGTTCACCAACCATATATCAATCATGATACACCTATCTTTGGCAGAGGTAAAACAACTAAGAACATACTGTACTGAGTTTTGTAAGACTGTGTTCCGGAAACTATGTGCTCGGATCCAGTAACTCTAGTGGTATTATATTCACAGTTTGCAATGTGACAATTTGAATAAGAGCGTTCAGAGTTAAATCCATGACTCCTCCTCATTAATTATCCTACTGCCCCAAAAAAACATAAATGTGAAAACACAGAGTTTTAGCCCGAGCCTGATATTCTGAGAATTGATTAGGGCAGCCGGGATTTGGTTTAGGCTTCCACAACCTTGTAGACGATGTGGCAGTTGCCGCGGTGAAACAGAAAGAGAACGTGCATCTGTAGCCTATCATTTTCTCTGCTCTGATAGACAAGATGCAACTCTCTCCATCCTTGCACTTTAACATTTATCTCAAATGATTTAATATGCCTTTTAGTTGTCTTTTTTCTTATAGGATTGTTCTGGTATGTAACATTATTTGCGGTTGAATATATGACACGTTGTTGGCGGTAGAATGTTGGCCTATAGAGCGCAGACGGGAACGCATCTGCGGTTTGATAAACAGACAGTAGCCCATTTAAGCCACCACATTGAAAACCAACTGAAATCTGTTCGGGAACATCAATATTGTCGATATAGTCTACCCTAACCAATCCATACAGTATATGCATAATAATGAAGTCCACACTCAAAGATGATAGGCCTACTAGAGTTTGTTTCACTAGCCTAGACCAATTATTTACCAAATTATTCAAAGACCTCTTAAAAGTGTGCTTTTATGTTTTGTTGCCATGCGTAATATGCGTTAGGACAATATATTGTACAAACGTTAGGGCACAATCATGTTTTGTAATTTAGGCTTGGGCTCATAAAATCTTTTTTATGTAGGGCTCTGGTAGGGTCGGGCTTGAATTGTCCGACCAGATCAAAGCTCTTTGCCTATGGCATTTTTTTTGTCATGCCTTCCAGTACCTCAGACCCACCAAGCCATCCCCACTCATGAGCACTGACTGTACTACTGTAGTGCAGCAGACAATCCCATATTAACATGTGTACTTTGTGATTGACAGCTCCTCTAGGCAGCTTCATTGGGAACCGTCTGTCGTGCCGCATCGCTGTGATCCTTGGTGGCTTTCTGTCCTCTATCGGCCTGGTCCTCAGCTCTTTCGCTACCAGCCTGGAGTACCTGTACCTCACCCTGGGGGTCCTCACAGGTGGGTCCCCCCAATGACTGTACAGTGCATTCGGAAAGTATTCAGACCCCTTGAGTTTTTCCACGGTACAGTCTTATTCTAAAATGCATTAAATAGTTTTTTCCCCTCATCAGTCTACACATAATACCTCATAATGACAAAGCAAACACATTTTTTGTGTGTTTTTTGTGTGCAAATGTATCATTTGAAAAAAACTGAAATATCACATTAACATAAGTATTCAGATCCTTTACTCAGTACATTGTTGAAGCACCTTTGGCAGCGATTACAGCCTCGGGTCTTCTCGGGTATGACACCACAAGCTTGGCACACCTGTATTTGGGGAGTTTCTCCCATTCCTCTCTGTAGATCCTCTCAAGCTCTGTCAGGTTGGATGGGGAATGTCGCTGCACAGCTATTTTCAGGTCTCTCCAGAGATATTAATCCGGGCTCTGGCTGGGTCACTCAAGGACATTCAGAGACTTGTCCCGAAGCCAGTCCTGCATTGTCTTGGCTGTGTGCTTAGGGTCGTTGTCCTGTTGGAAGGTGAACCTTCGACCCAGTCTCAGGTCCTGGGTGCTCTGGAGCAGGTTTTCATCTAGGATTCTCTCTGTTCTTTGCTCCGTTCATCTTTCCCTTGATCCTGACTAGTCTCCAAGTCCCTGCCACTGAAAAACATCCCCACTGCATGATGCTGCCACCACCATACTTCACCATAGGGATGGTATTGGCCAGGTGATGAGCGGTGCCTGGTTTCCTTCAGACGTGAAGCTTGGCATTCAGGCCAAAGAGTTCAATCTTGATTTCATCAGACCAGAGAATCTTGTTTCTCATGGTCCGAGAGTCCTTTAGGTGCCTTTTGGCAAACTCCAAAAGTTTGGCCGGGTGGCCAGCTCTAGGAAGAGTCTTGGTGGTTCCAAACTTCTTCCATTTAAGAATGATGGAGGCCACTGTTTTGTTGGGGACCGTCAATGCTGCAGACATTTTTTGGTACCCTTCCCCAGATATGTGTCTAATTTAATCAATTTTAGAATAAGGCTGTAATGTAACAAAATGTGCAAAATGTGAAGGGGTCTGAATACTTTCTCGAATGCACTATATATATATATATATATATATATATATATATATATATATATATATATATATATAGTGCATTCATAGTATATGATGCGCTATTGAGTCTTCACATAGGAATGAATGTCACATGTTTGATGGCTTTGTCCATTCATATATATATATATATATATATATAGCGCATTTGAAGCCAAGGAAGTCGGTTGAGATGGCGTCTCATGTAGGAGGTTTCTGTGGACACAACATGCACAGTTTGAGCTAATCCAGGAAGTGATGTTGCAGGCTAGCTCAGTGCTGTCCCCTTTATGGCACTTTAAATCCAATGTATTATTATTATTATTATTATCATTAGGGCCCCTATACATCATGCAAATAATGTAATTCAGGGACAAAAGGAATGCCCTGGGATGTCTCATAGAAAAACAACAAAAACCTTATCGTCTTTGGATTTACAGGTATTGGATTTGCCCTCTGCTACACCCCTGCCTTAGCCATGGTGGGCTCATATTTCTGTGAGAGGAAAGCCCTGGCGTACGGGATCGCCATGTCAGGCAGTGGCATCGGGACCTTCATCCTGGCCCCTGCCGTCCAGATACTCATAGAGCACTACTCATGGCGTGGGGCCCTGCTCATCCTAGGGGGTGTTGTTGCCAACCTGTGTGTTTGTGGGGCATTACTGCGCCCTATCACTCTGAAAGAAGAAGAGGAGGCTCATGGTCCAGTCCCGTTGGACACCGAGTGTGGATATGGGGTGAAAGCTCCGGTGGATAGCATGTTAGAGGAATCACTGGCGATCAACAACAACAACAACAACAGCCACCGCTGCTTCTGCTTCCAGTCCATGCAGGAGTACTGCTTCCTGCTCATGCCTGACTTCCTGATGCTGGCAGTGAGCTTCTTGTTCCTAGCCAGTGGCTGCAGCCTGCCCTTCGTCTACCTGGTTCCATATGCACTGGACGTGGGTGTGAGCCACCACCAGGCCGCCTTCCTCATGTCCATCCTGGGGGTCATTGACATCGTGGGGAACATCACCTTCGGCTGGCTCGTAGACAGGAGGTAAGCCAAAGTTTTAAAGATGTTGTTCCATTGAGTATGCCAACACAATATAGGTATTTTCATTCCACGAATCACCCTTGCTCTTTAATAGGCCGGCCTTCCTTTATTCGGACCAGAAGACAGGTTCAAAACATACCTTTATTAGGACCGGAAGACAGGTTCAAAACGTACCTTTATTAGGACCGGAAGACAGGTTCAAAACATACCTTTATTAGGACTGGAAGACAGGTCCAAAACGTACCTTTATTAGGACCGGAAGACAGGTTCAAAACGTACCTTTATTCGGACCGGAAGACAGGTTCAACCTTATTTGGACCAGAAGACAGGTTCAACCTTTATTTGGATCGGAAGACAGGTTCAAAACATACCTTTATTTGGACCGGAAGACAGGTTCAAAATGTACCTTTAGTCGGACTGGAAGACAGGTTCAAAACATACCTTTATTAGGACCGGAAGACAGGTTCAAAACATACCTTTATTAGGACCGGAAGACAGGTTCAAAACGTACCTTTATTAGGACTGGAAGACAGGTTCAAAACATACCTTTATTAGGACTGGAAGACAGGTTCAAAACATGCCTTTATTAGGACCGGAAGACAGGTTCAAAACATACCTTTATTAGGCCTGGAAGACAGGTTTAAAACATACCTTTATTAGGACCGGAAGACAGGTTCAAAACGTACCTTTATTAGGACCGGAAGACAGGTTCAAAACATACCTTTATTAGGACCGGAAGACAGGTTCAAAACATACCTTTATTAGGACTGGAAGACAGGTTCAAAACATACCTTTATTAGGCCTGGAAGACAGGTTTAAAACATACCTTTATTAGGACCGGAAGACAGGTTCAAAACGTACCTTTATTAGGACCGGAAGACAGGTTTAAAACATACCTTTATTAGGACTGGAAGACAGGTTTAAAACGTACCTCTATTAGGACCGGAAGACAGGTTCAAAATGTACCTTTATTAGGACCGGAAGACAGGTTTAAAACGTACCTTTATTAGGACTGGAAGACAGGTTCAAAACGTACCTTTATTAGGACCGGAAGACAGGTTTAAAACGTACCTCTATTAGGACCGGAAGACAGGTTTAAAACGTACCTCTATTAGGACCGGAAGACAGGTTTAAAACGTACCTCTATTAGGACCGGAAGACAGGTTCAAAATGTACCTTAATTTGTTGCGTTGTTTCTTTCTTTAGGTTTTGTGTGAAAATGAGAAGCTATGCATTAACATAGATATGGGTCCAGCCTTTTCTTATCCAGTAAAGATTCATATTCAGAGTGTTTAACAGTCACATGTAGAGTTTTCAGTCGTTTCTTGTAATCTCACCTTTTAGTGAACTGTTTGTCACCCAGTTTTACTCTAACGAAATGGAGCTGTTACCCAATTGTATCTTGAAGATAAAGCTGGTTTCCTCTGACAAGCCATTGGATGTTAAGCCGCCAATCGTTCAGATGGTCAACATGAAAAATCTGTGTTTTTAGACTAATTTTGTCCACTGTTTTTCTCACCCCCAGGTGCCTGAAGAAGTATCGTAATGTGTGCTACATGATAGCAGTGGGCATGGAGGGGGTGTGCTGCCTCTTCATCCCTCTCCTGCGGACGTTCGCCCTGCTGGTGCCTTTCTCTGTGTTTTATGGGTACTTTGATGGCGCCTACGTTGCCCTCATACCTGTGGTGACCTCGGACATTGTGGGGACACATAACCTCTCCTCCGCCCTAGGGATAGTCTACTTCCTACATGCCATCCCTTACCTGCTCAGCCCTCCAATAGGAGGTAAGTACTAACCAATCGTAGAACAGGTGGTGTACAAAAGAGATAGCGGTAAATGTCTCCACGTTGTTTGCTGATCGCAAAAGTGGTCTTTATGAACGCTTTTAGTGGTACAAGACCACATTTGCAAGTTGTAAACAGTTAGTAGACATTTAACTTCTTTCTGGACCTCCCATATACTCCCTCTGATCAAGTAGAGTAAGCCTGCTGGTCTCTTTGAACTAATTCAACAGAAAACAATCTCACTTACAGTAAGTAACCTTATGTAATTCTAAAGTGACCCAATTATTCAGTCCTGATTCTGAGATGATTTGTAGTTGCTGACTAAACCTATTCTTGGACTAAAAATCTATTTCAATGGAGAACTTCCATCTGTGTCTGGGAAACTGGCCTGAAGAGTACACCACTGATGTTTCATTGGTCAATTAATGACCAATGTTGCAAAAGTTTACCTTTGGATGATATCAAAGCTGTGACCGAGAGACTGAAAAACAGCTTCTATCTCAAGGCCATCAGACTGTTAAACAGCCACCACTAACATTGAGTGGCTGCTGCCAACACACTGACTCAACTCCAGCCACTTTAATAATGGGAAATTATGTCAAATATATCACTAGCCACTTTAAACAATGCTACCTAATATAATGTTTACATACCATACATTATTCATCTCATATGTATACGTAGATACTGTACTCTATATCATCTACTGCATCCTTATGTAATACATGTATCACTAGCCACTTTAACTATGCCACTTTGTTTACATACTCATCTCATATGTATATACTGCACTCAATACCATCTACTGTATCTTGCCTATGCCGCTCTGTACCATCACTCATTCATATATCTTTATGTACATATTCTTTATCCCCTTACACTTGTGTAAGGTAGTAGGTAGTAGTTTTGGAATTGTTAGTTAGATTACTTGTTGGTTATTACTGCATTGTCAGAACTAGAAGCACAAGCATTTCGCTACACTCGCACTAACATCTGCTAACCATGCGTATGTGACAAATAAAATTTGATTTGATTTAATGTTTTGTCAAGGATGTATCTTGGTATGAACAATACCCCATCAATGCTTGATTGGTCAATTAATGACAAAAGTTGCAAATGTTCACGTGACGTTACTTTTAAAATATTGTTTCATAAGTGCAGCAATAGTTTGTTAAATAGTTTGTTAAATTACCCACCACTGAATAAAATGATTCATTATGAATGTATTAACACATGCATTAGTCAGGAAGTCCACAAGACATGTGTTTTTTTTCTTCCATCAAGTGAAAGCCAAAGTGAATGTTCATACCTCATTCGTCCTCCCTCTGCAGGCTGGCTGGTTGACACCACAGGCACCTACACGGCCACCTTCTTCCTCAGTGGCTTTGCCCTCATCTCCAGCTCCCTGGTCATCAGCACGGTGACGGGGATACGCCACTGTCGCAGGACCCAAAAGTACAGAAACAAAAATAAAAACACAGACCCCAAACAGGAGCCTTGCCGATCAGACTTCTACACAGCCTCAAGTAAAGACGTGAACCCTTCAGTCAACACAGCAAATTCTTAACATTGGACACTTTTCTGTAATTATGCATTTGTTTTGTTAGAATACCAAAGTACATTGAAGATTATGAGAAACGGTCATCAATTGGTACACATAATCTAGCGTGATAGTTCAGAATTGGGAATGACTTCCCTCAGATGCTAAATGGACACTAAATGGAAGGTAAATACAGTAATTCTGCCATAACCAGATACATTTTAGCCAAAATATGGACTTTAAATAATCTCTCTATCATGCCTGTGATGTCATTGCACATTTTATGTGCCTTTGTTTTTCAGGGTTGACATGACTGCCAATTTAAATGTAACTAATAAATTCAGTGATACATTTTAATATCACTGAAGATTCTGACAGGGTTATAGCGCCTTTCTGTAATAGATTACTTCTGAAGTGGACAGTCTTCATGTTGTTTCGTAATACCTTATTTTGACAAGAGAGGGCAGTCATGATCCAGGGCCAGCGTAGGATGGCTCCTTTGTAAAAGTCTATTCACAGCTGAAGGCCGTTTTTTTTCTTGAGCAGATGGTCAGGGAAGACCAAAGAGATATAGTATTTGACTCAAACATAATCATTTTGAACCTTAATTACAATACAAATGATTACACAAATACATATGCCACTCTATGCGTGGGAATATTTGGGAATAGATTTCATCAATTAAAATGACTTTCAGTTGATTTCCTGGTGATTTTACAGTCTTTTATGTCCAACAATGTTTTTTTTAAACATTATATATATACAGTAACATTAAAAAGTTTGGACACACCTACACATTCAAGGGTTTTTCTTTATTTTGACAATTTTCTACATTGTAGAATAATTTTGAAGACATCAAATATATGAAATAACACATACACATGTAGTAACCAAACAAGTGATAAGCAAATCAAAATATATTTTATATTTGAGATTCTTCAAAGTAGCCACCCTTTGCCTTGATGACAGCTTTGCACACTCCTGGCATTCTCTCAACCAGTTTCACCAGGAATTATTTTTCCAACAGTTTTGAAGGAGTTCCCAAATATGTTGAGCACTTGTTGGCTGCTTTCAACTCATCCCAAACAATATCAATTGGGTTGAGGTCGGGTGATTGTGGAGGCCAGGTCATCTGATGCAGCACTACATCACTCTCCTTCTTGGTCAAATAGCCCTTACACAGCCTGGAGGTGTGTTGGGTCATTGTTCTGTTGAAAAACAAATGCCAACCAGATGGGATGGAGTATCACTGCAGAATACTGTTGTAGCCATGCTGGTTAAGTGTGCCTTTAATCATGAATAAATCACAGACAGTGTCACCAGCAAAGCACCACCACACCACATCACACCTCCTCCTCCATGCTTCACGGTGAGAACCACACATGCAGAGATCATCCATTCACCTACTCTGCGTCTCACAAATACAATGTGGTTGGAACCAAAAGTCTCTCATTTGGACTCAGTAGACCAAAGGATAGATGTCCACTGGGGTAATGTCCATTGCTCGAGTTTCTTGGCCCAAGCAAGTCTCTTCTTATTATTGGTGTCCTTTAATAGTGGTTAAAAGTGCAGTAAATGCATGTAAACCTAAAAGCGCATGTAGAATACAATAATATATTTTAATTTCATAACTATATCTTCAAATGACCCAAACCATATTTCCACACACAAACATAAATCAATTTCATTTTTTTTGTTACTATGCTAAATCATATCAATCTTGAATCAGGGAGAATTTAAACTAAGTCTAACAAAGATTAAATGGATGCAAGCACACTTTCAGGCTTTATTATTAGATTATAGAGTGCAGATTCATGTTTGACTCCGGTGTATTATTGCTGAAGAGACAGGCGAAGTTCACAGAGTGCAGAGAGGTATTTGTCATTGCAATCATGCACAACAGCCTTATCATACCACTGTACAGCCTGTTCTTTCTTCCCCTGCATTCTATAGACAAACCCCAGAATACCACAGGCCTCTCCATCCATGGGGTCTTGGGAGATGCGCCTCTCTGCGATCATCTTCAGTTTCTGGGCACAACTCTTCCCATCAGCAGTGTCTTTCTGTAGTTCCAAACCTTCTGTGTAGTGCTTGATGGCCAGAGGTTCACATTTGTTGTGATACTGCTGGAACTGGCCATAGTTGAAGTTGACCACCTGCAGACTGTCATTCTTAGCTAGGGCTTTCTCAAAGGTTTTCTTGAACAGTTCCTCTGCCTTGGTGATGTCTTTATCCTCTCCGTAGAGCAGTGCCAGCTCAGCCATGGCATAGATGAAGGAAGGCTTCAGTGAAGTAGCCATCTCCAGATGTTGAATGCACTTACGGAGTAGCTGCTGGATCTCAGCCCCCTTACCATGGAAGCTTCCACTCTTGCATACTGATATCTTTTTCCTCTTGTAGCAGAGAGCCAATTGATGGTGTATTATGGCAGACTGGCTTGTACGCTTTAGTGCTCTGTGCAACAGAGCAATGGACTTGTCAACGTGCCCCTGCTGTCGGAGAAACTTCCCTACATAACGTGTCACGTGCGGACAGTCTGGGGACATATCCAGAGCTTTCTCCACCAACTCCTCTGCCTCCCCAAATATTTTATAGACAGCCAGTTTCAGGCCCAGAAGGACCATGAGGACCGCGTCTTGTGGGTTAATCTCTATGGCACGTCTCAGTTGTTTAATAGCTGGTGAGTCATTAACACCTGAGAGCTCTTTTTCTGTACGATACAATGCAATGGCGTAACCTGCATTCCACTCACTCTCCTCAAACTCCAGCTCCAGAGCTTTCTTGAAGCATTCTAGTGCTTTGTCATAGTATTTATAGGAGAACTTGAGGAAGGTCCAACCCTTCTCACCATAGACCTCAGGATGGAGGTCAGATGTGGAACTAGTTGGAAACTTCTCTTTCATCTCCTCCAGTTTCTCTAAGTAATTCTGGCACTTGGTGTAATCACCCACATGGTAATGTAACCAGGAAAGGTCTCCATAGGGGACAATGAGATGTTTCTCACAGTCCTCACCATGGTACTCTCTTGTGAGCTCCTCAGCCTTTAACAAGTTAGCCATTGCCTCTTCTGGGTAACCCTTCAGGTATTTGATGTAGGCCAGATTGCTGAATGTCCGTGCAACCCCTGCCTCTTTCCCGAGACCTAACTCAATCTGGTCCTTGAGCCTGGTCTGTAGATTATCAATATCCATGTCATCTTGCCTCAAATCCCAGGTGAAGCGGCACTCCAGTTGAAGTAGTTTGGTTAAAATGTAGCTGAAAATAATATATTTTAGTGACTATGTTATTGACAATTTTACACAGCTCATTATTTCAAAATCATTGATTTCGGCATGTGTTCATTCAGAATCTAATTTTGTTCACTGTGTTACCATGTGCTTAGTAAAGTAGTCATACAAAGATATAAGATGGCAAACTTACCTCATTTCAATAGTTGTAAAGTTGCACCAGCACATAAAGCAACAATGCTCAGGTGGCCACACTGATAATGAACACCTTGTGTGCTGGCCTGCTGTCACACCATGCGCGTTCCCTGCCCAGCTATAATATGTGTTAATATTACGCCGTTCCCTGCCCAGGTACAATAATTGTTTGTATTAAGCAGAAGTATAAAGTAGCCTACGGAAGTTGACACATTTACAACAACAGTACCTGTTGGCGTCCCTATATGAAGCGAAAGGATGAGTATCGTCACTCTGGAATACTAGTACAGTAGCCTAAGTTTCGTTTCTTCTCAGCCAGTGAACGATTACTTCACGTGGGAGTGTCCTTGAATGGATGACGCGCGCGGCCTCAGTGAGAGTGCTGTGCGCAATAGACATAACACGGCACATATTTTATGTTTGTATTTATTATGGATTCCCATTAGCTGCTGCCAAGGTAGCAGCTACTCTTCCTGGGTTCCAGTAAAATTATGGCAGTTTATACAATTTTAAAAACATTACAATACATTCACAAACTGTGTGCCCTCAAGCCCCTACTGCACCACTAACTAGCACATACAGTACAAAATCCACGTGTACCTGTGTATAGTGCGAATGCTATCGTGTGTATGTATGCTTCTGTGCCTCTGTTTGTGTTACTTCACAGTCCCCGCTGTTCCATAAGGTGTTTTTTATCTGTTTTTTAAATCTAATTTTACTGCTTGCCTGGGTTACTTGATGTGGAATAGAGTTCCATGTAGTCATGGCTCTATTTACCACTGTGCGCCTTCCACAGTCTGTTCTGGACTTGGGGACTGTGAAGAGACCTCTTGTGGCATGTCTTGTGGGGTATGCATGGGTGTCTGAGCTATGTGCCAGTAGTTCAAACAGACAGCTCGGTGCATTCAACATGTCAATACCTCTCATAAATACAAGCTGTGACGAAGTCAATCTCTCCTCCACTTTGAGCCTGGAGAGATTGACATGCATATGATTAGCTGTCTGTGTCCATCCAAGGGCCAGCAGTGCTGCCCTGTTCTGAACCAACTGCAATTTTCCTAAGTCCTTTTTTTGTGGCACCTGACCACACGACTGAACAGCGGTCTAGGTGCGACAAAACTAGGGCCTGTAGGACATGTCTTGTTGACAGTACCTTCAAGAAGGTAGAGCAGTGCATTATCATGGACATACTTCTCCCCAACTTAGCTACTGTTGTATAAATATGCTTTGAATATGACAGTTTACAATCCAGGGTTACGCTGCTCCACATACATTCTGTTTTAGAGATATTATGAAGAAAATATATCTTAAATTTGAAACAAAATGGCATTGTAAAACTTCAGAAAGTAAATGTCAATTTAATAACAGTTGAGTGCAGGTCATTCATCCAAACCTCGAGATATAGAGACAGACCATATTTTACTCTGGTATATTACTACTGTACTGAGAGTTTCCTATTCTCTGACAATGATGTTCCAGTCCGCTTATAAGCCACCAGATACAGTGCACGTCTGATGCAGGTAACTGCCAAAATAACGGAAACACTTAAGTAGATAAGAGATACAAAGTATATTGAAAGCAGGTGCTTCCACACAGGAGTGGTTTCTGAGTTCAGCAATTAACATTACATCATGATTAGGGTCATGTATAAAAATGCTGGGCAGGCCATTATTTAGGCCATTATTTTGACTATCATGGCTAGGATCACAATGCCCCCATCCACAGGGAACACGAGTGGTCACTGAATGATTGATGAGCATGAAAATGATGCAAACCTTATGTCATGGCCGTCTCAGTCACCAGAGTTCAACCCTTATGGGAGATTCTGGATTGAGCTCTGCTACCTGACCTGAGCCCGACATAATACATCGGGTCAGGGCCAGGTAGGGCCTGATTTTTTAAAATCAATAACTAGGGTACGGGCAGTGCTCGAGTATCATTAAATTAATCACTAACATTTTGAAGCTGAGCCTTTTGCTCGTGTTCTGCTGCACCGTATAGTCATTTCTGACTAAGATCATGAGATGGTGTCAGGAGTGCTTCAACCTTGTCAAATATAAAACAGGAAAGATTATTTCACAAAAATTATCATGTTCCTTGAGTTTTGTCGGAGTTTAGAGTGACAAAAAGTGTCTAACAGCTAATTTCTCTCACCATTGAGCAGAGCAGCCCAAGCAGAGCAGTTGCCATGGATATTCACAGACTCAGAGCCACCATTTTTTTGTATCTTACCTTTATTTAACTAGGCAAGTCAGTTAAGAACAAATTCTTATTTTTAATGATGGCCTAGGAACAGTGGGTTAACTGCCGTGTTCAGGGGCAGAACAACAGATTTGTACCTTGTTAGCTCAGGGATTTGAACTTGCAACCTTTCGGTTACTTGCCCAACGCTCTAACCACTAGGCTACTCTGCCCTAAGAGGGTAGCCGCATACTACCCTTAGAGCCACCAAGAGCCACCAGCAGACCTCATGGAGAGTGAGAAAGTGACAGACAGAGAGGAGCAGCTCATGGATTTAGTAATGGAGGAAGTTATTTCTGGTTTCGGTCAAGCCTGGGCCAGGCCTTAAATTTGGCAGAAGCAATTGGGTCTGGGTAGGGTAGGACCTGAACGTCGTGGGAATGGGTAGGGCCTGAACGTCGTGGGAATGGGTAGGACCTGAACGTCATGGGAATGGGTAGGGCCTGAACGTCGTGGGAATGGGTAGGGCCTGAACGTCGTGGGAATGGGTAGGGCCTGAACGTCGTGGGAATGGGTAGGGCCTGAACGTCGTGGGAATGGGTAGGGCCTGAACGTTGTGGGAATGGGTAGGGCCTGAACGTCGTGGGAATGGGTAGGGCCTGAACGTCGTGGGAATGGGTAGGGCCTGAACGTCGTGGGAATGGGTAGGACCTGAACGTCGTGGGAATGGGTAGGGCCTGAACGTCGTGGGAATGGGTAGGGCCTGAACGTCGTGGGAATGGGTAGGGCCTGAACGTCGTGGGAATGGGTAGGGCCTGAACGTCGTGGGAATGGGTAGGGCCTGAACGTCGTGGGAATGGGTAGGGCCTGAACGTCGTGGGAATGGGTAGGGCCTGAACGTTGTGGGAATGGGTAGGGCCTGAACGTTGTGGGAATGGGTAGGGCCTGAACGTTGTGGGAATGGGTAGGGCCTGAACGTCGTGGGAATGGGTAGGGCCTGAACGTTGTGGGAATGGGTAGGGCTTGGGCTTAAAATTCATGCAAGACTCAAATTCTGGAGCGGCGCCTGAGACAGTGTTTTCCACCACCATCAACAAAACACCAATTGATGGAATTTCTCATGAAAGAATGGTATCTCATCCCTCCAATAGAGTTACAGATACTTGTAGAATCTTTGCCAAGGTGCATTGAAACTGTTTTGGCTCGTGGTGGCCCAACGGCCTATTAAGACACTTTATTTTAGTGTTTCCTTTATTTTGGCAGTTACCTGTATTTTATAACGAAAACGGAAGAGCAGAATATTGGTGTGCAAAGTAGATATTGTTATAGCAGACCAACCAAAGGCCTAAAACTAAGAGCCAAATTAGGGCCTTTTAACCCGTTGTTGGCCAATAAACATGAGTTTATTGAATCGCTGCTTTGAGTTGCTTTTCAAAGTTGCATTTCCTCTGACAATGTCATCAGGAAATGAATGATTATAATTAGGCATAGAGTTTACTGAGGACAGGCCTTTAACTGTAAATACCTATAGGCTTACTGTTCCATACGGACAAGTTGAGGCCCATTCCTTCAAACTGCCACACAGATTTCTCATTTTCATACAAGCTCATGTTTCAGGAAATGTGATGATGGATCCATTTTCATTTGAGATACTGTAGCCTATGTATCTTCAACATGGTAGAGCTGTATTTGATGAATACTTAACCATGTAATAAGTCATAACATTTTATTATAATATAAAAATGACGTTGGCCATAATACAGAAGCTGTCTTCGGTGATTATAGTCAGCATACAAATGTCACTGTTACGAGAGCCTTATTTTCCCTGTCTGACTGCATTACACACAATAGTTCTGTAATACAAATAAATGTCATGCAGTCAAGATATACACAGGCAATGTTGACTAATCAAGTAGAAAATAATGTTAACACGCTCAAAGATGTTGGTAATATGTTCTCTACACAATGTTAATGTCATTTACAAGAGCTACTGCAGTTGAATGGTCATATCTAATTAACTTGAAATGGGACACATCCAAAGACATAGAAACATGTTTTCCATAGGTAATATAGTCTAACTCTATATTTATTCTGAAATCAAACTTAAAAAATGTACACACTACTTGAAGTTAGTTACAGAAACACATTTAAATGCATACAGCAGTATTTCAATGTAACACATGTTGTGTTACAGTAAGGTTTAGCATGTGTCAAATACAACAGGTGTAAACCTTACCGGGAATAGCTTAGTTACAAATCCGTAAAAAAAACTTAACCAACAATGCAGTTCAATAAAAAGAGTTCAGAAAATATTTACTAAATAAAATAAAGTAAAAAATATAAAATAAAATACAAAGCAACACAATAAAATAACAACAACGAGGCTATATACAGGGGGTGCCGGTGCAGAGTCAATGTACAGGGGTACAGGTTAGTCAAAGTAATTTGTGCATGTAGGTAGGGGTAAAGTGGCTTGCAGAGTGAATCTTAGCTCTCCTGGTGGACTCCTCAGCCTTCCTCTTTGTCCTCAGTGACGAGGAACGCCAAAATCTCAAAGGCTTCGCAGACTCTCTTGTTGAGTACACCACGAAGAGAGTCTTGGTGGCAGATCCCTGTGATCCGCTTCATCCTCTTCCTAGCCTGCTTCCTGTCCCATCTCTGTCTGAATCTGGTAGGCCTTTTTGAAGTATGTCACAGCGCCATCCTGGTGTTTCTTCTTGTAGAACAAAAACAGGCCGAAGCCAGAGTAGCAGCGCTGCTTTTCTGAGTCACTGCGGGAATCATCCTCTAACAGGACAGTGAACATCATCGGAAGTTGCTTTATGGCCTACATACAACATGCAAGTAGGGGCATTTTCAGTAGGGGCACTTTGAATAATCTGTCTTCAGATGGTGATAGTCAGCACTACAAAATCTGTCACCAGAGCCATGGCCTACCCCTTAATATACAGCTGTCACAGGCCGGCTCATAGCCTGTGGCAAAAAATGAGGGGACACGAACAACAGGTATAGCCCAATCAAAAAGGTTCATTATAAACCAAAAACGATTAACTTTAAACAACGAAAAAGGAATGAGGTGTGAAAGTATCATAGGGTGTATGTAAAGGGTGTATGTAAAGGGTGTATGTAAAGTGCAGGGATGTGTGAATCTGTGTGTGTGAATGACTGAGTGAAAACTTGTAAAACTACAAAGGAACAAACAAAACAGGATCATACCTGGAGGAGCAGAGAGAGAGAGACAAGAGTGGTTAGTGAAGCAGTTTAAATACCCTGAGCCCAGGTGGCTCCAATCACTATTGACCCTCATCTGCCTGCAGGAGGAACCGCCCCTGCAATGCAGAGGAAGGGCCGTGACACCGCCTACTCACTACACATACTAATATCTGTCATGAAATATGTTTTATTTAGTTAAGAAATGTATCTTTAAAGGTGAACAATGTCAAAAATATTATTGTCTTATTGTTCCTTTTCGACTAAATGAAAGGTCAACTCACTGTCAAACTTGCAGCGACTACCCTCCAAACGTCTGGCAAAGTGCCAGCATGGAAATACTTAGAGGGAACAATAAGAAGATTTAATATTTGGCCTTTATGTTGGTTTTTGGAGCAAAGTAGAAAGAAGCACGTTAACAAGCTCAAAGATCATCACGTTTATGGCTGTATGTTTTATTATCTCTTTCACAATGTTAATGCCAGTTACAAGAGCAACAGCAGTTGAACAGTCGGTGAAGATATCTAATCAACTACCTGAAAGGTGACACATCCAAAGACATAAAAACATGTTTTCCTAAAGTAATACATTCTAATTCAAAAAAAGAAATGTTGCAATTTAACACAAAAAAATTGAACATAAGAAAAATGCACGCAACTTGAAGTTACTGTTACACTTTATGATTAAAACCATTTAAAATGCATGTAGCAGTACTCCAATAAGCCATGTGTTGTGTAACAATATGTGTATTTCTCAGCACCAGTATATCTTACAAGACTCTTTTCGATGTTAGGAGAAAGACCAAGGTCAAGGGTTGAAATGGGGACCTTTTTTTATCCTCTTGTCTTATCCCAACATGGAGTTAAAAGCCATCAAACACACTCTGTCCACTTGTGACAACCAGTCCCATTGCGGGTTTGGATGTCACACAGTATGGGGTTGGTTGTCACAATATTTGCTTGTAGCTTATTCCTTTACTTGATCGAACAATATTTCTAACAAAATTCAGCATTTTATGCCGTGAGGATAACACACGTCATTTTCAGTGAATTTGTGTGTGTGTGTGTGTGTGTGCTTGCACATGCGTGTGTGGGTGTGTGACATAAAACATTTGTGTTTGAGAGAAAAGCAACGAAGGGAGCTCTTTATATCACAAGAACAAAATAGCTTGCAATTTATTGTATACCGGGGGTGGCAATGTTGAAAGTGACAACCAACCCCGTATTCCATGTGACAACCATCCCCAACTACACCACCCCCCAATGCTAATTAAGATGTTAGTTACCACATGGCTTGACCTAGGAATTTAAATATCTCTCCCTTTCCTTTTTTCAACAAACATCATTGTTCATGGATACTCTGATAATTCAAACATTTACAAAGAAAATGTCATACATTTAAAAAAAAACTTTTACCTATGAAAAACACATTCATCTCACCACAATGTTTTGTCATGTTGACATAAATTGACCAGGTGGATGAGTTCTTTCAAATTCATACATTTTAACCTTCCAATTATTACACAGCGCCATTTCAATTGGGAGTAATTAGCACTGTGACAACCATCACCGGTGTCCCCTATATCATATCAGTTTCATTCCTTTGCCTAGGGCATCTGTAAGGTCATCTGTGTCTGAAGAGTGCACCTCGACTCTCCTTGGCTCTTCAGCATTTCTGCCTTTTTTGTCTTCAATTGCGAGGAATTCCAAAATCTCAGAGGCATCACCAACTGTCTTCTTTTTAGTCTGACACCACTCTGCTATCTGCATCAGTATCTTCCTAGCCTTATTCCTGTGCCAACTCTCAATCGGAATCTGGTAGCCCTTTTTGAACTGGGTCACAGCACCATACACGTCTTTCTTAGCGTAGTACAGAAACCGTCCGAAACAGGAGTGGCATTGCTGCTTGTCTGAGTCACTAAGGGACTCATCTTTCAGCAGGTTGGTGAAGATCTTCATCGCCTCCTCCAGCTGGTAGTTGTCTCCGTAAGCCTCAGCCAGGTTCAATCTGAATTGGATGTTGGATGGCTTCAGTTCCACAGCTCTGGAGAAGTGATGGATGCAGAGCTCTCTCTTCTCTTTTATCTGGCGTGCGTTTATCCAACTCCCTTCCCTCTTCTGCTCAGACATCTGGTGGAACTGCTGTTTGTGACACAGGCCGATTTGGTAATGCATGAAGGGGGAGTTTACAGACAGTTCGACAGCTTCCTCCAAAACCTCCAGGGTCTCATTGATGTCCGCATGCCTGAAATACTCGGCCAAGTAATATGTGACATGAGGCACGTCAGGAGACAGTCTGAGGGCCTCTTTGATGAGTTTCATGGACTCATGTCGACTTTGGTTTTGAAGCTGCACAGCTAGTAGGACCATGATTTCAGTGTTATCGGGCTCTAAGGATAAGGCTTTCCTTAGCTGAGTAGCACCTTCAGTATGCGCCAACCTCTCTGTTCCATCCATGGCTAATCCCTCCAACCTGTACAGGATCATGGCATAGCCCACGTTGAAGGATGCATTGTCTGGTTCTCCCTTAAGAGCTTTCTGAAAGCTCTCCTTTGCCCCCAAATAAAATAGCCCCCCAAGCCTTAGAAAACTCCAAGCCTTCTCACCATGTATTGAAGGTAAGCTGCCTTGAATAGCAGTCGTAACACCCTTATTGATGTTTTCCAGCTTTCCAATGTAGGCATCCACATCATTCATGTTCCCTGAGTGATAGTGAACCCATGCAAAGTTAGCATAGGTTACCAGTAACTCTGTATCATCCTGTCTATTCTTCAATGCACTCTCAGCCTTGTGGAGATACTCAAGAGCACTAACATTGTTTTCCTCCAGGTGGCTCAGAAAGGCTAGTAAGTTGAAATATGTGGCATGGTTCAGAGTGCTGAACTTCATGATGCGATACAGGAGTTTTTCAGGGAGGCTGTCCCGGTCCTTGATGTCATCCTTTTCTATTCCCCATGTAAAGTGACACTCAAGTGCTTTCAGCTTCACTTCCATATCTGTTGTGACAGAAGCGCTATGAGAAAAAAATAAAAATACCCATTAGTATTTGTTATTATAATATTATTATTAGCCCATCATTGTTGTCGTTGTTATCAGCCATCATCATCCTCATCATCATCACAACAGCATGGACAGTACCAGTCAAAGGTTTGGAACACCTACTCATTTAGGGGTTTTTCTTTATTTTTTTAACTATTTTCTACATTGTAGAATAATAGTGAAGACATCACAACTATGAAATAAAATGTATGGGATTATGTATTAACCAAAAAAGTGTTAAACAAATCAAAATAAATGTTACATTTGTGGTTCTTCAAATAGCCACCCTTTGCTTTGATGACAGCACTGCACACTCTTGGCATTCTCTCAACCAGCTTCACCTGGAATGCTTTTCCAAAAGTCTTTAAGGAGTTCCCACATATGCTGAGCACTCTTTGGCAGTTGATGTTGAGATATGTCTGTTGCTTGAATAATAATAATATAATAATAATAATATATGCCATTTAGCAGACGCTTTTATCCAAAGCGACTTACAGTCATGTGTGCATACATTCTACGTATGGGTGGTCCCGGGAATCGAACCCACTACCCTGGCATTACAAGCGCCATGCTCTACCAACTGAGCTACAGAAGGACCACTGTGATGCATTTATTTGGGCTGCTTTTTCTGTGGCTGGTAAATCTAATGAATATATCCTCTACAGAAGAGGTAACTCTGAGTCTTCCATTCCTGTGGCGGTCGTCATGAGAGACAGTTTCATCATAGCGCTTGATGGTTTTTCGACTGCACTTGAAGAAGCTTTAAAAGTTATTTAAATTGTCCGTATTGACTGACCTAATATGGACTTGGTATTTTACCAAATGGGGCTATCTTCTGTACACCACCCCTACCTTGTTACAACACAACTGATTGGCTCAAACGCATTAAGAAAGAAAGAAATTCCAGAAATTAACAAGGCACACCTGTTAATTGAAATTCATTCCAGGTGACTACCTCATGATGCTCGTTGAGAGAATGTCAAGAGTGTGCAAAGCTCTCATCAAGGCAAAGGGTGGCTACTTTGAAGAATCTCAAATATAATATATATTGTTTTACACTGTTTGGTTACTACATGATTCCATATGTGTTATTTTATAGTTTGATGTAGTAAATAGTAAAAATAAAGAAAAACCCTGGAATGAGTAGGTGTGTCCAAACTTTTGACTGGTACTGTATATCTTTAAAAAATATATATATTTCTTATTATTTTCTCCTAACCTTACCACTCTCCCATAATTGGAGTAAACTAATGGACGACAACACATAGGTTTCTACTTCCAGCTTATACGTACTTTATACACTTTACAGACACAATATATTTTACAATAATGATATTTTGTTTGTTTTTCTTCATCTACCCTCAACCCCTCCAAATCAAAATCAAATCAAATCAAATCTAATTGTATTTGTCACATACACATGGTTAGCAGATGTTAATGCGAGTGTAGCGAAATGCTTGTGCTTCTAGTTCCGACGATGCAGTAACAAACAACAAGTAATCTAACTAACAATTCCTAAACTACTGTCTTATACACAGTGTAAGGGGATAAAGAATATGTACATAAGGATATATGAATGAGTGATGGTACAGAGCAGCATAGGCAAGATACAGTAGATGGTATCGAGTACAGTATATACATATGAGATGAGTATGTAAACAAAGTGGCATAGTTAAAGTGGCTAGTGATACATGTATTACATAAGGATGCAGTCGATGATATAGAGTACAGTATATACGTATGCATATGAGATGAATAATGTAGGGTAAGTAACATTATATAGGGTAGCATTGTTTAAAGTGGCTAGTGATATATTTACATAATTTCCCATCAATTCCCATTATTAAAGTGGCTGGAGTTGAGTCAGTGTCAGTGTGTTGGCAGCAGCCACTCAATGTTAGTGGTGGCTGTTTAACAGTCTGATGGCCTTGAGATAGAAGCTGTTTTTCAGTCTCTCGGTCCCAGCTTTGATGCACCTGTACTGACGTCGCCTTCTGGATGATAGCGGGGTGAACAGGCAGTGGCTCGGGTGGTTGATGTCCTTGATGATCTTTATGGCCTTCCTGTAACATCGGGTGGTGTAGGTGTCCTGGAGGGCAGGTAGTTTGCCCCCGGTCATGCGTATTGCAGACCTCAGTACCCTCTGGAGAGCCTTACGGTTGAGGGCGGAGCAGTTGCCGTACCAGGCGGTGATACAGCCCGCCAGGATGCTCTCGATTGTGCATCTGTAGAAGTTTGTGAGTGCTTTTGGTGACAAGCCAAATTTCTTCAGCCTCCTGAGGTTGAAGAGGCGCTGCTGCGCCTTCTTCACGATGCTGATTCAGTTTCACGCGAATGCTGCCATCAATCCACGGTTTCTGGTTAGGGAATGTTTTAATCGTTGCTATGGGAACGACATCTTCAACGCACGTTCTAATGAACTCGCACACCAAATCAGCGTATTCGTCAATGTTGTTATCTGACGCAATACGAAACATATCCTAGTCCACGTGATGGAAGCAGTCTTGGAGTGTGGAGTCAGCTTGGTCGGACCAGCGTTGGACAGACCTCAGCGTGGGAGCATCTTGTTTTAGTTTCTGTCTGTAGGCAGGGATCAACAAAATGGAGTCGTGGTCAGCTTTTCCGAAAAGGGGGCGGGGCAGGGCCTTATATGCGTCGCGGAAGTTAGAGTAACAATGATCCAAGGTTTTTCCACCCCTGGTTGCGCAATCGATATGCTGATAAAATTTAGGGAGTCTTGTTTTCAGATTAGCCTTGTTAAAATCCCCAGCTACAATGAATGCAGCCTCCGGATAAATGGTTTCCAGTTTGCAAAGAGTTAAATAAAGTTCGTTCAGAGCCATCGATGTGTCTGCTTGGGGGGGGGGATATATACGGCTGTGATTATAATCGAAGAGAATTCTCTTGGTAGATAATGCGGTCTACATTTTATTGTGAGGAATTCTAAATCAGGTGAACAGAAGGATTTGAGTTCCTGTATGTTTCTTTCATCACACCATGTCTCATCAGCCATAAGGCATACGCCCCCGCCCCTCTTCTTACCAGAAAGGTGTTTGTTTCTGTCGGCGGGATGCGTGGAGAAAACCGTTGGCTGCACCGCCTCGGATAGCGTCTCTCCAGTGAGCCATGTTTCCGTGAAGCACAGAACGTTACAGTCTCTGATGTCTCTCTGGAATGCTACCCTTGCTCGGATTTCATCAACCTTGTTGTCAAGAGACTGGACATTGGCAAGAAGAATGCTAGGGAGTGGTGCACGGTGTGCCCGTCTCCTGAGTCTGACCAGAAGACCGCCTCGTTTCCCTCTTTTTCGGGGGGTCGTTTTTTTGGGTCGCTGCATGCGATCCATTCCATTGTCCTGTTTGTAAGGCAGAACACAGGATCCGTGTCGCGAAAAACATATTCTTGGTCGTACTGATGGTGAGTTGACGCTGATCTTATATTCAGTAGTTCTTCTCGACTGTATGTAATGAAACCTAAGATGACCTGGGTACAAATGTAAGAAATAACACGTAAAAAAACAAAAAACTGCATAGTTTCCTAGGAACGCGAAGCGAGGCGGCCATCTCTGTCGGCGCTGTCTCAAGTATCTCTGAAGACCATCCAGTTAGATTTTTATTTGCCATATATTTTTAACTGTGCTGTCTCACAAAAGATCTGAACCTATGTACATTTTATGGACACAGTATATTTTACAATAGTTATCGAGGAGTTGTGTTTTCTTTTGGGGATTGGTTCACCATGCTTACTTTCCAACATGTTTGAGTGTTGATTATATTGGTAATATTGGTCGACACATTTCTCTAGCCTTACAATTTGTCTTGTGTTATCCAGATGGAAGGTTATTGCACACGAGTAGGTGGATTGAAGTGTTAATATTTAGTCATATATACAAATATTGAATATTCTGTTTTTATCTTGAGACGTTCTGCAGCAAAGTGTTCAGTCCACCATAACTCCACTCTCTCTTTCTCACTCATAACACAACAACATTGTTTATTATTGTGTTATATTAAGTACATTAGAGAGAGAGATTATGTATGTGCATGTCATTCAAATATGTTATAATTTTTGTAAAATTCTTACCTCATTTTACAGTCAATGGCAGAGAAGGAATGCAACAGTATTGAGATAATAACACTCAGAAACACTACCCACATCCTGTGAAATCAAAGATTTTCATTTAGCAGAAAGGAAAACGAAACTGATACGTGCTTGCCATATAGAGTGGGGAGAACAAGTATTTGATACACTGACGATTTTCCAGGTTGTCCTACTTACAAAGCATGTAGAGGTCTGTAATCTGTATCATAGGTACACTTCAACTGTGAGAGACGGAATCTAAAACAAAAATCCAGAAAATGACATTGTATGATTTTTAAGTCATTCATTTGCATTTTATTTCATGACATAAGTATTTGATCACCTACCAACCAGTAAGAATTCCGGCTCTCACAGACCTGTTACTTTTTCTTTAAGAAGCCCTCCTGTTCTCCACTCATTACCTGTATTAACTGCATCTGTTTGAACTCATGGATTAAAATCCTGCAGCGCACGCAAGGTCCCCCTGCTCAAGCCAGCGCATGGCCAGGCCCGTCTGAAGTTTGCCAATGATCATCGAAGTTTGCCAATGACCTCTGGAGAGCCCTGCGGTTGCGGGCGGTGCAGTTCCCGTACCAGACGGTGATACAGCCCGACAAGATGCTCTCAATTGTGCATCTGTAGAAGTTTGTGAGGGTTTTAGGTGCCAAGCCAAATTTCTTTAGCCTCCTGAGGTTGAAGAGATGCTGTTGTGCCTTCTTCACCACACTATCTGTGTTGGTGGACCATTTCAGTTTATCAGTGATATGTACGCTGAGGAACTTGAAGATTTCCACCTTCTCCACTGCCATCCCATCGATGTGGACACGGGGTTGCTCCCTCTGCCTTTTCCTGAAGTCCACAATCTACTCTTTTGTTTTGTTGATGTTGGGTGAGAGGTTATTTTCCTGGCACCACACTCCCAGGGCCCTAACCTCCTCCCTGTAGGCTGTCTCATCATTGTTGGTAATCAGGCCTTCTACTGTTGTGTTGTCTGCAAACTTAATGATTGAGTTGGAGGGAGTACAGGAGGGGGCTGAGCACGCATCCTTGTGGGGCCCCAGTGTTGAGTATCAGCGAAGTGGAGGTGTTTTTTTCCTACCTTCACCCCCTGGTGGTGGCCCAGCAGGAAGTCAAGGACCCAGTTGCACAGGGCGGTGTTCAGACCCAGGGTCTTAAGATTAATGATGAGCTTGGAGGGTACTATGGTGTTGAATGCTGAGCAATAGTCAATGAACAGCATTCTTACATAGGTGTTCCTCATGTCCAGATGGGATAGGTCAGCGTGCATTGTGATTGCATCATCTGTGGATCTATTGGGGCGGTAAGCAAACTGAAGTGGATCTAGGGTGTCAGGCCGGGCTCTGTCTGGTCCACTCAAAGACATTCAGAGACTTGTCCCAAAGCCACTCCTGCGTTGTCTTGGCTGTGTGCTTATGGTCGTTGTGCTGTTGGATGGGGAAACTTTGCCCCTGTCTGAGATCTTGAGCGCTCTGGAGTAGGTTTTCATCAAGGATCTCAATTTACTTTGCTCCGTTCATCTTTCCCTCGATCCTGACTAGTCTCCCAGTCCCTGCCGCTGAAAAACATCCACACAGCATTATGATGCTGCCATCACCATGCTTCACCGTAAGGATGATGTCAGGTTTCCTCCAGACATGACGCTTGGCATTCAGGCAAAATAGTTCAATCTTGGTTTCATCAGATCAGAAAATCTTGTTTCTCATGGTCTGAGAGTCCTTTAGGTTCCTTTTGGCAAACTAAAAGCGGGCTGTCATGTGCCTTTACTGAGGAGTGGCTTCCGTCTGGCATCTCTACCATAAAGGACTGATTGGTCGAGTGCTGCAGAGATGGTAGTCCTTCTGGAAGGTTCTCCCATCTTTACAGAGGAACTCTGAAAGGCCGCTCTCCCCTGTTTGGCTGGACAGCCAGCTCAGGGAAGACTCTTGGTGGATCCAAACTTCTTCCATTTAAGAATGATGGAGGCCATTGTGTTGTTGGGGACCTTCAGTGCTGCAGACATTTTTTGGTACCCTTCCCCAGATCTGTAACTTGACACAATCCTGTCTCGGGGGTCTACAGACAATTCCTTCAACCTCATGGCTTGGTTTTTGCTCTGACATGCACTGTCAACTTTGGGACCATGTCCAATCAACTGAATTTACCACAGGTTGACTCCAATCAAGTTGTAGAAACATCTCAAGGATGATCATTGGAAACAGAATGCACCTGAGCTCAATTTCGGGTCTCATAGCAATGGGTCTGAATACTTACACTACCGGTCAAACATTTTGGAACACCTACTCATTCAGGGGTTTTTCTTTATTTTTTACTATTTTCTACATTGTAGTATAATAGTGAAGACATCACAACTATGAAATAACATGTATTGGTTTAAGTATTAACCAAAAAAGTGTTAAACAAATGAAAATAAATGTTATATTTGTGGTTCTTCAAATAGCCACCCTTTGCTTTGATGAGTTTTGCACACTCTTGGCATTCTCTCAACCAGCTTCACCTGGAATGCTTTCCCAACAGTCTTGAAGGAGTTCCCACATATGCTGAGCACTCTTTGGCAGTTGATGTCGAGATATGTCTGTTGCTTGAACTCTGTGATCCATTTATTTGGGCTGCTTTTTCTGTGGCTGGTAAATCTAATGAATATATCCTCTGCAGAAGAGGTAACTCTGAGTCTTCCATTTCTGTGGCGGTCATCATGAGAGACAGTTTCATCATAGTGCTTGATGGTTTTTCGACTGCACTTGAAGAAGCTTTTAAAAGTTATTGAAATTGTCCGTATTGACTAACCTTCATGTCTTAAGGTAATGATGGACCGTCGTTTCTCTTTGCTTATTTTTGCAGTTCTTGCCATAATATGGACTTGGTATTTTACCAAATGGTGCTATCTTCTGTATACCACCCCTACCTTGTTACAACACAACTGATTGGCTCAAACGCATCAAGAAATAAAGAAATTCCAGAAATTAACAAGGCACACCTGTTAATTGAAATTCATTCCAGGTGACTACCTCATGATGCTCGTTGAGAGAATGTCAAGAGTGTGCAAAGCTCTCATCAAGGCAAAGGGTGGCTACTTTGAAGAATCTCAAATATAATATATTGTTTTACACTGTTTGGTTACTACATGATTCCATATGTGTTATTTTATAGTTTGATGTAGTAAATAGTAAAAATAAAGAAAAACCCTGGAATGAGTAGGTGTGTCCAAACTTTTGACTGGTACTGTATATCTTTAAAAAAATATATATATTTCTTTATTATTTTCCCCTAACCTTACAACTCTCCCATAATTGGAGAAAACTAATGGACGACAACACATAGGTTTCTACTTCCAGCTTATACGTACTTTATACACTTTACAGACACAATATATTTTACAATAATTATCTTTTGTTTGTTTTTCTTCATCTACCCTCAACCCCTCCGATCTATCTCTGAAGACCATCCAGTTAGATTTTTATTTGCCATATATTTTTAATTGTGCTGTTTCACAAAAGATCTGAACCTATGTACATTTTATGGACACAGTATATTTTACAATAGTTATCGAGGAGTTGTGTTTTCTTTTGGGGATTGGTTCACCATACTTACTTTCCAACATGTTTGAGTGTTGATTATATTGGTAATATTGGTCGACACATTTCTCTAGACTTACAATTTGTTTAGTGTTATTCAGATGGAAGGTTATTGCACACGAGTAGGTGGATTGAAGTGTTAATATTTAGGCAAATTTACAAATATTGAATATTCCGTTTTTATCTTGAGACATTCTGCAGCAAAATGTTCAGTCCACCATAACTCCACTCTCTCTTTCTCACTCATAACACAACAACATTGTTTATTATTGTGTTATATTAAGTACATTAGAGAGAGAGATTATGTACGTGCATGTCATTCAAATATGTTATAATTGTGTACAATTCTTACCTCATTTTATAGTCAATGGCAGAGAAGATAGGCTACAGTATTGAGATAATAAACCTCAGAAACACTACCCACATCCTGTTATATCAAAGCTTTTCATTTAGCAGAAAGGAAAACTAAACTGATAAGTGCTTGCCATATACAGTGGGGAGAACAAGTATTTAATACACTGACAATTTTTTAGGTTTTCCTACTTACAAAGCATGTAGAGGTCTGTAATTTTTATCACAGTTACACTTTAACTGTGAGAGACGGAATCTAAAACAAAATCCAGAAAATGACATTGTATGATTTTTAAGTAATTAATTTGCTTTTTATTGCATGACATAAGTATTTGACACATCAGAAAAGCAGAACTTAATATTTGGTACAGAAACCTTTGTTTGCAATTACAGAGATCATACGTTTCCTGTAGTTCTTGACCAGGTTTGCACACACTGCAGCAGGGATTTTGGCCCACTCCTCCATACAGACCTTCCCCAGATTCTTCAGGTTTCAGAGCTATTGCTGGGTAATACGGACTTTCAGCTCCCTCCAAAGATTTTCTATTGGGTTCAGGTCTGGAGACTGGCTAGGCCACTCCAGGACCTTGAGATGCTTCTTACGGAGCCACTCCTTAGTTGCCCTGGCTGTGTGTTATGGGTTGCTGTCATACTGGAAGACCCAGCCACGACCCATCTTCAATGCTCTTACTGAGGGAAGGAGGATGTTGGCCAAGATCTCGCGATACATGGCCCCATCCATCCTCCACTCAATACGGTGCAGTCATCCTGTCCCCTTTACAGAAAAGCATCCCCAAAGATGGATGTTTTCACCTCCATGCTTCCCGGTTGGGATGGTGTCCTTGGGGTTGTACTCATCCTTCTTCTTCCTCCAAACACGGCAAGTGTAGTTTAGACCAAAAAGCTTTATTTTGTCTCATCAGACCACATGACATTCTCCCATTCCTCCTCTGGGTCATCCAGATGGTCATTGGCAAACTTCAGACAGGCCTGGACACAAAACAAGGGCGGGACAACCTACTATATATAAGGACGCTAATTAAACTAAAATACACACAGGTGAAACTAATAAGACAAAACCAACAGACAAACGAAAAAGGGATCGGTAGTGGCTAGTAGGACGGTGACGACGACCGCCGAGCACCACCCGAACAGGCAGGGGAGCCAACTTCGGCGGAAGTCGTGACAGACATAAAGGTTTTCTGTGATTGTATTGACCAGGTCCTGAACTCAGTAAGGGAATTTCCAATGCTGTAGGCTAACTTAAAAGACGTATATATTATGCTGATATTTTGTATCTTTTGTGATATATTGAGTATTTTGGGGTGTCTTATGCCTAGAATTAACCAAGGAGGTTGTGGGGTTAATTTGGTTCCTATTCTGAAAGTTTGATAAATTGTGCATAATGACATGTATATTTAATTGTGCAAAAAATGTAGTTAGGGTGTCAGACTCATATACTGTATTTCAATGCAAATTCAGGGGCACTTTGGAGCACTCTCTGGCACTGGCCAGGATGAGGAGCCATCTACCTCCTCAGCCACACAGGCCTATTCAGAAATGATCTTGGCGCCTCAGGATGATGAGCCACCACCTCCTCAGCCACACAGGCCTCTTCACAAATGTTGTCTGAGCCGGAGGATGAGGATGAAGACCCATTTACTTCCACTTCTCACCAGCAGGATTCTTCAGGTGTGTTTGTGTACATGTGCACATTTGTGTGGGGACACGCACATGTGTTTTTGTGTGCATCCCTGCATAACATAAACAAAATAAATAATTTCCCTTTTTGCAAAGTTTTAAGTTTCCATATTGTAGGTAACAATGATGATGTTATTATTACTGGGTATGTATGTGGGATGTTCCACCACTATAAATGCTGTGAATAACGTGTGTAATCTTATGCCCATGTGCTCTCTGTTAGAAATGCCTGTAGCAGCATCCTCACCAAATCCTGCTGCTGAGGATGAACCACTGTCTACAGACCCTGCTGACTGGCCTGAAGTTCTGACTGACAGAATCCGGACACAACTAGTTTGCAGAGGACCAAGTGAGGTACCACCTAACTTTGTTTTCCCACGGAATGAGAGGGATGTAAGAAGAAAGACCTTGAAGTTGGTTGGTGTATTCTGAAAGAAACAACAGCTTCTTCTGCTTCTGCTGCAAACTCTTTTCTAAGAAGAAAATGTATTAAGCAAACCCAGGACTGACAGACTGGAAACATGCAAGTTCTTTGCTGACTTCACACGACACCAGTCCAGAACACCGAAACTGCATGAAAACATGGAAAGAACTGGCAATAAGCAGCAAAAAAAGGGAAACAATTGATAAGCATGAGATGGCACTCATAGAGGCTGAGAGGATAAGATGGAGAGAGGTGTTACTTGCAAGTATATATTCGTATTAGAAAATACAAAATAAAAGTATTCTAAATAAACTCTTACAAAATAGGCTACATGAAATCTAGTTCGGGCCAGTGAAATACAAATGACAAAATAGGTATGGAAAATATTGAAATATCAAATACATGTAACATAAATACTACCTGTTGTTGACACTAGTGACCTGCACTGTAAATCTGCAACAGTTTACTAACCACTGTGCTTCCAGTAATGCACTGTAAATTCTAGAAATACAGCATGGTACTCGAGTAAGGTGTTCCAGTTATATGTTATACATTTTTGTTACAGTAAAGGTCCTGTAAATCTACAGTAATTTACTGGCTTCTGTGCTGCAAGAAATGTACTGTACATTTACAGTAATATACTGGCTACTGAGTGGCTGAAATGTTTTAGAGTGTAGGCATCCACATCATTCATGTTCCCTGAGTGATAGTGAACCCATGCAAAGTTAGCATAGGTCACCAGTAACTCTGTATCATCCTGTCTATTCTTCAATGCACTCTCAGCCTTGTGGAGATACTCAAGAGCACTAACATTGTTTTCCTCCAGGTGGCTCAGAAAGGCTAGTAAGTTGAAATATGTGGCATGGTTCGAAGTGCAGATCTTCCTGATGCGATACAGGAGTTTTTCAGGAAGGCTGTCCAGTTCCTTAATGTCAGCCTTCCTTATGCCCCAAGTGAAGTGACACTCAAGTGCTTTCAGCTTGACTTACATATCTACCTTGAAAAATACAATTATTACCATCCAGCATTTGAACTGTTGTTGGCACTTCCTCCTCCCAAGGTGTCGGACCATAAAGCAGAGTGTCACATAATCCCATTTGATCCCAAGGTAGTCAGGTCAATCAACACCCTCTCCCCTGAGTCCTGACAGGCACTATCTACCTCCTCTCTAGGCTTTCACATACTTACACTAATGCCTAGCTCCCTCTACTGCCCCAGCATTCATATTGCACTAGCAATATCAAAGTTGCTGTGTGTTTATTACTGTTTCATGTCAAGTCGATCATACAAATAAAAGGTATTATTAGCAGTACTAAATTACAAAAGCGGTATAGGCTAAATAAATCATGATTTTAAGGAGAAATATCACAGGTGATGCCAAAGTGTGCCTTCAGTTAATTGATGAAATACAATTCAAATGTAACATATATATTTATATCGCATCAAGAGATCCTGTTTGTATTTCAGAGTCAAATTCTTAATCCAATACCTCATCTTGTTGAAGAGAGCCAGTTGTTTTCTTATGTTGCCCACACTGAAGGAAAAGCAGCCAACATGTGCTCACCATATGTGGGAACTCCTTCAAGACTGTTGGAAAAGCATTCCAGGTGAAGCTGGTTGAGAGAATGCCAAGAGTGTGCAAAGATGTCATCAAGGTATAGGATGGCTACTTTGAAGAATCTCAAATGTAAAATATATTTTGATTTGTTTAACACGTTTTTGGTTACTACATGATTCCATATGTGTTATTTCATAGTTTTGATGTCTTTACTATTATTCTACAATGTAGAAAATAGTAAAAATAAAGAAATGAGTAGGTGTGTCCAAACTTTTGACTGGTACTGTATATATATTTTTGTGCTAAACAGGTGGGGGTCAAAACTGCCCCACCTGCCCTGAATTATGGGTCGCCACCGGTCCTGTAGTTTATTTATGATCATGTTTTCATTATAGGCCTATTGTTTGCACGCAGCCTATGGCCTTTTATGCCCAGCAATAACTGACCCTTGGAGATTTAAATATTATGAATTCAATTGAATTGAACCCACGCATTAAATCAGATCAAATGTAATTTGTCACATATGCCGAATACAGGTGTACAGTGAAATCACCTTACAGTGAAATATGTTTAGTCCCAGGGTTCTTAGCTTAGTGATGAGCTTTGAGGGCAATATTATGTTGAACTGTTGAGCTGTAGTCAATGAACAGCAATCTGATGTAGGTGTTCCTTTTGTCCAGGTGGGTAAGGGGAGTGTGGAGTGCAATAGAGATTGCATCATCTGTGGTTCTATTGGAGGCAGAGTGGGTTGAAAATGTCCGAAGTGAGCCCACGACCAGGCCTTCGCCACACCCCTAAACACACATGGGTCAAAACAACAATAATGACTCTTCCTCTAGCTTCAATATATTTACTCCTATAGTCTCTCTCTCTCTCTCTCTCACACACGCACACACACACACACACACACACACACACACACACACACACACACACACACACACACACACACACACACACACACACACACACACACACACACACACACACACACACACACACACACACACACACACACTCACCCGAAGCCCAGCTGTTGACAGACCATCTCTGCATCCCTGTCGTCCCATTGGTCATCGCAGACAGACCCCCACCTACCACTGTGGAACACCTCAACACGCCCCTCAAAGTATTCTTCTACTCCAACCAATCATAGAGGAAGACCACTGCCTGGGGGAGGATACAACAGCACAATATGGATGCTGAGTAGGGGCACAGGGTACGCACTGTGTTTCCTTCTCTCTAGCTTCCTACTGACCTTCTGGTGGAGCACACACAACTCCCGCCTCATTTCCATGGCTACAGTCCCCGGTAACAAATGTCCTGCTCTGGCATTGGCTGACGGAGCTCTCATCACCACGGCAACTCAGCCGCTCGTAATGGAAGAGGCCGGAGCCCGAGCCGAACCTGGACTGCTCCAAAGCAGTGCCGATCTCACTGAGGAGACACACACACACACACACACAAACACAAACACACACACACAGTCTTACAGTTGAAACGGAAATGCTGCGATGCTACAATGCCGATCTCAATGAGGAGGCACACACACACAAACATACACACTCCTACAACTCTCTTACCCCAACCCCAGCTGTCTGCAGATCACACTGGCATCTATGTCTGTCCAATGACAGTCACACACCGCCTCCACTGACCATTCAGGTACACCTCCACACGTCCACTTCTTGACGATGTCCCGCCCACCAGCCGAGCTGCACCTAAGAGAGGGTGAGAAGGACAGGTACATCAGCCAATCAATTGTCTGGAAAAAATACAGAGCAGATACTCTCTACAGCAAGGGAGGCTGATGGGAGGAGCTATAGGAGGACGGGCTCAGTGGAATCACTACACGGCCTCCCTGGCAGTCGCAGTAGGCCCGGCATATAATACTGGATTTGCTTAGTATATTATCTCTATGTATACATAAAGTATTTTTGCTATAAACCTACCCTGGTGGCAGTCGCAGTAGGCCCATCTGATGGCCCCTGAGGTCTGTCTGAAGAAGCGCACCAGGGGTTGGACTCTCTGAGACACAGAGCCATTACAGAAACCCAGCTCTGTAAAAAGAGAGAGAGAGAGAGAGAGAGAGAGAGAGAGATGAGACAAGAAAGAGAGAGGATACTGTCATGACTATGACTCCCTCTGAACAAGAGAGCCAAATGGGATGGGAGGTTTATAGCAAGAGAGGAGATATGGAGAGGAGATAAGGAGAAAAGCATAGGAGGAGAGTCAGCGCATGCTCGGAGTACACGTCTTGGTAATCAGTCTGGCCCTGCGGCCTTGCAAATGTTGACCTGTTTAAAGGTCTTACTCACATCGGCTAAGGAGAGCATGATCACACAGTCGTCCGGAACAGCTGATGCTCTCATGCATGCTTCAGTGTTGCTTGCCTCGAAGCAAGCATAGAAGTAATTTAGCTTGTCTGGTAGGCTCGTGTCACTGGGCAGCTTGCGGCTGTGCTTTCATATTCAATGCCATTGGAATATGTTACGGGATTCTTCTGGTCTGTGCTAGCAAAACAGTTCTGTAGTTTAGCATCTGCGTCATCTGACCACTTCTTCATTGACCGAGTCACTGGTGCTTCCTGCTTTAGTTTTTGCCTGTACACAGGAATCAGGAGGACGGAATTATGGTCAGATTTGCCAAATGGAGGGCGAGGGAGAGCTTTGTACTTCTCTGTGTGTGGAGTAAAGGTGGTCTAGAGTTACTGTGTTATACCATGTCAATTCGAGAAATTACTAGTATAACAGAAATTACACAAATTTCAGCAGGAAGCAGGAATGTCAAAGATGCTGTTTTGTCTATAAGATCCTGTCTCTTATGCTTCTTACCTCATCTTTACTGTTGAAGGCAGCGAGTAGTGTGTTGGCCTGACAATTGATACACAGCCGAAACCTACCCACTCCTTGGCATAGAATCTGAAACTTCAAGTTTCCATTCTGCCCAAAACTTTACAACCAATTTTATAACGTGAGTACACAACAGTCCCCTCAACAACTGGATGGAGTTGCAGAATATAAGATGATTCAACTTGACCACTTGGCGGTGTAGTGTACTAGATAAAGAGGAAAAGGAAAGATGTAAGATGAGGGAGAGAGCAGATGCTCTTTAGGCAAATGTCCAGCCAAAACAGAACAGAGAAAACAGTAGTATTCTACTATTCTACCGAATTACAGAGTTATGCAAGAGGCATTAATTTATTATTCATCATTTGAGAAATTCTCAAAGAAGTTGCATTGCTTCATATGCACAAAGTAGGGAAGTTCTTCAGCCAGTATTTCCCCAAAACATTTGTCAGACTTGTGACTGTCTACAAACAGTTGAATGCCCTCATTGCTCATTTACATACTGTATAATCGAATAAAACACATTTCTAGTTATAAATGGATTTATTTGAATGATTATATTGATATTTTGTCAATTTACTAGCCAGTTACCACCCAGTACTCTACCCTGCACCTTATTGACTGCTGCCCTACAATGAATACTGGTCACTTTAATAATGTTTACCAACCGTTTTACCCACTTCATATGTATATCATGTATTCTAGTCAAGGCTCATCCTATATAACTACTGCTGTACACATATTTTCTATTCATATACTGTCCATACACACCATTATTTATATATATATTTTTTATATATATATATATATATATATATATATATATATATATATATATATATATATATATTCCGGACTCTGTCATTGCTCATTCTAATATTTCTTAATTGCCTTTTATTTTGGGGATTTGTCTGTATTGTTTTGTACTGTTAGGTATTACTGCACTGCTGGAGCTAGAAACACAAGCATTTCGCTACATCTGCGATTACATCTGCAAATCGGTGTACGCAACCAATAAACGTTAATTTGATTTCCAATACAAGCCCTCAGAACAATCTTACTCAGAGTCAGATAACTGGGCTAAGTTAAAAGGCCCCAGAATGTTCAGGAAGTCCTTATAAGGAACATCTGGGGGTGGATACTTTTCATACCAAACACATAAAAGGGGAGAGACAGCTTTGGCAGGAACCTGTTTGAACAATACTTTTCCAGCTCATGCACACACAAGCCTGGACACAATGCTTCTACAGAGCCTATGGGATCTCATATTGGGGTATAATGCTTGGCTTATGTCGCCTTTCTTCCCTGTGCTTTTCTCACTCAGTGTCTACCTCTCCTTCTGCCTGCCCTTTGTGGTGCTGGACCTCCTCTCCCCCAGGCTGGCCTGGATCAGGACCTTTAAGATCCAGCAGAAGAGCCATGTCTCCTGGACTATGATGTGGAGCTGCCTGGCTCACTCCCTCTACAACCATGTGGTGTTCCTCTTCCCTCTCACTGTGCTGCACTGGTACTGGAGACCAGCCAGCTTCATAGCCGAAGCCCCCGGGACGCTGCGTCTCATCTGGGACGTGGTCGCCTGCCTCCTGCTCTTCGACTTTCAGTCTTTCATCTGGCATATGCTGCACCACAAGGTGCCCTGGCTGTACCGGACATTCCACAAGGTGCACCACATGCACACAACAACCTTCGCCCTGACCACTGAGTACTCTGGGGCCTGGGAGACCCTGTCTCTGGGATTCTTCTCGTCGGTTAACCCTCTGCTGCTGGGCTGCCACCCCCTGACAGAGATGCTCTTCTATGTACTGAATATCTGGCTTTCTGTGGAGGACCACTGTGGCTATGACCTGCCCTGGTCCACGCATAGACTGGTGCCCTTTGGGCTCTACGGTGGAGCTCCGCACCATGACATGCACCACCTGAAGTTCAAATCCAACTACGCTCCGTACTTCACACACTGGGACAGGCTTTTTGGGACCTTGCGCAAGAGCTCTGACTGAATTTATGCACAGAAGAAGGTGCAAATGGACATGTTGAATATCTTTTATATTAAAAGAATGGGATACCGAGTGCAGGCACTTTGTGATGTATTGTATCATATGTCGATGTTATTTATCATAGTTAAGATAGAGCTGTTTTAATCTAAGTATTTATTTAACCGAATGTGTTATTTATTATAGCGGATTTTCTATGACTCTTGTATATGAAGGTTATCTCTAAAGATTCGTGCTATGGACTCTACGATTTACAAACAAATATTGTTGTATGTGGATCAATTAAAGGTCACATTTCAAAACTGAAAACATTAACCAGTTTAGACCTTTGATGCCAGTTAACTGAACTATCGGAATGAATTTGACTGGGATTGAATGACTGAAGACTATTGAAATGTTTGTGTTAACTTCTCAGTGCTACTGGGTGAGCATCACTGAACAAAATGTTCAGCTGTTTCAAGCTGTATGCATTATTAAAAAGGGATGAACCCCTCATTTTTGTTACAAAACAAGAAGCAATAAAACTAATATCAGAAATGGTCTCTGCGGCTTGCTGTCATTCATCTACATTATTCATAAGCCTTTTAGTTTCTGTCCTTGATTTATAGAGATGACAGTCTCAGATGTCATTAAGAACAAAGCTGCGTGAGAACAATCAACCAGAGGGTTTTATATGATACATACGTATTTGCAAGTTCAAGCACCTTCTCTTGCATTGCCATGCTGGAATGGCAGTTTAAACATTTCTTGACCAAAATGTTCCATATAGAACCCCCTTTAAAAAAAAAATCTGCAGCACCTATCTATTCACACCCCTTGACTTTTTACACATTTTGCTGTGTTACAGCTTGAAATTAAAACGGATTAAAAAAAATCATAATAATTGTCACTGTCCTACACACATTACCCCATAATGTCAAAGTGAACTTGTGTTTTTCTATTTCTTTTTTTAATAAAAACATAAAAAGCTTAAATGTCTTGAGTCGTTAAGTATTCAACCCCTTTGTTGTAGCAAGCCTAAACAAGTTCAGGGGGACAAATGTGCTTAACAAGTCACATAATAAGTTGCATGGACTCTGGGTGCAATATTAGTGTTTCCAAGATGTTTGAATGACTATCTCTCATCTCTGTACCCCACACATACAATTCAAATATCTGTAAGGTCCCTCAGTCGAGCAGTGCATTTCAACCACAGATTCAACCACAGAGACCAGGGAGGTTTTCCAATGCCGTGTAAAGAAGAGTAGCTATTGGTAGATGGGTAAAATGTTGAATATCCCGTTGAGCATGGTGAAGTAATTAATTACACTTTGGATGGTGTATCAATACACCCAGTCACTACAAAGATACAGGCATCCTTCCTAATTGAATTGCCGGAGAGGAAGGAAACCGCTCTGGGATTTCACCATGTGGCCAATGGTGACTTTAAAACAGTTACAGAGTTTAATGGCTGTGATTGGAGAAAACTGAGGATGGATCCACAACATTATAGTTACTTCACAATACTAACCTAAAAGGACAGAGTGAAAAGAAGGAAGCCTGTGCAGAATCAAAATATTCCAGAACAAGAAAATGTGGAAAAGCAATTCACATTTTGCCATGAATACAAAGAGTTATGTCTAGGATAAATCCAATAAAACACACTATTGAGTATCACTCTCCATATTTTCAAGCATAGTGGTGGCTTCATCATGTTATGGGCATGTGTCATGTAAATGAGATATTATTTCAATATATTTGCAAACATTTCTAAAAACATGTTTCACTTTGTCATGATTAAGATGGGTAAGATAATAAAAAAATCATCCATTTTGAATTCAGGCTGTAACACAACAAAATGTGGAATAAGTTTAGAGGTATTTTACAGATCTTAAAATGTATGAGTACTCTGAATGTACATAAACATAATTTGTACTCTCTTAGAAAGAAATGTTCGGAAAAGGATTCTTTGCGTAGGGAGAAGGGTCTACCCAAAAACTTTTTGATCTGAATAATCCTTTTTGGAAGAAAGGGTTCTTTGTAAAGCAAATGGTTCTACCTAGAACCTTTAACATCCTAAGAACTGTTTTTGGAAGAAAGGGTTATTTGATGAATCTTTGGAAGGTAAAAAGGGTTCTTTGGAAGACAAGAACGGTTATTTCCCAGTATGCTCTATTGCAAGGTGATTTTCAGATTTTTGTGTGTTTTAATATCTGTGTTTTGCATGTACATTGATTTGTTGATTAATTATATGCTACACAAAGATAAATAGCATACATGTTTCTAAACTAATCCAATCTGTTAGTACTTTGACTAATTGAACACCTTACTGAGATGGTTGTTGCAGCTTAGATGATTGAGGTAGTCTCAGTATTCAATCTTCCCTACCCTAGCAGTCATTCTGAAAGAAGGTGATTAGAATTTACACTTTTTGGATCACATTGCAAACCAGCTTAATGTGACTTGTAAACCAGAAGTTTCCCAACACTACTACGTTAGGATATAACTAGGCCCTGAAAGAAAGGCATTATGATATATACTTCTTAATTGCATTTTAAAGGACATTAAAGCTGGTGGAACTGTTCATTGAGGCTTCTAGGAAGAACCCTCCAAAAATAAAAGGGTTCTCGGTAGAACCCTTCATAGAGGGCTCTAGGAAGAACCTTTAGATAATAAAATGGTTTTGGGTAGAACCCTTCATAGAGGGCTCTAGGAAGAAGCTTTAGATAATAAAATGGTTTTGGGCAGAACTCTACATAGAGAGTTCTAGGTAGAACCATATGCAGGGGTTTCTTTGAAGAACCCTACATCGTGTTCTAGGTAGAACCACCTGCAAAGGGTTCTACCTAGCACCTTTTTTTCTGGCAATCAAATTTAGATTCTACTAGTGGTTCATTGGAGCTTTTATAAGTCTGATGACTCATGAATCCTGTTCTGCAAGTGGAAAGTTTATTCTTACCAATGTCTCAATGCATTGGAAAGTCCCTCTCTCTGGGGACCCAAGCCATGTGCTATTCTGTCCATCATGATCAGGTGATATCATTGTGAGCGATAGAGGTTGATACACATTGCTACATCCAGGAGTTGTTCGTCCGCCATGTGACCTGACCAGGAAACAGGAATGTATACAGTAGCACATACTCATTTTATTGTTTCTAACAAACAGTTTACTTTCTTACTTTGTATGGACAATAGAATCCATGTTAATTAGGCCCTTTCCAATGTTACTGGAATCAGATGAAAGAGCCAAAAGCGCCTGTTGACACGGATGCAGACATTTCCTGACCTCTCCTCATGAGGGGAAATACAGAATGAAGTCCTCTACTTACAAAGATGCTGTAATCAACCTTTTCACCCTCTGAATATCAAAATATGTATGAAGTCGCCGATGCCTCATGTAAAAAGGGAAAGGACTGAGATTGACAATGGGGAATTTCCCATAAATAATTGAAGATTTGCTGGCCTATGCAAACACATTATAATATTGTATGATTATATCTTTGTGAATGTACAGATGTAGGATCTTAATTTGAACACTATTTTTTGTTGATGGGAATTTTCCTGCATAGCAGGAAATGCAAACTTGTAGTGAATTCAATGTTTAAAGAGATTTCTAAAATGTGCAATTTCAGACTTGATTTGCCCTAATGAAAAATGTATTAACCCCTACAAAAAATGTCCATGAATTATAATCCACATAATAATTCACATTTCCTGTTGCTGCAGGATTATTTTCCTGCTGTAGCAAACTGCCTCAAATTAAGATCCTACATCTGTAAGATTTGCTGTGAATGTTATTTTAGCCTTTAGAGCAGTGTTTTCCAGATAGTGGTTTACGGTCACCACAGATCCATGGGTTGTGATCAAATCTGTGATGTGGTCAAGTCTGGATTGTATTTATAGGAGGCAATGACCACTGGGCAAAAACTGGTTGAATTAATGTTGTTTCCACGTCATTTCAACCAACAATATCAATGTGATGATGTTGAATCAACGTGGAAAACTGATTGGATTTGCAAAAACGTTTAACCTAAATTTAATGACATGGTGACATTTTTGGTTGATTTTACATTGAATTCAGGTTGGTTGACAACTCAACCAAGTATAAATTAAAACTTGACCTTGAACTCAGTGATTGAACAAAGCCCGCTGAGTCAAGGGTGGACTTAAGGCGGGGAACCACTATTTGGAGTGATATCACCCATACTGAGAAGAGTAATCTTCCAAATCTACTAATCCCTGTTGCGGAAGGTAGAATAGTGTTTGAGAGTGTTCGGCCAGTAACCCAAAGGTTGCTGGTTCAAATCCCTGAAATAACTAGGTAAAAAATCTGCTGATTTCCCCTTGAACAACACACTTAACCCTGATTGCGCTGGATAAGAATGTCTGCTAAATGACAATAAGATAATGTACTTTTACAAACAAGTGTCATGGTCCTCTGTCTATTCCCAAACCAAATTTGAACCAAATTCCTATGTGGATATTACCCTGGGGATGATGGTGTTTAGACTCTGCTATGAGGGTGCAGGCAAAAACAATATTTTCATGGAGGTTCTTTCCATCAGGCTATGTGTGAATACCTACTCCTGTGAGTCGTATCCTACAGTACTTTACCAACCGTGTTGCTCAATGTCACTTCCTGTTCAGCTTCTATCTCAAGGCCATCAGACTGTTAAACAGCCACCACTAACATTGAGTGGCTGCTGCCAACACACTGACACTGACTCAACTCCAGCCACTTTAATAATGGGAATTGATGGGAAA
Source organism: Oncorhynchus keta (assembly GCF_023373465.1). Taxonomy (NCBI): domain Eukaryota; kingdom Metazoa; phylum Chordata; class Actinopteri; order Salmoniformes; family Salmonidae; genus Oncorhynchus; species Oncorhynchus keta. The sequence continues at coordinate 18,208,872 of NC_068423.1, forward strand.
TGATGTAAAATATATCACTAGCCACTTTAAACAATGCTACCTAATATAATGTTACATACCCTACATTATTCATCTCATATGCATACGTATATACTGTACTCTATATCATCTACTGCATCCTTATGTAATACATGTATCACTAGCCACTTTAACTATGCCACTTTGTTTACATACTCATCTCATATGTATATACTGTACTCGATACCATCTACTGTATCTTGCCTATACTGCTCTGTACCATCACTCATTCATATATCTTTATGTACATATTCTTTATCCCCTTACACTGTGTATAAGACAGTAGTTTTGGAATGGTTAGTTAGATTACTTGTTGGTTATTACAGCATTGTCGGAACTAGAAGCACAAGCATTTTGCTACACTCGCATTAATATCTGCTAACCATGTGTATGTGACAAATAAAATTGGATTTGATTTGATTTGATTTGTTCTCATCAATGATCTTCTACTACTGTACATCTCGCAGTTGAAACCTGATAGTGTACCTCTGGCCCCTCAGCTTTGAGGTGTTCTGGTGTTTATTTGACTCCTATTTTGATGGATGTTCCACCAACCATGTCAATGTTTAGCGCTTCACTTTAAGATGTCGCTGATATCTATCTATCTATCTATCTATCTATCTATCTATCTATCTATCTATCTATCTATCTATCTAAAACAAATAATTATTCAGAGTGATGAGAGGGCTGAAACCTCTGAATTAACACATCAAATCAATCAAACTTTATTTGTCACATGCACCGAAGAGATGCACCGAACAGATGTGTACCGTACCGTGAAATGCTTACTTACAAGCCCTTAACCAACAGTGCAGTTCAAAAAGGAGTTAAGAAAACATTGACCAAATAAACTAAAATAAAAAAATATAAAAAGTAACACAATAAAATAACAATAACGAGGCTATATACAGGGAGTACCAGTACCAAGTCAATGTGTGGGGTACAGGTTAGTCCGGGTAATTTAAAAAATGTCCTTGTTTTTGAAAGAAAAGCCATTTTCTTGTCTATTAAAATAACATCAAATTGATCAGAAAATGACTATTGTAGCTGGAAACGGCTGATTTTTTATGGAATATCTACATAGGTGTACAGAGGCCCATTATCAGCAACCATCACTCCTGTGTTCCAATGGCACATTGTGTTAGCTAATCCAAGTTTATCATTTTAAAAGGCTAATTGATTATTAGAAAGCCTTTTGCAATTATGTTAGCACAGCTGAAAATTGTTGTTGGCTATTCCATGCGAGAAATTGCCAAGAAACTGAAGATCTCGTACAACGCTGTGTACTACTCCCTTCACAGAACAGTGCAAACTGGCCCTAACCAGAATAGAAAGAGGATTGGGAGGCCCTGGTGTACAACTGAGCAAGAGGACAACATGAAAGCCAAAGTTTATTTTGGAATATTGTGAAAGCCTCAGTGGCAGATTTAGGTATAGGTGACATGGGGTGGCAGGTAGCCTAATGGTTAGCGTGTTGGACTAGTATTCTAAAGGTTGGAAGATTGAAACCCTGAGCTGACAAGGTAAAAATCTGTTGTTCTACCCCTGAACAAGGCAGTTAACCAACTGTTCCTAGGCCGTCATTGAAAATAAGAATTTGTTCTTAACTGGCGTGCCTAGTTAAATTAAGGTAAAATAAAAATGGGTCCCTGCACAATTTTGGGTGGAATGGTGACATTTACACAATTGGTTTTCTATTGCTCATTTGCACAGCATGTCAATGATATCATGTCACCGTGTGGGAATGTGGGTAAATTAACCTTGTCGGAGTGGGCGCCCTGATTCTAGTTTGTGAGCTAGGCAGGCTACTGCCTGGGAAGGTCTCCCACTCAGAAGTACGAGATGGGGAGGGGGGCAGGTGTAGGTTGACCTCAGGTCTCCCCACTGGAAGCCCGAGGTAGGAGGAGTGGGGGAATCTATCAAATAGTGCACCTCTAGCTTTGTACAATACTACTGCAATTAGTGAAATAAGTCACACTACGTAATCCTAACAAATAAACCAATTCATTCATAATACTGTGAATATATAGTTTCACAGACAGTATTGTTGTATTTTTTTCTGGTTTGTGCGAAATCGTTAAGAATAATATAAAACCAGTCTGCACACCACCAAGGTGAATTGGTTTAGTCTTGACTCTTGGTTGACTGTGTTGGGGGATGGGTAATGAGTTGATACTCGAGTGCCAAATCAACACACATTTGTTTCTATTTGTCTTTTTGATGACTCTTCTTTTTGTATATACTTTTAGATTTATAAAGTTTTAAATGTTATGATTATTTATTGGTGTTGTTCCAAATGTCTGAATAAAAATGACACTTAGTGCAGAATGGAAAGCCTGATTGCGTTAATATTGACCACAAGTCAAAAGATGTCTGAAGTTGACTGCTTTCCTGTTTTCAATTGTCTTACTCAGTCTCTTCCCATACACAAGTGGCCACTGGCCAATCCCAGACTCATTTGTCTACTTTTACCATGAGACCGCAAACGTCAACACATGTTTGAATAAGGAATTCTAGATTTTCCCCTCATTTCCCCTCAATTCTGAATACAAATATACTGAATTGTATATCTTGGAATGAGATCTTCAAGCAAACGCTTAGATTGGACACAGATGGTGATATAGACATTTGCCATTGTTTTGGTATTGTTTCATCTTAAAAAAATAAAACTGATGCTTGTCTTCCAGACATCCATAGTGATGTAACATCTTCTGGAACGTACAGGAACACTGTGTAATCTCCTGGAACGTACAGGAACACTGTGTAATCTCCTGGAACGTACAGGAACACTGTGTAATATCCTGGAATTTACAGGAACACTGTGTAATATCCTGGAATTTACAGGAACACTGTGTAATATCCTGGAATTTACAGGAACACTGTGTAATATCCTGGAATTTACAGGAACACTGTGTAATATCCTGGAATTTACAGGAACACTGTGTAATCTCCTAGAATTTACAGGAACACTGTGTAATATCCTGGAATTTACAGGAACACTGTGTAATCTCCTAGAATTTACAGGGACACTGTGTAATCTCCTAGAATTTACAGGGACACTGTGTAATCTCCTAGAATTTACAGGGACACTGTGTAATCTCCTAGAATTTACAGGGACACTGTGTAATCTCCTAGAATTTACAGGGACACTGTGTAATCTCCTGGAATTTACAGGGACACTGTGTATTATCCTGGAATTTACAGGAACACTGTGTAATCTCCTAGAATTTACAGGAACACTGTGTAATCTCCTACAATTTACAGGAACACTGTGTCATGAGAAAAGCTCAGAAACTCATTAAATGGGAAAAGTTTATGTCAACAAAAGTTTGTAGATTAGACATGTTGCCAATAGTAGCAGTCAAACAATTAACACAAACGCACATCTTAGAAGACCATTTTTGTTGGAGGAAAGTGTAGTTAATTATCTCCACTGTGGTGAAATGTAACATCTTCCATCTACTGTCAGTGATGGTGATGAGAAATAACTTTTTAAAAATTGTTAATCAGACAGTAGACTAATTGCACACACAAACATTTTTTTGTGTGCTCTGTTTTGTAGGTTGGGTTCTGACATTTTATTTTTCCTTTATTTAACTAGGCAAGTCAGTTAAAAACACATTCTTTTTTCAATGATGGCCTAGGAACAGTGGGTTAACTGCCTGTTCAGGGGCAGAATGACAGGTGTGTACCATGTCACCTCGGGGATATGAACTTGCAACCTTTCAGTTATTAGTCCAACGCTCTAACCACTAGGCTACCCTGCTGCCACATGGTCCGGTCCTGTGTTGCATTTCTAGTTTTCCATTCATCTCATAATGGAAATAATGTTGTATTGCACCGTCAGTGTGAAGGTCCACAAACGTGACAAAGCAGAATACTGTAATTGTCATATAGTAATGAAGCCATCTCTGGGGGTTGATAAGTAAAACCCTTGTCTTGTATGGTCAAGAGGTTATCATGGTACAGTAATACATTGGCAAAGAGGAAATTGATGGCCATTTTGAATGATTAATGACATTTTGTTACATGTTGCATAAGTAAAGCCAGGTGATTGTGAAGCATGTCAGAGAAATGGTGGGTTGATTTTGACTTCCCTTTTTTGTAGCACATTTTCTCCTGTATTTTCCCTTCAGCAATGAAAACACACATTAAATACTAGTTTTGACAATATTCTAGAAAATGAATCATCTAAATCTTACTTTTTAAAAGTGATAGTATCAAATTCATGCAAGACCACAATGTTCCTTTGCCCATTGACCCAGAACAAATTGTAGGTGCATCATTTCACTTCAAAGTCGTGTTGCAATCAACCTCTCTTTTTCTTTTGCCCTGAGGCACTTCAAAAGGATAGCACTGATCATCGTGCCCAAACCTATTTCTCTGACGTCATGCCTTTGCAAAAACTCAATTTTACATGACGAGCTTGCCATTGAGCAATAACTCTTCCCTTAATCGTTGACATAAAAATCGTTCATTTCTAAAGGAAGGCTTCATGGACAAAAGACACAGAGAACATCCTGAGTAGAGAAAAAATGCAGTATTATATAAGCATGCAATTAAACAACGTGTGTCTAGTGTAAGTCATGTGTTTCAACTAGTTTTACATACAGATGCAAATAGCTGTGGGTGAATGTGCATAATGTGTTGGGTACTAGGTCAAAAGGTTTAAAAGGTCAAAAGGTTTAACCCTCTATGAAGGGTTCTACCAAGAACAATTTAATCATCTAAAGGTTCTTCCTAGAACCATCTATGAAGGGTTCTACCGAGAACCCTTTTATCTTTGGAAGGTTCTTCCTAGAACCCCTATCAACAGTTCAACCAGTCTAATTAGCCTTTAAAATGTAATTATTTAAGACAATACAGTACATATATCACAAGGCCTTTCTTTGAGGGTCTAGTTATACCTTAACACAGTGGCATTATATTATACTGATTTGTAACGTGATGTGTAATTCCTATTGGAATCCAGTTAGGATACCCAACAAGTCGACTTGTTACTCATCCACAGCATTCAGCATGACTGCCAGGATATAAAAGATTGAGACTACCTCAATCATCTAAACTGGAACAATGATCTCAGTAACTGGTGCAACAAATCCAAATAATAACAGATTGGATTCATTTAGAAAACTGTGTTATTTATCTTTGTGTAGCATAAAATGTATCAACCAATCAATGTACATGCAAAAACACAGATATTACAGTAAAACAGACAATTCCGAAAATCTCCCTGCAATAGTGCATGCTGGGAAATATTATATATGGTTCTATGTAGAACCCTTCTTGTCTTCCAAAGAATACTTCTTGCCTTCCAAAGAGTCATCAATGAACCATATCTTCCATAAACGGTTCTTAGGATGTTAGAGGTTCTAGGTAGAACCCTTTGCCTTACAATAGGGGTGTCAAACTCATTCCATGGGAGGCCCAGTGTCTGCTGGTTTTTGTTTTTTCCTTTCCAATAAGACTTAGACAGCCAGGCGAGGGGAGTTCTTTACTAATGATCTTAATTCATCAGTCAAGTACAAGGGAGGAGCAAAAACCCGCAGACAATCGGCCCTCTGCAGGGTGAGTCTGACATGTGCCTAACAAAGAACCCTTTTGGATTGTAGTTTGTGTGGGTTGGTGTGTCTTACGTCAATGGAAAGAGCTCTTTGTATTTCACATTTCACACAGAGAAGGGAATTGGTTCAGGTCTGAATTTGAAGACTAACATTATCTGGAAGCAGTTGATACTATACAATACAAAACAATGTCCTGTAAATGTTCCAGTATTTATAGTTCATCCATCCTGGGGTAACCAGAGACCAATAAGTACTCCTCAAGAAACCTTTAAAAGAAGAGAAAGAGGTATCGACTATTAAACACATTCCTAGAAAATGTTGTTTCACACGCAAACAAAAGTGAATTTATGCCCTAAACATTGAAACCTCTTCTATTAGTGTTTCTTGCAATATATTCTCAAGACTGTGAGATGCAAGGATGTCTATTTACAGTTGTAATCTCCAGTTCAAGTGTTCTGAGTTATCTTCCTGCAGACATTGGGAAAAGAGAAAAGACCCATAAGCCAGATGCTTGCCTTTTGAATTCTTAAATTCGACAAGAAAAGTTTGAGCACTGTGTGGTTTGTCTTCTCTAGTGATATATTACTGTAGCAGCGTAAATAGATGGGTTGGGGGGAGGCACACAATGCAAATAGTCCGGGTAGCCATTTGATTACCTGTTCAGGAGTCTTATAGCTTGGGGGTTAAAACTGTTGAGAAGCCTTTTTGTCCTAGTCTTGGCACTCCGGTACCGCTTGCCATGCGGTAGTAGAGAGAACAGTCTATGACTGGGGTGGCTGGGGTCTTTGCCAATTTTTAGGGCCTTCCTCTGACACCGCCTGGTGTAGAGGTCCTGGATGGCAGGCAGCTTAGCCCCAATTATGTACTGGGCCGTACAAACTACCCTCTGTAGTGCCTTGCGGTCAGAGGCTGAGCAATTGCCGTACCAGGCCATGTTGCAGCTGTAGAACCTTTTGAGGATCTCAGGACCCATAACAAATCTTTTTTGTTTCCCGAGGAGGAATAGGCTTTGTTGTGCCCTCTTCACGACTGTCTTGGTGTTTTTGGACCATTCTAGTTTGTTGTTGATGTGAACACCAAGGAACTTGAAGCTCTCAACCTGCTCCACTACAGCACCGTCAATGAGAATGGGGTCGTGCTCGGTCCTCCTTTTCCTGTAGTTCACAATCATCCTCTTAGTCTTGGTTATGTTGAGTAATAGGTTGTTATCCTGGCACCAACCGGCCAGGTCTCTGACCTCCTCCCTACAGGCTGTCTCGTCGTTGTCTGTGATCAGGCCTACCACTGTTGTGTCATCTGCAAACTTAATGATGGTGTTGGAGTCGTGCCTGGCCATGCAGTCATGGGTGAACAGGGAGTACAGGAGGGGACTGAGCACGTACCCCTGTTGAGCTCCAGTGTTGAGGAGCAGCGTGGCAGATGTGTTGCTACCTACCCTCACCAGCATCCCGGAGTCTCCTCTTCACTGTTGATGTTGAAACTGGTGTTTTGCAGGTACTATTTAATGATGCTGCCAGTTGAGGACTTGTGAGGCGTCTGTTTCTCAAACTAGACACTTTAATGTACTCTTGCTCAGTTGTGCACCGGGGCCTCCCAATCCTCTTTCTATTCTGGTTAGAGACAGTTTGCGCTATTCTGTGAAAGGAGTAGTACACAGCGTTGTACGAGATCTTCAGTTTCTTGGCAATTTCTTGTATGAAATAGCTTTCATTTCTCAGAACAAGAATAGACTGACGAGTTTCAGAAGAAAGCACTTTGTTTCTGGTCATTTTGAGCCTGTAATCGAACCCACAAATGCTGATGCTCCTAATACTCAACTAGTCTAAAGAAGGACCGTTTTATTGCTGCTTTAATCAGGATAACAGTTTCAGTTTTACTAACATAATTGCAAAATGGTTTTCTAATGATCAATTAGCCTTTTAAAATGATTAACTTGGATTAGCTAACACAACGTGCCATTAAAACACAGGAGTAATGGTTGCTGATAATGGGCCTCTGTACACTTATGTAAATATTCCATAAAAAAATCTGCCGTTTCCAGCTACAACAGTCATTTACAACATTAACAATATCTACACTGTATTACTGATCAATTGAATGTCATTTTAATGGACCAAAAATGTGCTTTCTTTCAAAAACAAGGACATTTCTAAGTGACCCCAAACTTTTGAACGGTAGTTTATATCTTTCCTCTTGTGCTGTAGATCATCATCTCTGTAACATGGTCAATGGAAAGTGCCTCATTAAGGGCAGTGTGTGGACAGATAGTAGGACAGAGTGTAGACAGATAGTAGGACAGGGTGTGGACAGAAAGTAGGACAGAGTGTGGACAGATAGTAGGACAGTGTGGACAGATAGTAGGACAGAGTGTGAACAGATAGTAGGACAGGGTGGAGACAGAAAGTAGGACAGGGTGTGGACAGATAGTAGGACAGGGTGTGGACAGATAGTAGGACAGGGTGTGGACAGATAGTAGGACAGAGTGTGGACAGATAGTAGGACAGGGTGTGGACAGATAGTAGGACAGAGTGTGGACAGATAGTAGGACAGGGTATGGACAGATAGTAGGACAGAGTGTGGACAGATAGTAGGACAGGGTGTGGACAGATAGTAGGACAGAGTGTGAACAGATAGTAGGACAGGGTGGAGACAGAAAGTAGGACAGGGTGTGGACAGATAGTAGGACAGAGTGTGGACAGATAATAGGACAGGGTGTGAACAGATAGTAGGACAGGGTGGAGACAGAAAGTAGGACAGGGTGTGGACAGATAGTAGGACAGAGTGTGGACAGATAGTAGGACAGGGTGTGGACAGATAGTAGGACAGAGTGTGGACAGATAATAGGACAGGGTGTAGACAGATAGTAGGACAGGGTGTGGACAGATAGTAGGACAGAGTGTGGACAGATAGTAGGACAGGGTGTGGACAGATAGTAGGACAGGGTGTGGACAGATAGTAGGACAGGGTGTGGACAGATAGTAGGACAGAGTGTGAACAGATAGTAGGACAGGGTGGAGACAGAAAGTAGGACAGGGTGTGGACAGATAGTAGGACAGAGTGTGGACAGATAGTAGGACAGGGTGTGGACAGATAGTAGGACAGAGTGTGGACAGATAGTAGGACAGGGTGTGGACAGATAGTAGGACAGGGTGTGGACAGATAGTAGGACAGAGTGTGGACAGATAATAGGACAGGGTGTGGACAGATAGTAGGACAGAGTGTGGAGCTCAAATAATCCAACTGATCCAGTTAGCACTGCTACAGATGGTAGCAGAACTGGGGTTTGGCAATGCAACTAAGCTCGGAAAGTACCTCCTAGGATTTTACGGGAATGGGAGGGTCTCAGTTTGTAACCTGACTCCAAAGTACCGCCCCAGACAAGTCTCTCTATGTTACATCCGAAAGGAAGATTCAACACCTGACTCACTTCCACGCTCTCCTCTGTGCTGTCATGTATGTGAACATTAACTATGCGGTTGATATGACGAGTTTCTGTGGAACACGCTTGTATTTGTATTATAATGTTATTCATAAATTAGATTGTAGGTTAGATTGATAGAATTTTAAGTGCAGATGAGGATGGACTTTAGCCCCTAACTAAACCCTTGTTAGTTATACAACATGCAGTTTACAGAAAGTACTCTATTGGCATTCCTCATAGTGCAAACAAAATGCTGTAATTACTGTAGTTTTATTAACAGATGTTTATGAAAAGTAGGGCTTGTTAGGACATCTATTAGTCATCATGGTCTGTTATCCACACAGCAAATTCTCCAGTGTTATGCTAATTTGTTTTACACGACACTGAAAGTGTTGAGTCTGTGGACCCATATAGACACTAGAACAGTGTTAAATTAATTGTAGCGTTACCAGCCATGACCGTATTTGTTAGTGACAGAGACATGGTCGTTGCATTCATCATTCAGTGTATTTTAATGATAACATATTCATTTAGGATCTCACTTGGTGAAGTCTGTAGGACCGAAAATGGATGAATGCAACAACCTTGTCTCTGTCACTAATAAATACATTGATTAATGGTAACGCGACAATTCAATTTACTTTAAAGGCTTTACACTAAGCAGTGTTAATTTAACACTTTTCCGGGGTGTATATGGGTCCAAAGACTCCACACTTTCAGTGTTGATTTAACACTCTCAGTTTTCATTTGTTTTGTTTTTGACACTGGAGAATTTGCTGTGTGGATAACAGACCATGATGACTAACAGATGTCCTAACAAGCCCTACTTTTGATAAACATCTGTTACCAAATGCCAAAAGAGTACTTTCGGTAAATTGCATGTTGTATAACTAACAAGGGTTTAGTTAGGGGCTAAAGTCCATCCTCATCTGCACTTAAAATTCTATCAATCTAACCTACAATCTAACTTATGAATCACATTATAATACAAATACAAGCGTGTTCCACAGAAACTCGTCATATCAACCGCATAGTTAATGTTCACACACATGACAGGATACTGGATAATTTGCTGTGCAGCTACTCTCTCTAAATTACAAGGCAGTAGACAGCTGAACATTTGGAATGAGAATTAGGAATGGGAGTTTTCTTTTTCTGTTTGACTTCTGACACTCTGCCTTACAGGATGTGGGGTAGTACATTAAGGGAGATCGCCATATGCCGCATTCAAAACAACTGGGAGCTCGGAACTCGTACATCTCTGACTTCCGACTTCAATGCTTTCAAGACAACTGGGAACTGGAAAAAACTAGCTCCGACTGGGAAAAATTGGAATTCCAAGTCAGAACCTCAGGGCATATTTCTAGAGCTCTGACTTTCTGACCTGAAGGTCACTGACATGATGTGACCTCATTTTTGAGTTCCCAGTTGTGTTAAACGCACCATAAGGAACGGAAAGTTCATTTCGTCACACATTGGAATGTGAGTAGAAAGCAACCAAGTAGAATGGACATAGAAAGCAATCAACAGCACCACCTGCTGGTTGCATAGGCACCATGCATAGCTCTCAGCTCAGTAATTCCACCAGACAAGTTGAGTCATCAGATGGTCACAGCTATGTGGTAACGGTGTTAAAGTCTCTATCAGTCAGTAGATTAGACCTCCAGCAGCACTCACCACATTGTTTGCTCCTGGCAAAACATCAATGCTCAACTCACCCCTCCTTGTCCTCCTCCTCCCGTTGATAGCATGATGCAATACAGTGAAACCTTGATGTTAGGAATATTTAAGCAGGGGTAAACATGGTTTTTAGAAGTATGTTGATGTATGCATTATTATCGCTCTGATCGACAACAGTGAGGAAACTTGTTTCATTGATTGATGCTTTAACACTCGGTATCCCTATCTATGAAGAACATACTGTAGCGACCCGCACAGACAGCTGTGTGTTATGTGTTAGGCTAGGAGGTGGTTGTGTTGTACTGACCAGTACCCGGTGTTCGCGGGGTCCGACATGTCAATCAACCTGCTATCTGCCAATCACGGGAATGCCTGGAATGTTCTGATGCCGGGCATCCTGGTGGTTGGCGGAGTGGCGTGGAGGGGGGTTGGGCAGGGGGGTGGAACATTGGAAGTTAAGACCAGGTTCAGCCTTTGTTCTCTCTCTCTTACGTCTGGGCTTCACAAGAGAAGGTCACGATTGGCTTGTGGGTTATCTGTCATCTATTTGGCGTGTGCTACGGCCCAAACAGTAGCCTGTGTAAAGTTGGTTTAATAAACCGTCAATTCACAAACTCAAGCCTCTGTCTGGACAATTGTTCATTTATGATCTAGTCAGGTCATTACAATACGTATAACATTTATAACGTCCTTTATAATGCGGTATAACACCGACTATAATAATCATAAACAGTTATACAATTCTGTATTATGTTCTAGAGATAATGAACTATAATGAATTATAAGACTATAGAACATAATGTATTATAGCAATACTGGTTTGAAAACACAGAAAACTACGGGTGTGAGTGGCTAGGTAGCTAACTAGTAACACGACTTTCTAACAGAGTTAGAACTGAGCTACCTGGCAGCAGTAGAAAGCTACAAACATGAGGATGGGGAAGTGGAAGGTGCGTAATTGGCGGCAGAGAAGTCAGGCGCAGCACAGCAGAACTGGATAACAACCGGAGATTTATTAAGCAAAACCAACGCATCCAGAACAACAAGATAAATAGGCACAAAAATAACCCGTTGCGCGCTCACGGGGAACGGGCACAAGCACTACAATAAACAATCCCACACAAAAACATGGGGGGAACAGAGGGTTAAATACACAACAAGTAATTGAGAGAATTGAAACCAGGTGTGAGGAAAACAAGACAAAACACATGGAAAATGAAAAGGGGATCGATGATGGCTTGAAGACCGGCGACACCAACCGCTGAGTGCCTCCCAAACAAGGAGAGGACACGACTTCGGTGGAAGTCGTGACACCAGGCCAGCATCACGGAGAACCCTCTTCACTTTTGACGTTGCAGGTACTATTGAGGGTACTGAGGAAGCTGCCTGTTGAAGACTTGTGAAGCGTCTGTTTCTCAAACTAGACACTCTAATATACTTGTCCTCTTACTCAGTTGTGCATCGGGGCCTCCCACTCCTCTTTCTATTCTGGTTAGGGCCAGTTTGCTCTGTTCTGTGAAGGGAGTAGTACACAGTGTTGTACGAGAAATAGCCTTCATTTCTCAGAACAAGAATAGACTGACGAGTTTCTGTCACGCCCTGACCTTAGAGAGCTTTTTATGTCTCTATTTTGGTTTGGTCAGTGTGTGATTTGGGTGAGCATTCTATGTTATTTTTTTGATGTTTTTGTATTTCTTTGTTTTGGCCGGGTACGGTTCTCAATCAGGGACAGCTGTCTATCATTGTCTCTGATTGGGAACCATACTTAAGTAACTTTTTCCCACATGGTTTATGTGGGTAGTTGTTTTCTGTTTAGTGTTTTGCACCTGACAGTACTGTTTCGGTTTCATTTTTTCACTTTGTCATTTTTGTTTCAGTGTTCTGTTTCATAAAAAGTCATGAACACTTTCCACGCTGCACCCTGGTCCGATTCCTCCTCTTCAGAAGACGACACCCGTTACAGTTTCAGAAGAAAGTGCTTTGTTTCTGGCTATTTTGAGCCTGTAATCGAACCCACAAATGCTGATGCTCCAGATACTTAACTAGTCTAAAGAAGGACAGCTTTATTGCTTCCTTAATCAGCAAAACAGTTTTTCAAAATGGTTTTCTAATGATCAATTAATCTTTTAAAATGATAAACTTGGATTAACTAACACAACGTGCCATTTGGAACACAGGAGTGATGGTTGCTGATAATGAGCCTCTGTAAGCCTTTGTAGATATTCCATGAAAAAATCAGCCATATCCAGCTACAATATTCATTTACAACATTAACAATGTCTACACTGTATTTCTGATCCAATTTGTTATTTTAATGGACAAAAAATGGCATTTTCTTTGAAAAACAAGGATATTTCTAAGTGACCCCAAACATTTGAACGGTAGTCTATGTACTTCATAGAACACTCTATTTAAGCAGTTGGGTTACATTTGCTATCTCTCCTATCCAAATGCTGTTTTGCTGAGAAACGACAAGGTTATTATTATGCCACTAGGGGGAGAGAGAGGAAAAGGCACATCGAGTACAGAGAGTTCCAGAGATATCCAGTGCTCTCAGACCGCAGATAAGAGAGGGCAGTTGGCCAGGGGGCAGAGGT